>NC_061100.1:80749509-80774509 GCF_015104395.2 Macrobrachium nipponense | reverse complement strand
ATTTACAAATACAAAAATTAAAACACGAGCTTGAAAGGAACACCTACCAAGGTAAGAGCTAAAAAGCGAACGCGGAGGAGTAAACAAACAGGCAATTATGCTTTGAACAGTTTGTGTCGACTACGATTGGGTGTTAGTGTTGGTACATTAGTTTTTATAAAATGCGACTCAAGCACCATCAACTTGTCGTCTTATGGGCAGACCCAATAATCTTCAGATAATTTAAGTTCAAGGGGGCACCACAAATCCGAACGTTGGCTAATTCAGGCTTGGACAATCTGCAACCTATCCTGAAGCTGACACCTTGATTGGAGCAGACATGGAGACTGGCCCAGGTAGAACTCCAATCCATGCAGCGGTTCTCGCCTCAGATAGCACATTTACATTATCTACTTTATTAGTCTGTTGATGAAAAGTACCTTCTTTCCCACCGCTATCTGGGGATATGAAGATAGAAAGAAACACTAACACAACAAAGGTTTATTTACAAGCTTACTAACAAAGATAAATGCAGAATGGTGTCTCCTATTTACATAAAAAAGGTAAAATCTTACACTGCATGAACTGGGGAAGAAGTGAGGTAATTCAAATACTTTCTGGCCAGTTTTGCGACTTGAAGCAGTGGCTTCACAAAGGCGAACTCTAATTGTCGACGCCTTATTACCTCCGTATTGGAGAAAATAATGTCTACTCTTGATACTTGAAGGGCAGGAACTCCCCAAAAACCTCTAGCAGAACGTTTCTTCCCTGAAGTCTTGCTCAAACGTCGAAATAACTCAGTCGTCCACTCCTGAAGATGACTTGACCAGAATTCGACCAAACTCTCTCGAGCGACTTTCCTCTCTGATCCTTCGTAGGTTCCTTCTTGTCTTATCTCTCTCTGATGATCTCTGCTGCTGATCTCTCACTGATAATCAATGATCTGTGGTCTTACTGATGATCTCTTACTCTGTGACTAACTGATGATCTGCCTTCTCTACTTCATCCGTCGTATTTATACAGCATTCTGAGGGCGGGGCTACCAGCGAGCGTCACAGGCTCCCGAGACGCCAGGAATGATTTAGAAGTTTCTAGACGAGCTATTGCATCAGAAATCGCGGCGTTTCTCATGTCCCGTCGGCGCCTGTCAAGTTCCACAACACTCCTGCCGATTCTAGAACCATCATGAGAACAGGTGCCTCCAACACATGCGCGAAAGCCTCCTTGCTGCAGAATTTCTCGAAGATGCGTTTTCCTTTCCTTTATCTTTCTTTGCTATAAAGAAATTACCATTACACTATCCCTACATTAAGTTGTCGGTTGCCTGATGCACCTTCTCCACTGCCTACTATCAAAGGCATCATCTCACCAAACCTTTTTCTCTCCATATCTTCCTTCATTTTTATCTCGCCATCTAATTCTCTGTCTCACTCTCGATCTTCTTCCTCTAACAGGTTGCTTCCAAGCCTTCTTCACTCCCTGCTCGTCATCTATCCTCAAACACATGCCCATACCACCTCAATAGTGACTCTTATTACCTCTGTTATCTTTACTAAGCATGCCTTCTTAGCCTCATCGTTTTCCAATCTCTCAAGCAGCAATATTCTCATAATCCACCTCAGCATTCTCATCTCTGTTCTCTCAAGCTTTAATTCCTTATATTTTTCTTAGAACCCATGTTTCTGATTAATACATTAACACTGATCTTATCACTGTGCTATAGATCTTGACTTTTAGCTTGATTGACATTTTCTTATCACTTAATAGTCCAGCTACCTCTCTCCACTTCCCCATACTCTCTTTTATCCTACTGTAACTTCAGCATCATATCCTACCTCTTGGCTTAAAGTAGATCCTATGTAGTATTTAAACTTTTCCACCTGTTTTATAATTGAGCCTCTTCTTTATTGCATTACTATTCTGCCTCTACCTTCCCATGGCTCACCTAAACCTTTAAGCCACTCCTCTCTAAAAAAGCGCCTCAGTGGCGTGATTGGTATGGTGTTGGCGTGCCACTTGGGTGGCCGCGAGTTCGATTCTCGGGCATTCCACTGAGGGGTTAGAGAGGTGAATTTCTGGTGATAGAAGTTCACTCTCGACATGGTTGGAAGTCATGTAAAGCCATTGATCCCGTTACTGAATAACCAACTGGTTCCATGCAACGTAAAAATGCCATACAAACAAACACTCCTTTCTAAAGACTCCTGCCGCTCTCCAACCCTCCTCTGTAGGTCTTCCTCATTTTCGGCAGTAATCACTAGATCATCAGCATACATTTTCCACAGCACTTTCCTGATGTCTTCACTTAATACATCCATGACTAGCACAAACAAATGTGGGCTTAATCCAAAGTTTTCTGTTTTCCCAACTGCTGTTATTACCTTTGTGCTCATTCTTTGAAACATCATCTCAACCAGCCTAATCAAACTTTTCCTCAAACACCAAAATTTCTCTTATTGACCTCTAATTGAGTAATTACCTGGTTGGCTGTTTTTAACCTTTGTAACTGCACCATTATATTTACCTTATTAGTCAGTTGGCAAAAAATCCCTTCCACGAGAGGTTTGTTGTTCGACGAAATGTCCACTGATGAAATGTCCAGTGACGAAACATCCGACGACAAAAAGTCCAGGTAGCTACCATTTTACCAGGTGCCAATTTTCCAAGGAGGTTTTGCTGTTTGGTTTCTGTTGGGTTGTGAGGGTGGTGTGGTGTTTGTATCCCCATGAGTTCTACTACTGGTCTTCGCTACATGGATATACCAGGTTATTTATTTCTGTCATACAGATGCTGTGTATAAGTCTCGGTATTCCATTAATTCACGTGTTTCCCCTTAGTTTTTCTATTATTATTGTTGTCATATTGTTATTAGTACTCAAAAGATGAAACTTATTCATATTGAACTAGCCCACATGGGCCATTGGTGCAAAATTTAAGCTTCCAAATAGTGTGGTGTTCATTAGGATAAGTAACAGGAAGTAAACGAAAATACAGAAAAAAAGAGATCCCACATATTAAAATAGAAAAAAATTGATTAATAAATAGATAAAAATTTATTTACAATGCAAGTAGAAAAGTTTGAGAGTAGATAATGTATTGCATCTTCACCTGAGCTTCTGAAGTTCCAGTTGCACGACATACTCTGGGAGGTTGTTCCTCAGTCGAACAGTATGAGGAATAAAGGACTCTGGAACTAAGACGTTCAACAGCAAGGCACATTTACTGTGTATTAGTGCTGTTGTTCAACAAACCTGGTTGTTCTCAGCAGGTAAAGGGGATCAGGGATAAATTGTGAATGTAAAAGATCTCTATTGAAATACAACTAATGAAAAAGGTGACAAAGAAGAGACCATCCGTCGATGGGGAGGATAGGGTGTGAAATATCTATAAGATCTGCTAATCAAGTGTTTTCATTTTTCTGGAATTCAGCCTCATATTCCACGACTACACTATTCACTATTTCACAGCATGCCCAATCAGGATGAGGGCATCATTGGCATACTGAACAATCTTATTTTCGGGCCAACAACCATATAACTTTTATCACTAAAAATAATAGTGGCCCAAGAACACTACCCTGTGGAACCCAGACACAAGAGGTCTTGGTTCACTAAAAAATCCCATCCACAGAAACTCGCTGCTGCTCTCTCATAAGGAAATCTTTAAGTAATCCTAAAACATACTCACCCACTCTAAGATTCTGAAATTTAAAATAAAATAAGTGCCTTATGATTTGCTAAATAGAAAGCAGTACTATAATCTTTTTGAATTACTTTGCACTCGAAACCTTTACGAAGCTTCCCTTGCAATTGGCATGCCAAGTCGAGAAGAGCTTAAAAACAAGTTTTTCAGCAAATTTGGAGAGCACAGGGTGAATGAAGTTGGCCGGTAGCTACTGCAATCTGCAGATATGCCACTCTTTGGCACAATGTATTACTAAGCTTGTGCTCATCAGCAAAGATACTTCGTCAACATAAAATCTATAGAATCTACTTATCTTCAGAGACAACACACGAGAAACCTTTTTTAAATGACAAAAGGAAGAAACCATCAGGATCTTCTTCACCCTAGCTGTCAAGATTATTCAGGAAGAAGAGCGACATGAACAATAAAAGATAGAGGAATGGAAACGCTTAAAGTGCTAGAGGATCCGAAGAGCCTTCATTGCGTAGACCTGAGAGAATGTGCGTTAAGATTGAGGTGAAGGGTTTAGTGAACGGGCAGGGCAATATTGTTACACTGCTTATCCAGCAGAAATGGTTCAGTTACTGGATTGTAAATTAGACTTGGGCTAATATACATATTTCGTTCACTATCCTATTCACTAAAACTCGGAAATAACTTACACCCAAGGAGAAATATAAGTGAAAGTGGCTTCATCACCAGTGGGATCCAATCTGCTACCTTGCAGGGGAACAACGAAAGTACAGTGATTATAAGTGTTGAGCCATCAGAGAGGCATAAGATTGTATCGACTCTACTGTATATATGTCTATCGAATTCAGATTTTTTGTATTGGAAATGGACTACAGGAGGGCCTATACTAATATATTATATATATATATATATATATATATATATATATATATATATATATATATATATATATATATATATGTAAGTGTTTACATAATAAAAAATATGGAATGTTAGTCCATATATATAAAAAAGACTAAACTAAAGAGGTCAACCAGATTGCTTGCAGGAATGTGATCAGACTAGAGACGCTAAAGAGACGTATACAATAAAAGTAGGCTAAGAATACATGCCGTCACCTGTAGTCATTCAATTGTTTATAAACATTAGTCCAAGCTCCCTGCTTGAGACAACTACCGCGCACCTATAATTCAAAACGGCCTACGTGATCTGTAGTGTGTCATTTTGATTGTGTGTTCGTATGTAACTATGTCATTGTATGTATGTTCATATGTTCGGACTACTGTCTGTTCCTTTATGACTGGTAACCGAGATGGTAGTAAGGCAGAACAGAGTTAGCTATCGTCATTAGAAGACCTGTACCTCTTTACCTAAGCTTTATCATGTAGAGAGAACAGAAGTAGCCATCATCATTGGCAGAAGCGATCAAGCTATCGTTATTAGAAGACTTGTACAATCATATCTGATCTTCAGCATGTAAAACTTCAGAAGAATATATATATTTTTGTACTTCGTGTTTTCTACAAGAACCTCCTCACCATGAGTTTAACACATCGTACGTCATAAACAAGAAGATAATCCCGACTTCGTAAGTGATCTACAAACCCCAAGACACTCCATTGAAGATGGAAGTGCAATACCAACCGACTTAGCGTAAGATTATCGCAAGTCTAAACATTACCTCATAGGGCGCCCTTATCATACAAGGCACAAGCCCTAAAAGTGGTGGCAAGCGTACCAGAAGGACTCTACAACTTCTCCGAAGATAAACAGAATAATAAATCATGAAGTCACCGACGACGAAAAGCAAGAGATTCTTCAAGCAACTTAGTATAATCGTTTAGTGAATAACTTCAAGAAACAAAAACCGACGTGTCCTTTTCCTACGGCACGCAAGCTTCGTCTCTCATTAGAATCATTCAAGAAAACATGTCTGCAGCATCGGATCTTTCAAGGGCTCGAATCATCGAAACAACGCGCACGGGGGAAACTGAAGCAAACCAGGTCATCCGCTAAATAGAGAAGGAGGACCAAGGCCGTGTGTCTTTATCGGAACACCGTGAGTTCCCACAAAAGCAAGCTAAGTACAATTTTTTATTCATTTGGAGTAACTTGAGTGTTTCCTTTGCAGGTCGGAATTTCGTTATTCCTGTGGCTGAAGTTACGAGACATTCTTAATCTTACTTTTTTACAGAAATTATCTACATCATTGAGATTTCGCTACTGCGAGTTTTTTTATCTTTGAGTGTCTGTTTCCAGAAGTTTCTACTGGAAATATCATAATCATATACTATGTTAATTTTATCATTTTGGGTGATTATTAATCCCTTACGTAACAAATCATATAAACAGTGAATATGCGTTTACGCAGTGGACGTCTGTATTTATACAGATGCATGGATAGGGTCGTTTAGGCACCGTATAGTGATTAGAAAACACACAAAAACAAGTGGAACAGCCATACAAAATCTTGATAAATTACAGGTAACACTATTTCGGGTCATGACAATAAATGCTCCTTTGCAAAGTCCCGATTGCAGTTTTAGCCTTGAGTTTTTTTTAGTTATATAAAATATCGAACCTCAATGACTCAACTTAACCTTAAAAATATGGCTGGATTGCAAGGAATAACATGCCTATAAAAAACTTTTCTTTCATCAGGGCTAAATGCGCTGACCAGGATCCCTCACTATTTCAAATTTTAGCAAAGAATGAAGTACAAACAGTTAATATTGAATGCATTAGAGATAACTTGTCTTAATAGTAATCGCTCAGTTTCCTAATAGTTCGTCATTCATTGCTTTATACATAACCAGCAACATAATGCTAAAAACACACAATACGTTGCCGATGGTAATAAAGAGAAGGATCCTAATTATTAAAAAAAAAAAACGAAATGGAAACAGTAGCCCTTTCAGAATCAACAAGCAAACTCAGTTTACTGTGTCCACCTAGTCAAGCGGTCAAGGTCAGTAGATCTGCCGAAGTTTTCAAAGCAAAGCACATTCCATTTAAGCGACTTCAGCGGAAAGGGAGAGCGATGTTGGAAAAATTAAAAAGGAATTTCCCTATGCATCACACGACCGTATAAAGTAATCAGAGCATTTTGTTTTTCGTTTTTTTTTTTAATACGTAAGTTATTATAAAGTAGTGGTGGATAAAGCCCTACTGTACGCGCCGTAAAAAATTAGAATATCTTGTTTATTCCTTTAGTACACATAATATCCTGTATTTACGGACTCACCGTCTGTTGTTCGAACTTCCCTAATGAGAAGTCCGGATAAGCGCGCTTACCGATACCTCTATAGTTATAAAAAACATTGATCTGTATCTAGTGTAATTGTAAGATTTCATCTAGGGGTATACAAAATATTATCTTACATCCTGCAAAAAAATAAGGCGTGTTTATCAAATGAAATCCTATAAAACCTCAAACCTTATTGAAATCGGTTTGAACAAAAAAGAGACAGTTGATCAAATAATAACTTATATAGAGGAACTATACATTTGTCTCATAAATCGTAACATTGTTTCAATGACCCACCAAAGAATTCTCATCAACCGCAGTCGCAGTTTGCACGCAAATCTCGAGAACATGCACCCTCGAATGTCTTAGTGCGTAAAAAGACTTTGCTGGGAAATGAAATTTTAATCCTTCCCGACACTCTGAAATATAACGATTTTCGCGAACAAAGCCCTAGACACGGTTGACTAGCAGCAACAAGTTAATCTAGTTGATCCACAAACGTATACATATCGTGGATACGGAAGTTATAAAATATCGCATTCTTATTGTTGCTAATTTTTTAATCCCGCCCAACCAGTCGTAGATGAATCTCTCTGATAATCTATCTAAAGTAATATCCGTAAAGTCATTCAAGCAGAGGTGATTCAGCAGAAATTTTTTTTATCTTTATCTGAATACCAGGAAGTTTCTCCACTAGCGAGTGATCTCTGGAAAGAAAAACGGATGTCATTGAAAACAAAAATACAGTCTAAGGACAAACATAAGCTATATAACGTTACCTTCGCATAGACTCTCAATGAAATTTCAAATAGAGATAAATGACGAAGTTGAAAAATGTTAGTAATAGGAGTCATTAGGAAATCAAATAAGCCCATATATTTTTTTCCCTCAAACGTTCATGCCATAAAAGATCGGGACCTGGCTATCTGCGTAGTATTTCTGATGCTTAAACAAGGAAACGACTCCCGATAGTTTCCAGTGCCATGTACGACGACATCTTATCTCTGTAGGTTGGAGAATAAATTTTTTTTCACCAACTTGGACTTACTTAAAAGCTTTTACCAGATACCATACCTAAGTGATTGTACCTCATACACCGTTTTCAACACACTCAGGGAAATTATCAATTTTTACGTATGCCTCCGGCTTACGTTGCACCCCAATTACAATATTAGTGTTTGGAGACTTTTTAGGGGATACCCTATATGCTTATATGGTTGATCTTATAATCTTTTCTAATACCTTAGAAGTACATTCACATAAAGTAGAGCTAGTGCTACAGAGACAAAGACAAATAATCTCAGAGTAAATATCTAAATGTGAGTTTTTTAAAAAAAACCGAACATGTTTATCTAGGTTTTTGTTTATGTGTCTAGTCAAGGTCTTAAAGTAGTCCATGGTAAGGTGTCGGCTATTCGTAACTTTCCGTGTTACCTATTAACGTAAAAGGGAGATACAGCCACTTTTGCGCTGTAGTGGGTATTACAATCGTATGTAAATATGTAACTCTTCAATCATGACAGCTCCTTTAAACAGATCTTACGAAGAATTGAGCGTAGATTTATTATGGTCTAAAAAACATCAACAGGCGTTCGATATCTTAAAAGCGGAATAATGCAGCTCACCTAACTTAAAAATCCCTGATTTAAATAAGGGAATTTTTTTTTTTTTATTGCAACAGACGCCTCAGACAAGGGGTAAGAGGGGTACTACTTCAGTAATATGATAAACAGTTCTTCCCTATAGCTTTTTATTCACGTAAACTAAAGCCCTCTGAAAGTAAATATGCAGTAATAAGCAAGGAAGGGCTAGGTATCTTTAACTCACTAGTACATTTTAAGTTCATAATCTATGGCTATCCTGATAAAGTCCTTACCGAACATGAGTCCTTTACTGAGTTTTCAAAGGCTTTAATCACAGTCCAAAAGGAACTCGGTGACAAATGATCATCAGGTCTTTGGAGCCAAGATAAGATATCTACCTGGGAAGCAATTATCATAGCTGACGCATTATCCCGCAAACCCTCCCGCCACCATACTGCAAAGAACCATTAATTAGACTAAAAAATATAGAAACATCCGTGCCTATTGTTAAAACCGTATCTAAACAGGAAAAATTCCTTAACCCAAGAGATCGCGAGCATTGAATATCTGGGTTGGAGCGCAGAACTGTTACAAACTGAACAAAGCAAGAGTCAACAGACATAACCAAAACAACTAAAAACACTTCGAACGGAAACAGGGTCAGCGACTAAGCAAAAACAATAAACACTTCGAGCAGAAACCCTAAGGCAAAAGTATACTTAAAGTATGTGTATCAGAATAATGTATCAAATGTAATATATATGTAGGTCCGTGACGAGGAAAACCCGAAGAACACAGCAGATGACTAACGACCAGGTAGTAGTAATAATCTCTTTCATACCAATCGTCATAAACTGGTTGCATTCCATCATCCAGGGTTTCCCTACTATGTCACGAAAAGCCAAATCACTGTTTTTACTGGCCTACGATGCTTACAGATATAAAGAGCACATAACTAATTGTAACACGTGTCATGAAAACAAGGGATACACTAAGACACCTGTCAGTTTAGGGGCCTATCCTGTGCCAAATCAATCCTTGAAAGAATATGCGTAGAATTATTAACAGAATTACGAGTCTGACAGAGGGAATGAACACTTCTTAGTGTTAATAGTCCCTTGGACACGTTTATATAGAATTAATAGCACTAAAAACAACACCGCAATTGAGTGCGTTAGGAATATTTATGAGTGCTAAATCAGTAAACATGGAATTCAACACATGATAATCTGACTCGGGTGGTGTAAATCAATAATAATCTCCTTAACCTGCGCTTGTGATTCCTTTCCATTAAGAAAACCCAATAATATATTTTATCACCCGAGTCAATCGGTTTGGTAGAATAACGGATAATTAAATAGGAAGTGTCAATGTCTTACGAGTTACAACTCGTGATATTGGATCCGAACTGGATTATAGCGGTTCTCGCGGTTTTAAATACCTTTATCATTTATATCTGTATCTATAGAATTGATGCCCCAAGTAGCCTTATACGGTACGCCGCTAGAACACTTTTCCCACATATTCAAAGCCAACCATTAATTTGTCAAATATATATAAAAAAAAATATATATAAATAAATAAATAAAAAAATATCAAAATAAATATGGATACAAGTGGAGTCAATATAATACACTCCGTAAGAAGTCGGAAGGGTTACAAATTATAATAAAAAAGGAATCACGATAAAATCAATAAGCAAAACGTAACCATAGGTTAATTAATATCCAAATATATATGCGTTAAAGATTTGAACTAAAATAACTTAACGCTTTAGTAATGACAAATAAGCTAAAAGTTCAAACACATATCAAAACCTACTGACATATGTCTGTCCCGGTGATTTATATTCGTAGTCAATGAAAAAAAAATAATAATAATAAATAAATAAATAAAATAAAATAAAATAAAAGAGATTTTAAAGTCAGGAAGTCTAGAAGTGAAAATCTTATCTATGGAATAATCCTATATGAATCTTATAACAGGGCTAATAATATATATAGAATTTCGTATGGAAACCTTTTTCATTAGTTTGAATAAGGAATATTTAATTAAACATAATTACCAATTATGCAGATTTCCAACATGAAACTAATATATTGTTCAATTTTGGTACTGTTTTTTTTTTTCAGACATTCTTCTCATGCGGGTGGAGAATTAAAACATAAAATATCATTTGAAAATACTAAAGTCGTATCTCTTACAGCAAGTAACGTAACTCTTAAGCTGGTGACGACGTCGTCAGTTCTAGAAGGTCTGTCGCGTTTGCCGTATCAGCATTGATTCCTTTACCTCAAATATCTGCTTGCACAGGCTTCATCTCGCGCTTGCAAAGCAGATTGACTGGAGAAAGGAATGCTTAGCCCGAACTTCTCATGGGCAAGGCAGACGTGTCTATCCGTATGCGCAATGCAACTAAGGAGTTGCAATCATTTTAAATTAATAACAAAATAAGCAAATAGAATTTCTATAACAACAAAATGAATTAATTTTTTCTGAACCTCATAGACATTTAGAACATAGACATTTAGAAGTATCAAGATATGTATATGAAATATTTACTTGCAACATTAGCCTATTACAATTCAAGTACAACATTCATGAAAATGTCACATTTCTTGAAAAACCCAAAGTTTATTTAGATTAGTTACATAGTGGGTTTTTTTCGTTGCATCTCCTACCTATTAATAAAGTTTTTAAAATTAACCTCAGAGGATGCGCGCGAAAAAGTTGAATATGAAAACTTTTGTTAGGGGCACATAGGATCAGATTTTATCACAACTTAATTTCAGTTAGCATAGAGAAATACAGAATCATGATTAATATTCTCTTTGACTCTTCTGTTGCCTGGCAATCTTACAAATAGCTCCGTTTTCCACTTCTTTGTCTATAACTTACTACCAGTAATATCGAATTTTCTTTGAGATTCGTATGATATCTAGAGTGAACCTGATAGGGTTCACTCATTGTTAATGCCATGGATAAAAAGTTTGTACAGCGGACTCTTTTGAATTCCAAAAATATCAGCGAATTCATGTGGGTTAAGTCTGGTCTAAATGGCTCTCTTCCCTCCCCTGTATTTGATGTCGTCTGAATTTACTTTGCCCTTGTGGACAAGTATAATTTCACTTGCAGGCTGATTAATGGAACCTGTTACAGTATCCTGCAGTACGAGAGTTTACATCGCAACTTAAAAAAAATCGTTCGTCGCTGCGGACGACGGCAGTCGAGTAACAACCGCCTACAATGTGAAAGGAATAAGCACCATCATGGACTTCTTCGACGACACCCATATCCCGTCGTTAATCTCGTTTTAATGCGGAATGCTCCTGCGGCTGTCGGAAATCGACTACAAAAGGACATACTCCGACAATTACGACCCAAAGGATATTCAACTCTACTTTGCTGGCGAAGGTCTCGTGCTGGGATGATTTTTTCATCGCGAACGGAATCGTGTAGCTTAGGATGCAGAGAATAAGTATGAGCGCAAAATCGAACGTTGGACCCCGCCCAGGCAAATTTTCCCCTTGTTTTAACCATTGAAAAAGGCCATTTCATTTGGCTATAGGTGGTTGTCTGGAACGTGTAATGGACGAAAAGTTGTTCGAAAGCTAGTTAAATGTGAAGTAGTATAACCTTGGTCATGATCCTATATATATATATAAATGATCATAAATAACAGAATCAAAATATATTTTTTGCTTGTACGCACTAGGAATCTATATATAAATGATTCATAAATAACAGAATCTAAACTATATCTTTGCGTGTACGCAATAGGAATCTATTTAAAGTGCACATATATTAATCATAATTTATATGAATCCATATACATATGTATAAACAAATCAGGTAGCCTATAACAATCTGTTACCTTTTATTTTACCAACATCTGCAGTTATATTTGAGTTAGTATATGGATTAATGAAATCAGATATACAGTTAGCATAAACATTAATAAGTTTTTATCAATTTCATATATGAAATTTTTTATCAGTTGAAAATATGATTTTTATCATGTTAATCTTCATTCTATGCAATTATCAGAGTACATTAGTATTTTCTGTAGCATATGTATCTTATGAGATGAAGTGAAAAAACTGTATCATTATATATCACGTGATCACTATTATTTACCAATATCATTGTTTTATATTTTATTACTGAATCAATTCATGTACACCATGAATTTTGATTTACTTATATATATATATATATAAATATATATATATATATATTCACATAGTGTCTGTATCACACTCCTATAAGTCAAATGTAAGTCAAGTTTGAGTAATATTCAGTTAGTTGGTTTTGGTAGCTGACCGAGCTAATGTAAGTGTTTAACATAATAAAAAATATGGAATGTTAGTCCCATATATATAAAAAGAAGACTAAAACTAAAGAGGTCAACCAGATTGCTTGCAGGAATGTGATCAGACTAGAGACGCTAAAGATGACGTATACAATAAAAGTAGGCTAAGATAACATGCCGTCACCTGTAGTCATTCAATTGTTTATAAACATTAGTCCAAGCTCCCTGCTTGAGACAACTACCCGCGACCTATAATTCAACGGCCTACGTGATCTGTAGCGTGTCTCATTTTGATTGTGTGTTCGTATGTAACTATGTCATTGTATGTATGTTCATGTGTTCGAACTACTGTCTGTTCCTTTATGACTGGTAACCGAGATGGTAGTAAGGCAGAACAGAGTAGCTATCGTCATTAGAAGACCTGTATCTCTTTACCTAAGCTTTATCATGTAGAGAGAACAGAAGTAGCCATCATCATGGGCAGAAGCGATCAAGCTATCGTTATTAGAAGACTTGTACAATCATATCTGATCTCAGCATGTAAAACTTCAGAAGAATATATATTTTTATATACTCGTGTTTTCTACAAGAACCTCCTCACCATGAGTTTAACACTCGTCGTCATAAACAAGAAGATAATCCCGACTTCGTAAGTGATCTACAAACCCCAAGACACTCCATTGAAGATGGAAGTGCAATACCAACCGACTTAGCGTAAGATATCGCAAGTCTAACATTACCTCATAGGGGCGCCTTATCATACAAGGCACAAGCCCTAAAATATATATATATACTAGAAGTATTATTAATGCCCAACCGTATTTACTTAGCTCAAGAACACAGTGGAATGGGAGTGGACAGTAATGAGGTCAGTGAAACAGACGAAAGACAGATAGATATTTGCACCCACAAACCTCCAGTCACTCATCCGAATTCATTTATGCTCATACACACCAATGGCTAAATTCACCAGTATGGTTTTAACATTCAGGAATATGTCATGGGCTAACTCAGTTTGAGAAACAAAGCAGGCAATTTCAAGCATACGGTACGTGTTCATGCAAACTGATGGTCACAGTCTGCATGGGACAGAGTATATTTGTTGCCTGTGGGAATGTCCGGTTTCGCTCATGCTCTCTTTTGATTTTTTGTTTCTATTTACAACGGAACAATTAACACTGCTTACGTGTGTGGACGCCCGTGTTTTTTGAAAGAAAGATTTAGTGCACATTACAATAATAGCAAAGACTAAAGAGTAAGCTCTCTTCCTTTCCCTCTCCTTTCTAGCAAACAAGTGCAAAAAAAATATTTCGAAATAAAAAACGTTGACACTTTCTATCTAATATCCAAATGCTGCACATCCTATGGAGAGAGAGAGAGAGAGAGAGAGAGAGAGAGAGAGAGAGAGAGAGAGAGGGGTAAAACACATAACATACAACATTCCGCATCAAACTAAAACCCGAAATCGAATAAAATACCATTTAATTGTTTAGTTACGCCGCTGAATTTCGGTATCAATGCCAGGATGAAGAGGCGACAGTGATTTCGTTATGGCGATTTGCATCTATTTCAACGATGATGGGATCCTGGAAACAAATATTTCCCCCCTTTTCTAGTCGTCGTTATTTATTTCTTCTTTCTCTCTCTCTCTCTCTCTTCATCTTTCAGCCAGCCAATTCCTCCACAGTGAATGAAAGGAAAATTCTAGAGAATCGTAGGTTGCTGTTGTTGTGGTTGGCAAGGAAAAGGTCGGTAGGAAAATATGAAGACGATGGACGCTGATATTTACCGCCACTGAGGTTGACGGCAACTGACCCATTGGCTAAGTTCCAGACGATGTGTGAACACTATTGCCCCTCCCCGCTCTCACCCCTTCCCCTACCTTCCATTCCCCACTTTCCCCCCCACCAGCTCAACCTCTCTTCCCCACGGATATACCTCTCCCTTCCCCCTTCAGCCTCCCCTTTCCTTAACAGCCCTCCTCCTCGCCAAGGCAAATCCATATAGCCTCCTTTTTAAGCCAGTCATTCTCCTTCTTTAGTCTTCAGCAAAGGTTAACTTTTCTCTCTCTCTCTCTCTCTCTCTCTCTACTCTTACTCCATATATGCAGTATGTCAGGCAATCCTTCCCCTCCCTCTTGCCCCCTCCACTCTCTCAAAGCATTGTAAAAGATATGGTAGGTCAAACGCCCCTAGAGTATTTTTAGAAAATCCTCTCTCTCTCTCTCTCTCTCTCTCTCTCTCTCAAGAACTGTAGGTCAAACATTCCTCGCGTTTATATGCTGAAGCCTAAGACGTCCATTCTCTTCAAAAAAGATAAAGGCAAAGACGACGTTTACCCAAATTGGATGAAAAAAGAAAGAAAAAAAAAAAGCGGTAAAAGTTTTCGCCGGTATTTATCTTATGGCGGTGCCCCATGATGCAGAAAGACGAATTGGGCTTTTTACTCCGCCCTTTCCGTTTTTTACCCAGGGCAGGATATTTCATTAATGCCCGGGCGTCTGCTCGCCCGTGCGTTTGCATGAATGATTGCAGAGTATAGTTCAATTCGGGCGATTTTAGAGCCGTTTACGGACGAGTTTTGTTGAGGGAGTTTCATGAACAGTGTAAGCACACACATGTTTGGTTTCCGAGTTTTATAACAAGTTTACGAACGATTGCTTGTTCGGGAAGTTTTATAAGCGTCGACGAGCAAGTGTGTTCGCTCTGAGCTTCTGTATACAACGAATTGTTTGTTTATATGATTTTTTTCATAGAATTTTTGGACCGCAAAACAGCGTTCTGCGATATACCCGATCATTTATTCGACATCTTAGAAATGAATATATGAAGGATTATTTTGACCACAATTATGTAACCGTATATAAATTATTTCTAGCCTTTGATGAAAATGTTTTGTAGTCGTGGTCGATCGTAGGGTTGACTGCAAATTATACCACGTATGAATTTTTCTTAAGCATTTTCATAACCCTAATTTTTATAAGGGTTTCATATCTGTATATAATGGGACATTATTGTTTAAAAAAGTGCAGTAATCCTGCATGAACAAGATCTGGATATGTAAGGATGAGATGAGCGAACTCATGTTTATTCAGAAGAACCCTCACTCACTATATATATATATATATATATATATATATATATATATATATATATATATATATATATATATATATATATATATACATACACAATACATACATATACTGATGAGGGTTAACTTTCTGAATAAACATGAGTTCGTTCATCTCATCCTTACGTATATATATATATATTATATATATATATGATATATATATATATATATATATATACATACATATGAGTCATATCACATTACCGCGATTCATATACAAATATCGAGCTACAATTGTCCTTTGCTAATTCGCTCTACCTCGTAGTTAATATAATATATGTTGACTGAAGGGGCAATTTTTTAGTTATTAGAGATTTGTCGGCTCACGGGCGCGAACCATCGAACCAACAAAAAAAAAAAAAATTCAGGACGTACAGTGAGAACTTCACTACTAATATATGTATGTGTATGTAGGTATGTATGTATGTAGATGTATTGCTCTGAATATTTTATTGCCTTGTTCTTTTTCCGAAATTTTTTGGCTTTTTTCAAGCAAGCTGCTCTTTTAGAGGAAATTCTTTAATAATATATGAATTTTTGTTTGTTTGTGTGTGTTGTGTGTGTGAAACATATCAGTAAAAAAGAGTGTTCGGAAACTAATGTAATGGTATATAAAAAAAGATTGACAGGAAATTCCATAAATGTAAATTAACAAGTGTTTATTCAGCATCCAGGGCCGTATGTAAGAATGCGTTAGTTCATTGAGTCCGAAACCCGACATAAAAGGATTCTTTATGTCCTCGATTAATTGATAGAAATAAATATCTCTCCAAATGGCACCCTTTCTGCTGCATCAATGTGTGTAAATAACCTTCGACTACAGTACTATTTATATTCTTCCCCTAAATGCTTTCCTCAGATGGCTGCCTTCCTTCGAAACAGTGATGAGGTCATAAAAGGCGAACTTTTTTTTTTGACTTTTTAATTAATGGAATTCTTGACATATCAGAGCATCTTGACCGTAAAGCTTGATCTTTTAGTCCTATGAAGTAGCCTTTCTTGCTTCAATTTTTTGGCTTTTTCTTTCTTCCGAAATAGGAATTTCTAGCTATAAAGATTTTAACCTTTTAATTGTACTGCCCATACAGCCGTGATCCCTAAAATAAGGGATCGCAAAAGGTGGACTCTGGTATTGAAGGTCAATTTTTCTACTAATAGATCAGAAATAAAAAATATCTGATCCCCTCCCCACACCTCCTCTCTCTACCCTCTTAAGTTGATGTAAAAGGCATATTTGAAACCCAAGTGGAAGTGTGGTTGTACCTACCTTTTTTTTATTTTATTTTTACCTGCGTATTTCTTGTATTATGTATTAACCTAATTTCTCATTAAAACGTAAACAAACTTTTTATAATGCATAAACATGCAGGAGGACATAATTTTGATTTAGGAAGAGTATCTAAAGATTTCTCTGATGCAACGATATTCTGAAACTTCATATATTTTTATAAGAACCAACTGTATGCCCTCTTATTCATAGAAAAGTTGTAGAGCGTTACTGTATTTCCCCGCAGGAATTTTAGGAAAATAGTAAAAGTTCCTGTTTTCATGCACAGACCACCCGTCTATTGGTAGAACTACCAAAGTTATGTTTACCTTAGCTTTTTTGATCATTCATTATTGTAGAGAATACGAAGCGTTTTGGATAACAGAAGTGAAAAAGATGCCAACCTTTAGAGCAGATTGCAATAACTACCCTTGGTGTACCGCTATGATTGCCATGATTTATATGGATTTTATTTTATTTGTTTATATTGCCACATATGCCTGTTTTTATATTCAGTCTTATCTTCATCTGTTTCTGCTGATTTGAATTTTGATCGCAGATTCAGACAATGTGGAATTTTCCACGGAAGGGAGTGGTCTTTACCTTTCCTCCATACGGATGTATATACATGACAAAAAATGATGCGATCCGTCTTCTGAATTTATCATATCACAGTGAAGCATGGAGAACGACCATAATTTATATGTGAAGCGGTTATTCTCCAAATTCCGCCCCGTGCCAATTTCCCAGCAAATCCTTCAGACGAATGACCCAATTTCTCATAACTTTTACTTCCAGCATCTCATTAGAGTTTACGACTTTTATAACATTAAGGCCGGTTATGTAAAATCCTTAATGGCGGAAGGCAAGACATCCCATGAGGCTCGTAAAACCACCGAATATTAATTTAAGATGCAAATGCACAAAAGTGGCAGCAAATAGCACCGACTGAAGAGTTATGTAGGTTGTATTAAGACGGTAAAAAGGTTAGGAAAGGAAAGCAGTTACTCCGCTTCCCAAATTTTGAAAATGATCTTATGCAGTCAATGGGAGTTTTATATAGGTCCTCAGCGATAAAAACATGCCGGCCTATATGATGAAAGAGGTTGATACATATATAAAGAGTGTATGTATGTATGTATATATATATATATATATATATATATATAATATATATATATATATATATATATAATATATATATATATATATATATATATATATACATGCTTCGGGGTATATCAGTATTCATAAACATTAACAGTATTTAGCGTTAATATCCGAGTCCAAGAAAATTCATTTCCTCTACGTTTCATTAAACCTGATGTCTGCTCTCTTTCTCTCTCTCTGTATATATATATATATATATATATATATATATATATATATATATACATACATGTATTATATATAAAATCATACAGTATATATATATATATATATATATATTATATATATATATATATATATATATAGATATATATATATATATACTACCTGGCTAACTTGGTGCTGCCCAGGAGAACTCTCTCTCTCTTCTCTCTCTCTCTCTCTCTCTCTCTCTCTCTCTCCTGTTAAGATAGTTGCTTCAATTACATGGCCCAGCATTTTTGACATTTTATATTTCACCCGTTTTCGCCCCGTTCCAATCGGGTTGCACTTGGGCTTAAAGCCATCGGGAGTGTCACTATTTATCTCAGCGACCTTGAAAACTAATGATTAGGCATTAATATGTAATTTTTTGACATTTTATTTTTCACCTGTTCTCCACCACCCCCCCCACTTACTACTGAGGCTGAACTTGGACTTAAGGGCATTGGGAGTGCACTATCCATCTCATTGACCTCAGAAACTATGGATTATACCTTATCGTATGTTCGTTTTTGGTTATTTTTAGATGTCACATCCTTCTCTGCAGCACCCTCTTTGGTGCCAATGAGGCCTTACCCCCACAGTATTCTTTTCTAGATTGTAGGTCATTTGTATACCAAGTTTGGATGAAATAGCTCAATGCATTTCAAAGTTATGCTGGAATATACATACTCACACATACATCCATTTATATATATAATACACACACGCACACACACACACACACATATATATATTATATATATATATATATATATATATATATATATATATTATAAAAGCACCTCAGTGGCGTGGTTGTTATGGTGTTTGGCATCCCACCTCGGTGGTCACGGGGTTCGATTCTCGGCCATTCCATTGAGGAGTGAGAGATGTGCATTTCTGGTGATAGAAGTTCTCTCTCGACGTAGTTCGGAAGTCACGTAAAGCCATTGGTCCCGTTGCTGAATAACCACTAGTTCCATGCAAACGTAAAAGCACCATACAAAACACACACAAACACACACACACACACACACACACACACACATATATATATATACTATATATATATATATATATATATATATATATATATATATATATTATATATATATATATATATTATAATATACACACACACACAGTAGGTCCCCGGGTTACGACGGCTCCAGCTTACGACGTTCCGAGGTTACGACGCTTTTTCTTAAATATTCATTGAAAAATCCGCCCTGGGTTACGACGTTTGTTCCGACGTTACGACGCTGACGCATCCGACGCTGACGTATCCGACGCTGACACTTCCGACGCTCCGAGTTAACGACTCTTTAAAAAAACGCATACTATGATAAAAATCCTTTATAGTTTAGCACAGTATATTAATATAAGTTTCTGGTTAGATTACAACAAAAATTTGAGGTTATGATGATTTTCGACACTTTTTATGTCGTATTTTTCTATGTTTTTTAGTGACGCCTCATTTGCGGAACTAGTTTCCGAGCGAATGAATACATAATAGCTTGCGATGCACAAAGTTTATATATAACAGTCCAAAAGCGCAAATAATGAAAAAACCATTGCTTGTTTCCAGTAATAATAACAAAACTAACTATCTGGTTAGATTACAAAGCAAATTCAAGTATCCAAAGAGAGACATTATCAGTAATTTGATCAGAGAGAGAGAGAGAGAGAGAGAGAGGAGAGAGAGAGAGAGAGAGGCGTCTTCCGACGCTCCGAGTTAAGGGCAGAGAAGTGTTCGTTTCATTAAACGGCCTCTGACTCATGCCAGTAAATGTTTTGTTGATACTAATAATATAAGCCTATTTAAAGATATGTTTACTTTAATTAGTCTATATGATACGTAAATAGTGATCAACTGTTCTTGTAGCCCTCAAGATTTGGCAAAATCGAATTATCCAAAGAGAGACATTATCCAGTACTAATTTGATCAGAGAGAGAGAGAGAGAGAGAGAGAGGGAGAGAGAGAGAGAGAGAGAGAGAGAGAGGGAGAGAGAGAGGCGTCTTGGCAACAGTGGTCTCGGGGATTGACGTAACGTTTATTTTATTTTCTGAAACAGATAGGACAGAGAAGTGTTCGTTTTCATTAAACGGCCTGCTGGAACTCATTGGCCAGGAAATGTGTTTTGCTGATACTAATATATAAAGCCGTATTTAAAGATACATTACTTTAATTAGTCTATATGATACGTAAATAGTAATCAGCTGTTCTTGTAGCCCTCAAGATTTGGCAAAATCACTCCAGGTTGTACATAAAACTTCAAGAATGTAGTGTCACCAGAGGATTACAATAGTTTTTTACCTTCAAGAACCAGCATTTTTTTTAATGAAAATAACTCCAGGTTGTACATAAAACTACAGGAAACAACATGTAGTGTAACCAAAGGATTACAAGTAAGGTTTTTATAACTTTTTATTACGACGAATTTCGGGTTACGACGCGTCTCAAGAACGGAACCCCTGTTCGTGTCGTAAACCGTAATATACATATATATATATATATATATATATATATATATTATATATATATATATCTATATATTTAATATGATATATATAGATATTTATACATATATATAATATATATATATATATATATATATATATATATATATATATACTATTATATTATTATGCTTAAAAAATATATTATTATTTAGCTTAAAAATCACAGTAATGCACGTGACTTCATTAATTAAGGCGAATACCACAATTTCGCTTATATATATTATATATATATATATATATTATATATATATATATATATATATTATATATATATATATACATATATTATTATTATATTTATATATATTATATATAATATATAATATATTATATTATGTATACAATAAAGATCAAGAAGGAATTAGCAGAAACCCTTCCATCTATTATTCATACATGCAAGGAAAACATCCAAATTTAAAGAGAGGAAAAGTGGAGACAGAAGTAATGAAAGCAAAACGAAAGCTGAAAAAAAGAGATCTCGTATAAAGGATGAATTATTATTCTTTGATAGTGTGTTTTCAGACTCGCTAATTGCATGAATGAGAATTAAGGGATCTTCATTCATGTGTTGATTAGAGATCTGAGGGAAAATATTATTACGTCTCGAAATATTCAAAACTGTGTTGTTTTAAGAAGTGACAAGGCAAATATTTGGTTATTTTACTCTGCGTTATTTCTTTTGGAATGAAGATTGTGTATTTTACACATATAGGTGACTAAATAAGTATTTTTGATACATACACACAAGTACTCACATACGCGCGCACACACACATACATATATATATAATATCTATATATATAATATATATATATATATATATATATTATATATGTATATAATATAATATATTATATATTATATCTATATATATAATTATATATATATATAGATATATATATATATATATATACATATTCAATATATAATGCAGTACAAGGTATCCATAATGTCTCTTTATAATTTAGAAAATATATTACCAAAGCCAATGATGAGATATCTGAAATCATATTTCTTCGATGAACTCATCAGTTATCGAAGTTTTTAATTACGTTAATGAAAGAGGTACTTTTAAATGACTGACTTTTGACAGAATATGTGGCATCACAACTATATGACCTTCAGCCTTCCATCATTTTACAGCATGATAGTGCACCACCACATTTGGGACTGCGTGTTCGTTGGTTGCTAAATCAAGCACTAGTATCTGCTCTCGTGTCAGTTTTTATTTACATCTAGTTTGAGTTGTTAAGTTCCCTTTGATATACTATCGTCGTATATTTTTACCTTTCATTATTGTGTACATGGAATTGTTGTCAGATATAGCTGTTTTAACAGTTTTAGATCTAGTCAATCAGAATAGTTTTCTGACTGTCAGTTTATTGTATGGCATTCTGTGGATAAGTGACCCTGATGATGGGAAACGCTATGTACTCCCGAAAGCTCGGTTGGGCTTCTGTTACGATATGAAAAATAAAAATGTCGACAATGTTGCCATGTATCCTGGCTATCCTATTCCTCCGTATATATACATACACACACACACACACACACACACACACACACACACACATATATATATATATATATTATATATATATATATATATATATATATATGTGTGTGTGTGTGTGTGTGTGTGTTGTGAATGTGTGTGTGTGTGTGTATTAAAGACATTTGTAGCTGGAATAAAATATATATATATATATATATATATATATATATATATATATATATATATATATATATATCTATATATATATATACTATATATATATATATATATATATGTATTGAAAGACATTTGTAGCTCAAATAATATATATATATCATATATATATATATATATATATATATATATATATATTATTCGAGCTACAATTGTCTTTTAATATCTAATTCGCTCGACCTCGGAATTGATATATTTTCATATATATAACCAAAGGGGAATTTTTTAGTTGATCAATAATTTCGTCCATTCATGGGATCGAACCACCGTCCAGAGGACAGGGACGAAATCAGGACGATATTGACGTTAGCGATTCGGCTTTGTCGTCCTGATTTCTTCCCTGTCCGCTGGACGGTGGTTCGATCCCATGAGGGGACGAATTATTATCAACTAAAAAATTCCCCTTCGGTATACATTTATGAAAATATATCAATTCCGAGGTAAAGCGAATTAGATATTAAAGGACATTTGTAGCTCGAATAATTTATATGATTCACGGTGATAATATTCATCTATATATATATATATATAATATATATATATATATATATATATATATATGTATGTATGTATGTATGTATGTATGTATGTTGTATTTGTATTTACCACACACATATATATATAGTCGACGCTTCGGGACTTCTGACGTTTCCACCATGGCATTATTGTTTCACGTAGTTGTGAACGTCTTTATTTAAAGATCAAAGAGTAATATAGACAAGATTTATGTAAAGATAAAGTAGTAATAAAGAGAAAATAATTCCCTCTTATTCTTAGCGATGAATCCGGAGAGTGAAATATAACCAAGCTGTTTTGATTTGAAGATGTATATCACATAGCTTCATTACGCTGTATGTATTTATCATATATTACCATATAAATAACTACAAAAGGAAAAACAATATAGAGGAGCTAGGTTATGTAGAGGCCCTGTCAAGTATAACCTATTGTAGAACAGGCAAGAAGTTTGCAGATTCCTTTGAAAAGTTTTATTTTTATTCTTATTATTATGATAGCTAACGAACAACTTTAGACTGCAAAAGCAACTCTGAAAATTTACCTACGCGTATTCTGTAAACAATTTATCCGATAATAATCTTCCGGCCTAGGAGCGCTAGCAATGAGATCGAGGCATATTAGAAAAAAGAATAAAATCAGAATGTTTCTGCTCACGATTCTTAAATAAAATAGATTGTAATATCTCTTCGCTTGCCATTATGCGCGATGTTATGACTTATAATGAAAAAAAGTAGATAGGTCAGTAATAACAATCATAATGCTTGAGCATACGACCAGAAAATGATCTCTAACCAACACAAAACCTCCCAGACTACTGCCTTCTTTATATTCTCAATTTGGATTCAATGGCTTCGGCGGGAAACGAATAAAAAGAAGCATTGGTTAACTGACAAGTTATTATCAGTTGATGCTGTTTTTGCGGGGATTTATGGAATATGACCAGCAGATGTCATATTCATTCACACGTAAAATCAGATTATTTGATAAGATATTAATAAAGCTTTCAAAAAACAATTTGGCAGATTGGAAGTGATTCCAAAAATTTCTCCCTTTTCATTTTTATGGATATTTAGACCTAATGTAAACCAAGGAAATGGCAGACAGAATTGCTTATTGTTCACCATAAAGATAACAGGAACAATAATTGTTGAAAAGATGAAAATTGTTGTACTTATTTGGAAAAGAACTTCATTAAATGTTTATTGAAAAAATCCTGAACACCTTTCAGTGTTATTTGCTTAACCAAAGGACGATTTTTGTTATATAGTCAGCTTTCTAGAGCCTGATTAGGTCGCACTATCAGTCTGATTATATCTTAATTATACCTTGCAAAAGTAAATATTTTAAACTACTACTATTTACAATTTTAACAGAAATACTAGCTTTAGTGAAAAAGAGTCAATAACAACAGTAAGAATATAGAAAATAAAAATATAGTTCGCATAAACTTAAGTCACTGATTTGACTAGAGAAATTTAACTATAGCTAGAATATCCAACATCGATTTATATACAGGAATTATTTGATCGGAGCTGACAAATTACAAGAATTTCCAGTTATTCAAATTAGATATGTATGTTTTTTTGTATAATTTTATTAATTACGAATTAGCCTTGTAATACTTTCCTTCCTTCCCTTAATTGTATTTATAACTCTCCGCAGTTTTTGAAACAAGTCTGTCCTACTTCTGCATTTT
>NC_061100.1:80719509-80744509 GCF_015104395.2 Macrobrachium nipponense | reverse complement strand
CAAGTGAATAAGTAAAAATTGGGTATAAAGAGAATAGACAAGCATGTGGCATACACCTGAGTGCGTTAGTATGGAGAAATTAAAGTGAATTGACCAGGATGGAGAATTCAACTGCATAGACAAGGATAAGGAGTTTAACTGAACATACTGAACATACACATGTACTAAGCCATTAGACAACGAAATGCAAGGATAGGAAATGCAAGTGAACAGGCAAGGATGGGGAAAGCAGCGAATAGGCAAAGATGGGGGTTTCAGTTGAATAGGCTAGGATGTGAAATGTAAGTGAACTGCTAGAAAAGGAAATTCAAGTGAACAAGTAATAATGGGGCATTCAAGTGAATGGCTGGAAAATGGAATTCAGATGTATATGCTAGGGTGGGAGAATTTGGTTGAATAGTGAGAAAGGGGAATCCAAGTGAACTGGAAACGATGAGGTATTCAAGTGAATGGCTGGAAAATAGAATTCAGATGTAGAGGCTAGGTCGGGGGAATTTAGGTGAAGAGCGAGAAAGGGAAGTTCAAATGAACAGGAAAGAATGGGGTACTCAAGTGAATAAATTGCGAAGTTTATTTTATTAACATAACTATCTTTGCATCTCAAGAAAATAGAGCGCCCTAATGTGTGAAGAGAATTTTGCTTAGTGTCCTTTGTAAAGTTATTTTACAAGTTGAAATGAAAATCTTCATTTTAAAATAGCAATTTTTTAATTTAAAGAAAAGCGACATTTCTCCTCCTGTTCCTCTACAGTTTATATAGTAGAACATAGTCTTTGTAAACTTCGTTGATTTGAATAGTTTCTTTGCCTTGCACAGAAGTATCCGGAATTAGAACAGTTTCTCTTTTTTTCAGTTATACTGTTCTTTCTTTTATACAGGAAATAATTGATCGAAGCTGCAAGATTGTAAAGATTCCCATTTATTCAAATGAAATCTGTTTGTTATATAATTTTTTTAATTACAAATTTGTTCTACAGTACTGTCCTTCCTCCCTTAATTCATAATTATAATGCTTCCTGTTTTAGGAGACGAGTCTGTCCTTTGCTTCTGCCTGTTGACTCTTATGCATGAAATGGTGGTAATCTCTAGGGTTTACGAGTAAGAGAAAAAAATAAAAACCTTGGTCCATATGAAGTGGATTAATCACTGAAATATAAAGAAGCGCTTTCAATCATTCGGGTCTCATCTCGAAGAAAACTTTTTGGAATATTAATGTAAACTGAGTAGATGGCATTATGGTTTTGGAATTTCAAGAAAATATGTTTTTTATGTTTTCTATGAATTTTTTCTTCTACTAATGAGTATCTTCATTGGGGTCCGTTTACCTAAGCTTCTCGAAGCTCTGCAAATTTTGATAATGTGAAATGTGAATGAATACATCGCAATTATAATTATAGTTTGACATATTCTTAAGTAAAAGTGGCCATAACGTGAACCGTGAGGGCCAGTCCTCCTTGACCAACAGAAATGCTTTTTGAACTGACTGTAAATACTGCTGTCGTTTTGAATCTTATTTTTGTAAACTGTCCTTCCTCCTAATCGAAGCGTACCATTCCTTCAGGGTCCTCATTACGAATGTTTAGTCTTCCTGCTCATGCAACTAAACAGGAAATTTAAACTTACGAATTTAGTTACCTCGAAATGGGCTTAGTAGTTATCAAGTCCCCCTAATATTATATTCCTGTAATTTTTTATTATTTCCAAAGAAATTTTTCTTTACTCCGTAGAAAGTTTTTTATTCATGGTTATGTATATATATATATATATATATATATATATATTATATATATATCTATATATATATATATATATATATATATATTTATTAGTACCCAATAAGTCACCAAACAGCACGTGACAAATAAGTACGTAAATAGCCACATGATAGGTGAAAAAGTAAAGACCAGGTACCAAGCGCTTTCGTGTATTGCGTACACTTCTTCGGGGTACCTTTTTTTAATTTTCACTTCAGACATTTTCCTGTAACGGTCTACTTGACAAATTTACCACAAAATCGGGGTTAGCATGATTATTCCAGTCACTGTTTTCGATCAAACTCTTCAGCTTTCTTCTAGTCTGTTATTTGCTCTGCGGCATGTTGTTCTCACCTTCCTATAACAATAGTTCATAAGAGGATACTTCCAATCTGCAGGAATGAGCATATGAAAACTGCGTCGCTTTTCACTCAAACTATGAAATGCTCCTTGCTCATCTCTTTTCGCAATTTCAATATATTTCTGCAATATTAAACTTTGATAGTCAACAAAAGGTCGGACTGCCAATTTGAGCAATCTTCGTGGAATGAACGATTTTGGTACTTCATGTTCCAGTAAGCAATTCCTCAGGAATCTGTAACGAAGCTTCAACTTGTGGGCCTCAATCAATGCAGAGCAGGAAGATGTCACGATAGCCACCAAAGAAGGATAGTATACAGCAAAGTCGTAGAGTTCACGCAAGGCTTCCATATCAGCAATAAGTCACCAAACAGCACGTGACAAATATGGTACCCCGAAGAAGTGTACGCAATACACGAAAGCGCTTGGTACCTGGTCTTTACTTTTTCACCTTTCATGTGGCTATTGACGTACATATTTGTCACACACACACACACACACACACACACACACACACACACACACACACACACATATATATATATATATATAATATATTATATATATATATATATTATATATATTATATATACATATATATATATATATATATATATTATATATATAATATATATATATATATATTCGTGACAAGGGAACATTTTTTATTCTTTGAATACGTCCTAGTTATCCACCTGCAAATACAGTCACTTCTTATCTATGCAGACCCATGTCAGGAAGTGTTAAATTTGACTTATTTTGAATAAGACTTTTTTAAGCATCAGCTTGTGCTCTGTTCTTTAAAGTTAAGTTGGTACTGTATTGTTTTGCATGTATATTTTATGTACAATTTTAATATTCCTGTTTATAATGTATTCTGACATTTAGCTGATTTTTCAATCAATTGTATTTTTATTTGTGCAGTTTTCTTTGTATTAAAATTTCTCAATAATTTTTTTTTTTCATTTCATATTTAGTCTATATTTCAGTTAATATGAAATATACATCGAATGAATATTTACAGTTTTCCTCTTACGTAATTTTCCCAAAATATATTTAACTATGCGACATTTATTTTTTTCAATTAATATATAATACATCTGATGAATATTTGCTCATGTCTCCTATGATAGCTAATACGAATTCGGTATTTAATTCCACTAAATGGCTGGATATTTCTTCCCCCATAAAAGTTCGAGCTAAATGAATGCCACTTCTAAAGCTTAAACTTTCCGCTAAAACGACATTTATTCGGCCGGACAACACCATGAAATGAATAACGGATTCATGTGTATATTTCTATAATTGAATTACTTGTATATTTCAATAATAGAATTACTTGTGCCATGTTATTTCGGTGGAAAGAGGCTTGTAATATTGAATAATTTAACATAGCCATGTCAGGGCTCACGTTAAATAAAATCACGTAGTTTTATGGAAATGTTATTTCACCAGAAGGAACAGAGCGTTTTCCAAGTGTTTAGTTTTGCATCATACTAATTTCAACAAATTATTCGCAGTCCTTGCATAATTAAAATGAAGCTTAATTGATTATTATAATGTAATTACGAACCGGTTCAAGGTTTAGAGTTTTCAATCCGTGCTGGCAGTGTAAACAGTGCCTTTTGGATCTTGTAAAATGGATATGCAATTGGATTCCTCCTCAAGAATGGAGAACTGAAACGAATATGGTGAATGTAAATAGAATAGGCAAGGATGGAGCATTAACATGAAAAGGTAAATATAGGGAACGTAAATCCATTGAAAAGAATGGAGAATTGATAAGTCAACAATGGGTGACTGAAGTGAATGGCCAATGGTGGAAAGTGAGGGTGGTTGACAAGGACCGGTCATGAAGTGAATAGGCAAGGATGAAGAATGAAATGAAATAAGAATAGAGAATTTAAGTGAAGACAAAGGCAGAACATGCTGATGATTAGGCAAGGATGGAGATGCTAGTGAAACAGAAACGATGGAGAATTTAAGTGAGTAGACAAGGATGGGATATTAGAGTGCATTGAACAGCTGAAGTACATTGTAAGGACAAACAAATGTGGAAGATTGGATGTTCAGCTATTTTTAAAGTATCATAACATTCCAATCTATCTTTGGAAGACAATAGAAGATCAACCAAAAGTTCCAGAGGCATTAGCCATGTGTCTAAGGAAAATTATTTTACAATTTACACTAACAATGCCGTCCTTTTAATATAGCCATTTTTCCGATTTAGAGAGAAACTTAGTTTTTCATCCGGGACCCTTTTTATTGCTGTAGTGGGATATTCTCTTTGGAAGTTTAATTTCTTTTTCGACTTGCAATAACAAATAGAGTTTCATGGAATTGTTTCATTGCCTTACACTGCAGTATCCAGAATTAGAAAAGTTTTCCTTTCTTTTCTTTCAGTTATGTTGCTCTTTCATGCCTGAGGGAAAACATTACGTCTTGATCAAAAGTTTTTTCATTAATTTTAACCTTCTTTTTCGACTCTAAACTTCTCCATTATTTATCTGTGTGCTCACAAGAAGTAACTTTTACTTCATTGCTACTTCATTGTGACCTCACAGTACACACTAATCTTATCATCATGAGATACTTCACTGAAGTAAAGAAGTTAAAATGAAAAAACTTAGATAGTTACGGTTTGTGGTATTGAACTAGAAGGCTTAGAAAGTTTATATATATATGATTATATGATTTTTTATCACACCACCGTGATTCATATAGTATATGCATTAAGCTACAAATGTTCAACTTGTTGGTCGATTCGGTTCGAATTCACGAGGGGACGAAATTATTATCAACTAAAAACTCCCCTTCGGTTAACATATATGAAAATATATCAATTTTGTGGTAGAGCGATTAAGATATTAGGGACATTTGTTGCTCAATGCATATATATTATATATATATATATATATATATATATATATATATATATATATATATGCATATGTATATATATATATATATATATATATATATGCATTGAGCAACAAATGTCCTTAATATCTTAATCGCTCTACCACGGAATTGATATATTTTCATATATGTTAACCGAAGGGGAGTTTTTTAGTTGATAATAATATCATCCCCTCGTGAATTCGAACCGAATCGACCAACAAGTTGGACATTTGTAGCTTAATGCATATACTATATGAATCACAGTGGTGTGATAAAAAATCATATAATCATATATATATAAACTTTCTAAGCCTTCTAGTTCAATACCACAAACCGTAACTATCTAAGTTTTTTTCATTTTAACTTCTTTACTTCAGTGAAGTATCTCATGATGATAAGATTAGTGTGTACTATGAGGTCACAATGAAGTAACAATATATATATATATATATATATATATATAAATTATATATATATATAATATATATAATATATATATATATCTATATATTCAATTTTTTGTGATAACGGATAGTTTTCCTCCCAAAAGATGCCCATTATTTCATCGTAAAGTTTATCTTAACGACATTCTCTACTGAGACGTTTAGAAATGGCGTTCATCCTTCTGGTCTTAGGTTGGATAGAGGTAGAAGATTGTTGGAAGGACAAAAAAACATACGAAAATTCTTACCTCTGATAACTGTAAATGCATATTTGAAAATGAAATAGACACAACTCCTAGCCAGGATTCGAATTCCAAATGATAGACTGTGTGGTGCCACACTAAACCACCCTAAAAGTGCCATCATTTTATTCTCAATTTGAATTCACTGGTTTCAGTGGTAAGTGAAAAGGAGAGTATTGGATAACTCACAAATGAAGAAGTTAGCAGATATTTTCATTAATGCATGAAATCTGCTTTTTTCTTTGTATATATCTTTTATAAACAATCATGAATATAAATGACTGGAAATACTGTTTAAAATTCCACCCTTTTCATTTGTATGGTTATTAATCTAAGGGAAACCAAGAGAGGGATTGACAGAATTGCTTATTGATGCCCATAAGGATAACAGGAACAATAATTGTTGATCAGATGCTAAGTACCTGACTCCCTTGCTAAAGAAATTGACTCATTATATATTGACAAACCCCGTATTACCTTTCAGTGTTATTTGCTATACCAAGGAACGATTTTTGTTATACAGAGAGCTTTCCTGAGCTTTCTTAGGTTTGAATATCAATCTAAAATACATATGAATTACGTATTTGAAACTACTATTTTAATAAGAATACTAGCTGCAGTCAGGGCAGCCATAACAACATCAAAAATGTATTAATGATGGAAAATCATTTCCCATATACTTAAAAGTCACTAATTTGACTAGTGAGTTTTGACTAGCTAGACTAGAGTATCCAGCATCTGTTTTTATGCAGCAAATACTTGATCGATGCTGTCAGTATTATAGGGATTTTCATTTATTCAAATTAAATATGTGTTTTTTGTTGTATTATTTGATTAATTACAAATTAACTTTGTAATGCTTTTCTTCCTTCCCTAAATTATACGCCTCTACATTTTGACTTTTCTGTCGTGCATGAAGTTGGGAGTCTCAAGAGCTTTCGAGGAGAATGCGAATAAAAATGCATCAATCCTTTTGAAATGGATTAATTAATATGATATAAGGAAGCACTTTTCATGACAGTTTTTATGTCAAAGAAAATTGATTTTAAAAAGGTTATGAATAGAATAAATGGCAGTGTAAAGTATATTTTTGTTAGTTGGAGAAAGTATTTTAACTTTTATGAATTTATTTTTCCTTTTTGAGTATCTGCAATGGGGTTCCTATATCTAAGCATCTCAAGCTCCTCAGGGTTCTATAATGTAAAACATTCTTTGACATGTTTATAATCAAAAGTGGCCAGTGTGTAAACACGCAAACAGTGTGGGTCAGTCCTCCGTGACTTACAGAAATGCTTTTTGAACTGTGACTGTAAACATTACTCTTATCATGCATCTTATGTTTGTAAACTGTCCTTCCTGCTATTCGAAGCGTATCATTCCTTCAGGGTCCTCATAACTTATGTTTAGCCTTCCGTAGCATGCAAGTAAACAGAAAATGTAATCTGAAGAGTTTGGTTGCCCGTTATTATTATTATTATATATCACATGACCTTCGAATGGTCTCATTCATTGTCAACTCCCCGAATTTTCTTGTTTTCTTTCATCATTCCCAATGAAAGTTTTCTTTACCCTATAGACAGAAAATGTATATTGATGATTTTGATATAAACTATTTTTCGCTGGCAGGGACCGTTATCTTTTAGTTATTTTAGAGTTAAAATATGAGTTTTGTGTTTTGTAGTGTTACCCTTACTCTTTTAAGAACATTAGAATCATTGTTTCCTTGGATACTTTTTTAGATTCTAATCAGTAACTGACATTCAATTACATTATTTTAACATTTTGGTTAATATAAGTTTATATTCTGTTCTTTATAGATTATGATTCTTTTCTATTGTTATGGTGTTTATTTTTATATCGGTTTTTAATATTAGTATTCGTGAAGTTCCTTTACAGGTATTTGATTTTTAGGTTCAATTGTAGTTTTATTTATATCCAATATTCCTTTACAAATTCAGTCTAGTTTTTAACTAATATAAAAATTACTTTTGGTCATTATTTTCAGTTTCCCCCTTTCATAGTTTTCCCAAAATATCTTAATAAACGTTGCAATATCTATTTTTCCGTTTGAAATATAATACGCCTGACGAATATTCACTCATGTATCGTATTGCTAGCTGATACGAATTCATGTTTAGTTTCTTCCTCTTTAAACGCCTGAGCTAAATTAATGCCACGTGTGAAGTCTTACTCTCTACGTTAAAAAGGCATTTTGTCGTCTGGATGAAAACAACATGGAATGCTTATCTTGATTAAGTGTAATTTCAGTAACGGAATTACGTTTATATTTCAATAATAAAATCACATGTGCCATGTTATTTCGATAGAAAGAATTTTAAAATATTAACAACTAGCAGCTTATGAATATTTAACAGGTATGTCAGTGCTCATGTTAAATGAAATCACGTAGTTTTTGGAAATGTTAATTCACCAGGCAGGTTTTCTGTACTCAATTTTTGCCTCAAAATAGATATCAGAAATTATGTGCTTGCCTTGCATAGTTTAAATGAAGTTAAACTGATGATTATAATCTAATTACAAATGGGATCAAGGTTTAAAGTTTTTAATCCATGCTGGCAGAGAAAATAGGGCCTTGTAGCCCTTGAAATCCAAGATATGAGAATTGACTTGAATAGACAAAGATGTGGAGTGCAAATGAGTAGACAAAAATAGAGAATTGACGGAAATTGGCAAGGGATGGGAAATGCAAATGAATAGACAGGAATGGAGAATTAACGTGAGAAGTTAACAATGGTTAAATAAAGTGGATAAGCAAGGATGGAGAACGCAAGTAAATAAGTAAGAATGGTAAATAAACAAGGAGAGAACATGTTAGTGATTAAGCAAGGATAGAGAAGGAGAGTAAATAGGGAACGATAGAGAATTTAAGTTAATAGACAAGGATAAGATATTACATTGCATTGCGTAGTTGAAATGCATAGAAAAGATACATCTTTTGACTGGAAAAAAGCATTTCGAAACCATCAAATCTTTTATCCAAAGACAACAGAAGATCAACCAAAAGTTTAAAGTCTGCCCAGATTATACCAACATCTAGTCTGTCCGGGTCAAATTTGACCCGTACTTAGAAAATGACAGTTCTTCGCTATACATAGTATCACAGACAAAGTATCCCCATGGTCTACTACGTGAAAGTGTCATTCATACCCTGCACCTGACCCACCCATCCATCCATCCATTTTGAGGGTTGGGACCTACTTGGATGCATTCGTCGCATTTGAATGTAGCTATTCCATGCCTTTTGCAGGCATGTTTCTGACATGAACTGGAAACTGTGGACGCCTTGTTGTCACCTTTGCAAGAGTAGAACTGCCGTCTTTTTGCAAGTTTGGTTGCTTCTTGAGTAGGACTGATTTCCATCATACATTTTTCAGCTACACTGCCTTGTCTAGTATTTGAACCATGGTCAATGATGGCCGTTATGCTAAGTGTGACTGAATCATTCCAAGTCCAATTTCTTGCATAGATTGTCTCCTTTTGAAGTTACTAGTACCTTTCTTCCAATCTGAGTTAACTTGCATCCATAGCACAAATCCACTGCACGCTGGGATATCTACAATATTGTCAAACAAGGCCATGGGCCATTTCACTGTTTGACACTTTGATCAATATGTTGCCACTAGTTCGTCAAGATTGTTTACACCGCCTATTGTTGAGCTGTAAAATTCAATTATCCTTAGTTTCTTATCCAGTCGTTCACTGTAAGTGACAGAATCATGCATACTGGTAAGCAATACTATGGTCTTTCCTTTTTGGACATTGTTAGAAGAGTACATTTTCATTATGGTTTCCTATCAGAGTTGAAAATACTTTTCTTTTTTTGGAGTTCACAATTTCTGATGGAAGTTCCTTCAAATTATTCTGGACGGTTCCAACAATTGTTTGCTTGTGCAGAGCCAATTTTTTGCTCAAGGGTAAGCTGCAGAAAAAGTTGCTATGTGATGTTTCTTCCCTTCAGTCCTTCTGTCAGCTGCACCACCATACACTTCAGCATTCCACATATAACTTGTTTCTGAATCACAGGCATTCCAGATCTTAATTCCATATATATCTGGTTTAGATGGAGTATACTGTCTGAAGGGGACTGACATTTCGTCTAAAGTGACAGTCGCTGACGTTCAGCATGAGGGGAAATCTTTCAACCCAAGTATCCCAGATGTCTCTGATGGCATCCAGTTTCTCATTATATCTTCTAAGGTTTTGAAAGAATTTTTCTGTAGACATAGTTGCCCCGAAATATTGGTCGTCCGTAAGTATCATCCCATAAACTTTGAAGGGACTCATCCCGATACTTGTATAGGCCATAGAATGTCCTCAATTCTGTTATATTTGTGATGTCTCCAGTTCCTGGTACTCTATTTGCTTCTTTGTCATTTCCCAGATATTACTGAACATATCTGGAGTTATGTAGAGGTCAAATGCAGAGATGAGGTTACATCGTCTTTAATTCTTGTCGTTGCATAGTGGGTAATATCAGAATTCTGATCAATCACATTCTTAGCACTTCGTCTACCTAGTGAAGAATCTGTTTTCTGTGCATGCCACACAATGTCTCCATTTTTTAAATAAATTTTTTAGGGTTAGAATATTGATTGGAATATTGTTCTTTTACCTGACTTTGCATCATCATCAGGCTCTGAATAATCGTTACCGTTGAAATCACTGCTCATTGAAACATGATCACTTTCTTCATTTTGGTAGGCAATGCTATGAAAATTCCTCGCTGAAAACTGGGAAGTTTTGCTGAGATATAAATTAGAAAGAGAACTGTGATGCAATAAAAAAAAAAAATATTTATATTTCATATTGTGCTAGCTAGGACTTCTGACAACCGTTATGCTAAAATTCATAATTTTATGTAAGAGCTTTTACAATTTATGTTCCTGCAATTCTACAGTACTTCAGGGTTACTGTGTTGCAGTATTTCAGAATCACTTAGTCATGGTGAGAACAATTCGGACCAAGTGTGTTGCACTGTTTTTGCTTTCCTGTGGCTTGTAAACAACTATAAGGAGCGGAACAAAAAAGAAAACGTAAAAATTTTGGATTTGGACTTGCATATTTTTCCATTTCTTATAAATGGGCGCGATATCTGTCATGAGTATATGCTCGTAGTACATAGGGTCAAAATTGACCCGCGCAGAAAGAAGAATAAAACTAATGGAAATTTTAATTTTCCGGCTGATTATAAGAAACATACACAAAAATCAAGAAAAGTCATGAAGTATAAAATCTGTCCCAACGATAAGAATAATAAGCTCCAGTAAAGCAGCAATGGATAAAAAATTACCCATAATAGACTGCTAGAGTTAAGAGGAATTACCCAAGTCTGTAACTTAAATTATTTTACAAGTTACTAGCCATTTTTCTGGTTTAGAGAGAAACGTAATTTTTCATCTGGGACCCTTTTTATCGCTGTAGTGGGATATATTCTTTGCAGTTTTAATTTCTTTTTCGACTTACAATAACAAATAGAGCTTCATGGAATTGTTCCATTGCCATACACTGCAGTATCCAGAATTAGAAAAGTTTTCCTTTCTTTTCTTTCAGTTATGTTGATCTTTCATGCCGGACGGAAAATATTGTCTTGATCAAAAGTTTTTTTCATTAATTTTAACCTTCTTTTTCGACTCTAAACTTCTCTATTATTTATCTGGACTCACAAGAAGTAACTTTTACTTCATTGTGACCTCACAGCACACACTAATCTTATCATTGTGAGATACTTCACTGTAGTACAGAAGGTAAACTGAAAAAAAAACTTGGCTTGTTAAAGTTTTAGTTTATTTAGCTTGGGTGTTTATTATATGTACATTTATATATATATATATATATATATATATTATATATATAGTATGTATGTATGTTTGTATATATAAATATGTATATATATATATATATATATATATATATATATATATATATATATATATATATATATATATATATATATATATATATATATATATATATATATATATTATATATATATGTGTGTGTGTATATATATATAAATATGTATATATAATATATATATATATTATATATATATATATATATATATATATTATATATATGTATATATAATTGGAAAGGTGAAATCTGACTTTAATAATGGGTTCAGGTAAAATTATATGCAAAGATTTCATCTGAGGGCCTTCTTCAGAGGGTGAAGTAATTAAATGAACACTTAGGTTTCACTTAGTTATATTTATACATTAGAAAACACACATATCAGAAGAATGTGAGCATAAATAAAGACAGGTAAACAGAGACTACCACATAACATGATTAACAAACAGCTGGACAGTTGTCTGAAGAATCTCAAAGGAAGCCACTTCAAAGGGCACCACAGGGGAGAGGAACATTGGTAATGCCACTGTGCGCACAAAATGATAGACAGATCCACAGTAGGCTAACTCTTATCTGTAATCAAGAATTCATACGGTTACTTTGTTGCAAGCGAGAATGCACTGATAAGGAATCAGGGAATTGCACAGGTGCTAGGCAGCTCGATTCCATCAACACTGGATAGGGTACTTACGTTATATTTTCTTTGAATAAAACATGATGTAGGTCTCACTGTGGTAAATCGCACTATGAAAAGGAAAAACTAAGATGTAAAAGAGTAACAGGGACGTGACTGACTTAAGAACCTTGACTCAGGTACATACTTTTGTCGGGAGACAGATTTCTCATCTTTGGGGGCACCAGCGATGGAGGGTAGTGTTAAAGGGATTCACTACAAAAGTAGCTGAGGCTCTGGACAGCCACGTGGGGACAGCAAGGGACACCTCGAGGGAGCAAGGGAGGACTGATGTGTCCTGGATAAGTATCAATGCGTTCTGAGAGTTGTTTATCCATGTGATGCCCTTTTATAATGTCGGGATATTATGATCCCACTCATCATAGATGGCTTGGAATGGGCAGCGGTGACTGCATTTTCTACAAGGTTCATGCACATGGGACGTGAGGTCATCTGGCCCAGGTTTTTAAGATGGCACCAGTCGCATGGGTCGGTTATCAAACGCGGAAACCACTTTCTCTTTTGGCCTTCCTCATTTGCCAGCTTTGCCTGCCCCAGGCGGGATTAGCATCTCCGAGGGAACCACACCTGAAATCAAGGTCTTGGGGCAATTACTTGGACAAGCGTACAAGGGAAATAGATTAAGGATTTACCTAGAAAGGGTAGTGGTGAAACTAGTCAGATAGGGGCAAATGCTACCCACAGTTGAGATGAAAACAATGAACATTATTTCAAAGATTGTAAATTATTCTGATATTGTATATCGCTTTTAATCTTAGAGGGTGAGTTTGCATGAAAGGGATTTCCCTCATTGCAGTATATATTGTCATAGTCTGCATGCAACAACCAGAGCAGGGGCAGAGCTAAGTACACCTATTAATTGTGGTGTAAATCCTTAAGCTCTGCGACCAGATGAGGTATGGAAGAGCACCTCATCAGGGCCTCTGCTTCTGAGGGCTGAGATGGCAAGGTAGGGAGCATTTAGGGCGTGGAAGGCTAACAGGTGGGATGTGGATCTCGATGTGGCACTGGCACTGTCATGTTGGCAGGGCCAGGTTTGCAGTTGGTCTCATCAACTGGACAAGAAAGATCTTGGCACTGCTTTGAAGTGAGGTAGTGTCACATTTGAGATCTCTGGGAGGGAGATTCAGCATGGAATCTGGCACTGGCACTAAGGCAGGGCCAGCTACAGGGATGAGTCGTGAAGGAGACTCAGTGAAGGAGGCATTTGTCATACAAGCGGCAAAGCTGGAGAGCACTCAAGGGAGAGTGTACAACGGGAATATCAGTGAAGGTGACACTCGTAAGTGTGGGGGAGTTTCAGCGAATGTGGCACTTGTAATAGGCATTGTCTAGATCTGTGCTCGAACAGATAACATGCACCTATAGTGCAATACTTCAACATGAGGCCCTCTGGCACTCACAATAGACAAAGCTGATGTGACGGTGGCACTCTTAGGGGTGGAATGTCAGCAGTGGCGGCACCCATAGGTGCGGAGTGTCAGCAATGGTGGCACTCACAGTTAAGTAGAAGCTTTGATATTTGCTGTCGACCAGAGAGGCAGAGTGGCACTGAAAAGTATTGTCGTCTCAGGGTCGTTCTGAGAACACGATGGCACTCTCAAAGTGTGCAAACAGGCAGCGCAGCGACAGGTGAGTGGCTGTTCCAATGGAATGAACAGTGTCTTCAGACACTCACAGCTTCAGGTGGCATTTCAAAAAGTGCGTGTACAGGTGGCACACTGAATAGTGCAGAGGCAACACATGCATATAACTGGCACTCTAACCAGTACACAAGTGACAAGGCTATAGGTGTGTTAGCAGCAGTGACATTGGTGGGGCAGGTAGCAAGATGATGCTTCCTAGTGGCACTGGCACTCTCACCAGGCAACAAGCACTAAGGCTTTCAAGAGGCACTGTAAAAGTGCAGGGTTGTGACAGCAAGATGATGCTTCCAGGAGGCACTGTAAAGTGTGGAAACGCAGGTGGGTACAACACAGAAGTGTACATATGGATGGGTTCCGGGTTCTGACATAGAAATGAACAGTATTTTCCAAGCACTCAAAAGCAGATATGAAAGTCTCTCACGACACTGTAAGGTGTGTTGATACGGAGTGATTACACATGGTATGTCTCAGATTCTAAATAGGAATCCACAGTCTTGACTGAAAGGTAAATGGTTTTGTGCTTTATGTGGCAGTAATACAAGCATTTGCATATATTAAATAACTATAAGCAATATATATATATATATATATATTATATATATATATATATATATATATATATATATATATATATATATACTGTTACGATGTGCCAAGTATCGGGTTACTACACTTACCATTCATTTAATGTTACCTCACAAAAGCCAGACACCTGAACCCTCATAACACGTTTAAACGACTGAATAATCTAAAGGCAACAGTGATCCCTTAACACTTACCAGTATTGCAGAAAATCAGACTAAGTTCATCAAAATAGGTGTGAGGTAATCTTGTAAGTAATTAAATTAATCAAAGGGCATCACTCCATCAACAACTTTAAAACTCTAAGTATTTCCCTGATTTCAGAAGTCTAAGTACTTCCCTGGTTCTAAGTCACTTCAAGTAAATTGAAGGAAAGCAAATCAATTACCACTCTATGTTTCTACCTATCATCAATATAATCAAATGAAAATATACTGTGATAAAAATAAAATACTTATAAAAATTTTAAATACAAAAATCTATTATTAAATTCAAAATTTATAAGTGAAATTCACAATATCAGGGAAGGGAAAATTACTGTTACTTGAAAACAAAGTAAAGTTTAATTAATTCTTGAATCAAATTAAGTAAAATTAAATCAAAATTAATTTGTCACAAAATTCAAGAAAATTAATTCAATCAAAATTCAAAAGTGTTAGGCAATAATTGAAAATTTGAAATTAATTCATAAGTGCTAAACAACAATAAATCTTGAAAAGAATTCTAAGTAAATGCAAATTAATTCACAAGTGTTAAATTTAATTAAATGTGCAATGATAAAGCAATGAAAATAAGTAAGTCAATTAAATTGTGAATGCAAATGAAAATATAGAATAAAAAGACACACTTCAATAAGAAAATGAAATAGTGCACAAACAATGGAACAAACACAAAACACAAAAAAATCAGTAATGTGTAAGTGTAAATCTTTTTCACTCAAAACACTGTAACCAACAGTTTTTACCAAACCTTCATAACCACCTGTTATTAGTTAACCACTGTTCCTATGAATTATTAGTTAACCACACTCCCTATCCATTATTAGTTGCAACTAATAAAAATATAACACTTTACCTTTTTGGTATACCAACTTCTTTTTCTCTCTTGCTGCAGCTTGTATATCACACTTTCACAAAAACCAGGCGCCGTTACGAAATAATGTTTATTCAGATTCCACAAAAGAAACTAAATAACACTAAATAAACTCTAAGAAATACCAAATATGAAATTATAAGTTATGAGTGACCAATTTACGTTACGTTAATATAATCTCAATGATGTCGATCGATCGATCGATCGATCGAGAGAGAGAGAGAGCAATCTAACCGCCTCGAGGTTCTATGATCTAATGAAATCTTCTTCCCTTGCAAAAACTGGACAGGCCAGATATGATACAAAAGGTTCTTGTCACGAATGCTTCCAGTAAGTTCGAAATCTGATGCAATCTTCATAAAGAAATGTGTAATTCCCACGTGGGACTTGACAAAGACATACGTGTACAAGAAAATTCTGCTCAACAGACACGTACTCTACTCGATCGCAATGGAGGCTGAGCGACAATTAAGATTGACATGTTTTGATAACAACGCAAGACTCAATTCTCTCGTTATCACATGCGTTGACAGATTTAGGAAAGCAAACGGATCTCGCAGACACTCTAATCTTACAGTGTTGACATAAAAGTTAAACACTCATAGTGTCGAAAAGACAAAGTAAATCTCTCTCTTTTTACGTTCTACGTTAATATATATTCTTTTACAACATGTAATGCGAAATCTGAACACACATTTTAAAACATCCTATTCTAAGCGATCTAGGAATCTGAAAAAAATGTTACACAATCTACATGACATTTCAAAGAGGGGGGAACATGCATTTTGAAAGTAGCAATATATAATAATACACACACATATATATATATATATATATATATATATATATATATATATATATATATAATATATATATATATATCTTTTCTAAAGAAGTAAGAGGGTAAGGCTCACTAATTCAGAAGTAATTTACTGAATTCCTAAAACATAATAAATAGGAGTATCCAAGCTACTGGTCGGTTGTGAGCTAGAGTTAAAAGGAAAGCAAATACCTATGCATTGAGTATTTAAATTGAAGGTCAAGCTCACAGACCTATCACAACTAGGAAACAAGTCTGGCAAAGACAGAAATGCATGAGTCCTCTACTCAGTGTTGTTAGCCAAAAACATCCGGGCTCAAGTCCCCATACACTACAAGAATTACGTACATTAATTCTTTAACAAGTTGATCATGATTAAATTAAATATGTATTATATAACACTTAAAGTACACTGATAAGACAGGTTCAGATAGAAATAAAGATATCTAAATGTGAGTTGGCTACATAAGCGTTGTACTTCGAGGTGCCGAGATGGCAGAGAGCCTTCAAGTGAAGTTGCCCGAAATAAATTCTCTACAGCAGGTGGTTATCGTGATTTTAACAGAGATACGCGCCTTCCCATAGAATGAATATTCTCCCTGTGCTATATGACTAGATTTACAATCATTAACACGGGTGAGACATATGGTCTTGTAAGTAACGCGATAATAGCACTCAACTAAATTACAATGTGTTATCGGTAAATGGAAACCGGGATCCCAAGGCTCTGTGAGCTCTTCAGCTGCACAGTCAATTTGAACAATTGCTATCACGCTCAAATAAGTGACAAAACTTTGAAATAACACTTAATCAAAATGTAACACAAAATAATTCTCACTAACCATTGTGTTCTTGTAGTCAACAGATATAATATGCCATAAAATATAAAGTATGTTCAGTTTTAGCCACTTAAAACTGATCTGCTAGAAAAATGCATTATTCAGTGTTACTTTACGATTGCAAATATCATTTATGCTTGCTCCAGAGTTCTAAGATCCTTAAGCAAGGTCGCCCCATCATAGTCGGCGTGCTAGGAATTAAATTAAATATGAGAAATCCGAAATTTTGACTCTTCTCAAAAATATATAGCTTGTGCGAGCATGCCTAAACTGAGTAAGAGGGCAGGCAAGCTATGAACTGAAAAGTAAAAAGCCTTAATAGAAATACCAAAATTATTTTCTAAAATTATTGAACATAAACGTAATTTGTCCACTAAAATGATATAATTGCTATAAGATAATCAAAAGACTTAAGAAACTGGAGCACAGTCTGGCTCCGTGGCACTCGTAACATTAACGCTACTATTCACAAATGCAGAAAACCAAGTTGCCACCAAATTGCAAGCAAAATCACTTAACCTACGGAATCTCGTAGGTGAATGAGATATGGATCAAGAACCGAAGACTAGCAACACTGATTAACACTAAGCAATGGAGCACTGTAAGTGAGCATGAGCTTGGCTGGAATCCCGGGGATAATATCGCAAGATTGGCACTGGCAGATAAATTGATTGGCTCTGTTGATATACAGGAAGAGGCACACAAAGGGCCAGTCTACATGATTCTGCAAAGCAGTCAGAGTTGAAATATGAATACCATTGATGGTAGTCTAGCATCATATGCTACAAGCAAAGTGAGTGTTATATGAGGTAATCAATTACGTTAATGAAATGGGAATTGCGATTTGCAAAGTAGCGCATATTAACGTCACCTATTCCACAAGAAATTCATAATTATTCAAACCCTCATGGGTCTCTGATGCAGACGGGAATACAGGGAATGGGAATATGAAAAGAACAGTTGAATGAGTAGGTGAAGGGCCGACAGAACGAATTTTTCCTTGGTCCGTGGACAATAAAGGTGTAGTCAGAGCCAGGTCATCGGGGGAAGGACATACGTCGTTTGCACGCACTCACCAAGGAATCTACAGAAGATACTTCTCATCAGACAGAGTCCTACGGAAGCTTTGAGGACAAGGGCTTTGATAGGCTGTTAGGTCGGATGTCTAGACAGAGTCCAGTCTGCAGGTAGTGCAGGTTTATAGGAGGCTAGCCAGGTTCAGCATCAAGACACATGGCGGAGATGGCGGCGGGCCAATTCGTCAGGCATGATTCTGCTGCTGGAGAGGAGAGTGCAGCGGTAGGTAGTTAGAGTGGAATGCAAGACATACTACGGCATAGAAGGTTAGGGCGATGTCCCCCTTGGTAGGTCAGGTCAGGCCATATTTTTACCTGGTCATGGAGGTCCAGGTAGCATCTGGTTCAGGATGAATTGAATATCCTCTGGTCCTATAATCTTAACCGCTAATCCTGGCAACTACCTGAAAAGGGTCATTGGACACCTGCAGAGGAAGGGTAGAAGACAGAGTACAATAGGACTAACTTGGGTCGAGCGGAAAGGGTTAGGCGTTGGTCATTCAGGTGTGATGAGCGGAGTCGCGGACTCGGAAAGCTCCGACAACAATGTGAGGGCAATAGGTGTTGGGTAAAAAGGATTAGGGACGCAGCAGTCAGACCTCACGCTCGACGTTGGAGTTCTCGTAGTTTGGAGGGCAACTAGCTGCTAATAGCTTCTGTCAAATTAGATGAGGAACTAATACAAAAGACGACATTGGAAAAGGGCCCTCTGGTCCCTTAGGTGTAAGTGACCCTTTTTGGGATTTGGCACATGCCCGGTAGCTAAACCTGACGAGATGACACGTTAAAGTGTTTTCCATCCTCGCTCCATTATTGGGGGACAAGGAGGAGAGGCTAAGTAAAAAATATTTTCACAACTTTCTAAACGGCCAGAACAAGAAGGGGGTTCTCTTGTACTGACAAGAAACATTTTACTCAAGTGCTTTCGTTTTTTTTCCTATTCAAAATTTCCCGTATATTAAAATTTCCTTACTTTATGTCAGTTATTCCTTAAAAGTTTTTGAGTTTGTCAAGAGAAAATAGGTCCAAATGAACGCTCGTAGAAATATATATATATATATATATATATATATAGATATATATATATATATATATAATATATATATATATATAGTGTATATATATAATGTTGTGTTGTGTGTATAAATATGTATTTTATTTATTACGTAACTACACACAAATTCTATATATATCTATATATTATATATATATATATAGATAGATAGATAGATAGATAGATTGATAAGCAGGTAAATACATTAAAAGATATGCAGCAAGGTAACTGTCAGATTTTAAAATTACAGTTCAGTTTCTCGACTAATGGATCGTATTTCTTTCTAGAGAAACCCAGGGTTTTCCGGTAAAGTTGATATTGATGACATTCCTACTTTGAAAAAAAGGTTTTTACAAATCATGGGTGATGTCATCCATCCCGTTGATGTTAAGTTGGATGACAGTTCAAGTTTGTGATAAATGATTTTTTCCTCCTTCGTCCAGTTCCTTCTTCCACGCTGAGACTAAAAGAAGAAATTAGTTTGCTTTTCCTGTTCTCTTTCCCTTAAAATTAGTAGCCTCTGGAACGATATCTAGATAAGATATATTGTAAAATATCGGCTTCAACAAAATCTGGTGTAATTCCCTCCATAATTATCGAATTTAAATGTAGACAGTTTTTACCATATTTTATGTTCATTCATCCTGCTTAATTGCTGGCCATCACTCTCATTTTCCTCTACGTGAATACAATTTATCTTCGTCTCTCTCTCTCTCTCTCTCTCTCTCTCTCTCATTTATTCTGTTGAATATATAACGTTTTCACTGGCTCATGGTTATCATTCCTACTGACCTCATTGTTTCCGCAGTTGATGACTTCGTTTGTATATAAATTTATTCTTCATCGCGAAGTTTATCACAAATTTATCCAAAACTTTACCGCCGCAGATAAAAAAACACTTTCGGGTGTTTTCATATTTCAGATTTATGTACACTTTAGTTTAATCGTTTTAATGAACATCAAGTCTTAATTACAGAACTCTGAAGGGTATTGCTCACTCTGAAAATATATGATGCTAATATAATTCTCCTCTCTTGTTTGAGTATTATCAAAGGGTATTAAGCCTGTCCGGTAAAATAATGCTTTCATTTTAGCTTAATTTTCTCCAAAATGGAAGGTCAGTTCATAAAACTTGGCCGGTGCAACTGTTTGACAATCTCATATAACTTTTCTTTTGTTATCATTATACGTTCCAGGTGAACGGCCATTTCAGTCACATTTATTTTGAGCTTGTCTGTTAATTTACATAATGAGGTTGGTGAAATTCTACGCCTTTTCGGAATAGAAACACACACACACACACACACACACACATATATATATATATATATATATATATATATATATATATATATATATATTATATGTGTGTTTGTGTGTATGTTTGCATGTATGTATAAAATCACGCTCTACCTCTTCTTATACCCATGTACAAACTAGAACGGACACAATACAAACTGGCTGGACCACTGCATCACCTCTCCACACCTTCATGATTCAGTTGTGACTTGCAACGCTCGCTAAGATCTTGCAAGCGGCTACGATCACATCCCCTTTCAGGTGCCATTCAGTACCCATCCCTCCCTATCGTGAACCCCCCAATTGGTCGCCTACCTGCTGTTAGCCTGTTAACTGGGACTTTAAAAACACCATCGGAGAGTTCTGAAAGAATTCTGTTCGAATATAATATACGCTATGTTTGTCCCTTGTAGGGATATCTTTATGTTTCGCCAAGGCAACTCTCGGAACGTACCAGGCTGGAATGATATTGTTAAGATCTGTATACACATTCAAGAGAAATATTTTTTACTGTGGAGGCAAAATGGTAGCCCGAGCGAAGGATACTTTGCATTGCTAATGAGACAGGAGAGAGCGCAGTTCGTTCGTGAAGATTAAATGAAAAGCAACTAAGAGTTGATGCAATGTCCAAAACATTTGACTCTGTTGATTACTCTCGTCTTTAGAATGATATTCAATACCTGAATCCCAAAACTAAGAAGCTGTCACAGAGAGTATGAGAATTCGTCGGTGAGGCTATCGCAAGAATGTCGGGCGATATATTCAGCACTATCCGGATTCTGTAAACGATCAAGGCTCCCGAAGGGATCTAGATAACCCCCTTACTGATAACATTCAGTTTCATTTCGCTGATCGTATTACGCCAGGTAACATCAGCAATGTCATAAAGAACTTACCTAACAATAAATTACCCGGCTGCGATGGTCTTCCTGCAGAAGCTTTCAAATTCTGCCACCCGATAATTTACGTTTTGCTAGCTGCCCTATGCAATGCGTGCATTATTCAACAGTTTCTCCCAGGCTCCCTAATTTTAGTCCACTTAGTACCTTTAATAAAAAAAAACGAGCTAAAGGATGCAGATGACCCTGGCAATTATCGCCCAATTGCAATTAATACAGTTGAGTCAATGATACTTTAGTCGGTTCCACTAGTGATACCTCTCCCCTTTGTACATTAAAAGAAGATAACCAGTTCACATTTAAAGCAAACCACTCAGCCGACACCTGCATCGATATCCTAAAAGAATTGCTGAACTATTACCTACCATCAGACTCTCGTGTCTTCCCATATATTTGTAGATGTGAGAAGAGCATTCGACAGAGTAAAACTACCTGAAGCTCCAAAAAGGGGGAACACCTCTATATTGAATTGGCATTTTATATTGCTGATTCTCCATACAGCAATTGTGTGTCAAATGGGGTAACGTATTATCGTACAACTCCGGCTCCCTAATTGGCTTTTGGCAAGGGGTCATTCTCTCTCCATACCATGCCTGTTTAATAAGTACACAGATGCCCTGAATGTCAAACTGAACTCTACCCCAATCGGATGCACTGCCAACGAAACAACAATAAACAACATATGTTACTCCGGTGATGTGGTTCTGATTTCCCCATCATAGAACAGAGACGTCGTAAACTATTTGCAATTGGCACCATGATTGCAAGGAGGTTCGCCTTCTGTCACCGAGACACGAAGCAGCTGCTCTTCCGCTCGTACTGACACTGCTTTAGTATATATGGGTGTTCCCTTTGGACGAACTGTACCCGATAGGTCATGCGACATATCACTGTTGTTCACCGTGACATTCTGAAACGCCTCACCAACACACCTCACTACCACTCTGCCTCGCAGATGTTCATTGACAACCGCCTGGATAATAATGTAAAAAAATGTCCAGTCTGATCACCCGACTAAGTTTGCCCATACAAAGCATCTCATGCAGTGAGGCAAGAAGAATATCTATTGTGGGGAGGATGGGACAATGAGGCGTCTGTTTCATAATTGACGTTTTCTCTCTTCACACATGGGGGTGGCCTGAGGTTCTGTGTATACTTATTCTCTATTTTCGCAATTATTAAGAGTCGTTTCCGGAATCTATTATTATTATTATTATTATTATTATTATTATTATTATTATTATTATTATTATTATTATTATATTTCTTATATTCTACCTTCATTATTATTACTATTATTTATTATTATTGAGATTTGTTTTTTCACTTTTCTTATTTAGCCATCTGGACCTGATTTCTGTATACACCCAAGGTCCCTAGATGGAAATTGATTGTATGCAATGTTTTTTATATTGCTGTTATTTTCAAAACTTTTTACTGTTTATTCTCCATATTCTTATAGTCATTACTATTATTATGAATACTATTTTTTGTATGTCTTCAGCAACCGGTGATATTGCCGTTTATCAAGTTTATCATGTTATCTCGTGTTTCTAGGTTGTGTGTATTGTATTGTCTTTACTTAGTATATTCTACGTAAATAGCCTTGAGCTGAAATAAAAGATAATATATATATATATATATATATATATATATATATATATATATATATATATATATATATATATACATAAATATTATATAACTTTTTTTTTCTTCCTCCTGACCAAAGTGTACTTTTCCACATTTTTCCAGTGCGACATATTTTATAAAGAATTCTTCCAAAATAAAATATTTTGTCGCATTCAACACTAATCCGATTCGATGATCCGCAATCTGTGCTGGGTATCCGGTAGACGTTGATGACTTTCCATTAGCTGGCAGTAGAGACGCTAAATCTTTCGAAGACAAAGTATTGGTCGTAATTTGAGTGTTAATAGAATGCCGTTTTGGTGATGTAGAGTGCCACCAATATTGCCAAACGACTAGTGTTATTCTCATGATCTAAACTCCAATTGCTTTCCCTACGGTATACCTTTTCCTTCGTAGTTCTGATTATTACGTTCTGTGAATGCAATATTAGTGAGGAATTTAGTTTCGATGATGGACTCCAATCTGTAAAACCTGTATGCCTCTTGGAACAGGTAGAGCTACATAGTTCCTTCTTTTTTCAAGGTAGTCTCCTGAAGAGGAGCGTATCTAGTCAGATATAGATAGGTATTCACTTTTTATCTGTTTAAATAATGCTAGATCACTGTACTCTCATCCGTTCTTAGGCGTAGCAGATAATATCACTCCTCAGCATTCTAATTAGTGGACGTATATTTGTTACAGTATAATAGTAGGTTGTTGTTGTCGATTGACCGCTTGTAAAATGTTCTTTTGTGCTTGTTACAATTACTAAGGTCTTGTCAATTATCCACGAGGATCAGGGTAACCGCCAATATCTCCGGTTGAGTTTAATTCCTCGTGGAACCATGTTTGACGAAACAGAGCTGAGGAAACACGTTATGGCTTTCACTACTTTCCTTTCCATGTGGACCACTGTTGAAGACAGGCCTAAAGATGAGTCTTGAATCATCATGTTTATGAAAGGGGAAGTGCGTGTTCATGTGAGTGAATGTGCGTGTGTGTGATTGTTTGTTTGTGTGTGTGTGTGTGAATATGTAAGCTCATGAATTTTGGAATAAAAAACAAATATACATGAATGTGTGTATAAATAACTTAAGTGTATGACATACACTTGCTTTTGCTAAGCACGTAAGTACAGTACACACAAGGAGTTGCACACACTAGTCTAGAAAATGTCAACAAAAATATTAGTTGCCTGCTAAATAGAATTTGAAAAATCAGTTGGCATCAGAATATTACGGACAGCTATATCTTGCACATTATTACGAGGGAGCTAATTAAGGAAAAGAAAACGGTGAAATGGGCAATTAGCCAAAGATCACATTTATTGAAATCTTAATTTAACTTGCCTTTATCTGATTTTCTGGGTACTTGACATTTATTATATACTGAGGATTTAGGTAATATGAAGCTTTGCTTGACGAAAAGCTTAATGATTTTTCATGTATATTCAAGGTTTCGGGATTTTTTTTTTTTTATTTTTTAGGTTGAAATTGTTTTGGATTTTATTTAGCATTTATCGAACGTTTGATAATTACTACATTATGTCTCTTTTGTAATACAGTGTATTACACATTATTTTTGTATGAAAAAATGATAGCTGTGGTGTGCGTTTCATTTTATGAAATCTACATTTACTTCTCAGACAAAAAAGAGGAATTATTTATGAAAAGTAATTATAAGTTTAGGGGTAACAAAATCTACTTCGAGAAATTTAATTAATAAAAATTTTTAGTTTTATTTCCTTATAGAATGCCAACGAATTTTCAGATTTTTGCTTTTCTTAAAACAAA
>NC_061100.1:80707009-80709509 GCF_015104395.2 Macrobrachium nipponense | reverse complement strand
GGGGGTCGCATATGAATGGAACCGGCCGAACGAAGATAGGAGGAATCACATGGGAAGACTTTCGGTATCATACACGAACGGAACGAAGAACATTTAAAGAAAGCGATTCAGACACGGATGCTGAGAACCACACATGATGACTCGTTCAGTGTGAATACATATCACTCACGAACTGCTCGAATCGGGTTTGGAAAGGGTGAATTGAATCATGGAATAGAGAAAGGTGGTCAGTCGGGAACTTGATAAAAAAAAAAAAAAAAAAAAAAAAAAAAACGTAATGAGGTATGCATAAGCGTAAATAAGATTTGAAGTCAATGGAATAAATGGCTCATTTTGAGGAATAATCAGTAAGACGGATGACCACAGATAAACTGAAATACACAATGACTCAAAGAATCCCTTCGTGACAAAGCAATGGGATTACGCGTGAAGTAAAATTAGAACAATAAAAAATAATGTTTTACTCAAAAAATATAAAATTCATTTACTTGTATGTGCGTGCATGTACTATCGACAAGAAAACTGAAAATACCGTTTTCTGAGATCTTCGGACGCATATTACTTAAAAATACCACACCTGGCAACTGTAGAAAAGGGGCTGAGCTTCAGAATCCTCGTGTTTGTGTCTTTCTAGATTTCTAGTAACAACTACTCCTATAATCATTTATAGCTGAATGCAGTAACAACCGCTATATTGTTCGTTAAAGTTGGTTATGGTTACGTCAGTTCAGAGTAGAATGTCGATCATCCCTCTGTAAAACCTACCATGAAACTTTCTCGTAAGGGATGTTATGACACTAAAATGGTGTCTAATGCATGCGTAATTGTAAACGGGATCTTGAATAATGAGAAGAAAAATGTAAAATTTGGATAATAACTAGTAAAAATCGTGAGGAACAATACAGGAATGAATGGAATATTATGAGGGATAGAGAGAGGAAAATCTGCTGACGTGAGAGCATAGTCCTATTTATAGCTACTTAATTCATATATTTAAGAGATCGAGTGATAAAATATTTTTTAAGTAGTATAATCTAGAAATTGAGAGAGATAGGATTAGGATGTCTCAAAGACTTATTAGTCCATCTGAGGAGGCAACGTGTGCTCACTTATCTCTTGGAGTAGGTTTTACGGTTCATTCACAGTGTTTTAATGATAATATCTGGCTTTCTTTTAAACTCTACCACACTGTTGCTGTTTTTATCTTCTGGTGGCAGTTTATTCCATGTGTCACATATCTTTTATGTAAAGAAGTTCCCAGATTGAGATGTGTTGTATCTTTTCAGTTCTAGTTTCCCTCCATTATTTCTTGTGTGGTTTTTGTTAAATGTAAAGAGGTTACTGTCAACTTTTGTTATGCCTTTTAGTATTTTGATTGTTTCTATTAGTTTTCCTCGCAATCGACGTGGTTCTAAGCCATACATGTTTAGTTGTCTTTGGTAACCTATTTCCCTAATGGATGGAATTACCTTTGTGGCTCTTGCTCGTACTCCTTTTAATCTATTTATGTCCTTTGTTAGTGTTAATGACCAAAACTGTACTGCATATTCAAAATGAGGTCTATCTCTTGATGTGTAGAGCTGCAGCACCGTTTCTTTATGCACTGTTTTGTGGATTTTAAATCATTGGTAATAATAACTTCAAGGTCCTCTTCTTGTTCTACACTATTTATGTCATTCCCAAGCAGCATGTAGTTGACACTACACTTATCCAAGTTACAAGGTATTTGCCATCTTTTTTATCACTCTCTTATTTCCTTTAGATCATTTCTGAAACTTTCTACTGTGTCTGGGTCTGCTGCATTTACACCTAGTTTGGTGTTGTCTGCAAATTTGGCTATCCTGCTAGTTAATCCTACATCAATGTCATTAATATGAATAAAAAAACAAGAGCGGGCCAAGGACAGAACCCTGAGGAACTCCGCTTGTCACGTCTGCCCATTCTGATACTTCACCATTTATTAAAACTGTCTGTTTACTATTAGTTAGCCAGTCTTCGATCCAGATATCTATTGCTCTACTACTCTTGTAAATACCAAGCACGTTATGAAAAACTCCAAGAGGTTTGATAGGCAGGCTCTGTTTTGTTTGAAACCGTGTTGGCTGTTTAACAACAAGTTGTTTCTATCAATGTGATCAACAATTTGATCCGCTATTATGGAACTATGAAATCTTACAACCAATTGATGTTAGACAGATTGGTCTATAATTTCCTGGCTCTTCTCTTAGATTTTTTTTTTAAACTGGGAACACATTACCTCGTTTCAATCCTTTTGGTGTCTTTCGTTGGTTATGCACTTTTTCTGTAAAGTTTATATAGGTGAGGAACTATCTCCACTTTTAACTCTTTAATTTCTCTTGGATTAATCCCATCTGGGCCAGGAGATTTGAACTTGTTGAGTTTGTCTATTGTGTTTTCAATGTCATCTTCTGCAAATATTATTATGTCCAATGGTTCTGCCCCTTCATATTTAATAGCAGGTTCAACTATTGGGTAGAGT
>NC_061100.1:80682009-80702009 GCF_015104395.2 Macrobrachium nipponense | reverse complement strand
AGAGAGAGAGAGAGAGAGAATTAGGAGGCGGATGAGGAGAGACAAGCATACAGAACCGAAGTGGAAAACAAATGAGTGGGGACAGAAAACAGAGAGGAAGCCGGGAATGTCAAGAAAAATAGTGAGAAAGAGAGAAAAGACTGTGTTTAATGGATGACAGACACGGGAAGGAACACGGAAACAGCGAAGGAGACAGTGACAAAAATCAGACAGGAAGATACAAAATCAGACGAAAGAGAGAGGAAAAAAATCAAGTTAGTTAACGAGATGCTAATAGAAAGAGGAAGAGGGAGGGACAGGAAAGTAAAGCAGTTTGGAGAGAGAGAGAGAGAGAGAGAGAGAGAGAGAGAGAGAGAGAGAAGAGAGAGAGAGAAGATTTTATGTCCTCATAAAAACACACTGATCTCGAATATTTTATCTTTCGAGATCTTCGATGAGTTGTCATAGCCAAAATAGGCCGCGAAATTTGTTGGGCGCCGAGGAGCCACTCGTCGTCCGCGTCCGTAAGTAGGATATTCAAGGGACGGCTTTTGAAGTGCAAATTGCATACCGGGGGAGAATGACACACGGAGGAGATGAACCGTACACGGATAGGAGGAATCACACACGAAGAGTTGGGATGTCATTCGCGGACGGAAAGAAAAGCATTGGAAGCGGGATTTTCCTACACCGGTACTGAGAATGACACATGAGGTGACTGACTCCTACACTGTGAGGACAGAGATACGTGAAGGGGAGAAATCATAAAAGTATATGAATCTTATTCAGGCAGGGCGAACCACGCATAAAGATGAATCATAAACTGCAAAGACAAATCACACGCGAAAATGGAGAAGCTCTTGGGATAGCAAATATGCAAAAGATTATTATCGGGAAAGGTTAATTATTGGAGAACAGGATGACTATTTGTTGAAAAAATAATACATTAGTGAAAGAAAATAGTGGAATGCTCACTTGTGAAATTACTTCAATAAAACCAAAAGCTTGATGGATATACATAGATCCAAAAATATATTTCGTAAATGAATGGAATGAATGTTACTTAGCAAGAATAAGCGTTACGACCAATAACTACAATAGATAGGCTGAACGGCAAACATCAGAGTAGAAATCCTCAAAAACAAGATCAATCACACATTGACTGCAAAAAATACCTTCGTGACATGAGGTGATAATCATTCGTGTAACTGACGCTCCTCGAAAAGAAAAAAACTAATAAAAGTGCAATGTTGGCAGAAGAAAGTGTTTATTGGATTACTTGAAAGCTAATTCGATTATTGTTCTCTTTCCTTGAGTGAATAAAACATTTGTAAGTGATAGGGAATTTCTTTCGAAAACAAACTTTTAATTGATTGTCCCTAAACTCAAAAGTTCCATCACGATTAATATAGCTCTCTCTCTCTCTCTCTCTGTATATATATATATATATATATATCTATATATATATATATATATATATATATATATATATATATATATATATACAGAGAGAGTGAGATAGAGAGAGAGAGAGAGAGCTATATTAATCGTAATGCAACTTTTGAGTTCAGGGACAATCAATTAAAAGTTTGTTTTCGAAAGAAATTCTCCTTATCAATTACAAATGTCATGGACAAGATTCTGTGAGTGTTTATGATTTATTTGACAGAGAGAAGAATGAATGCGAGCTAATTTTCCCTATTCCTATTGTGCCGCTATTTCCTCTGGAGATAAAAACAGCCCTGGGCAAATTACCTGAATTTGAATTGGAAAACAACCCTTTTTGTTTTTCTCTTTTACTCTAATTGTACTTTGAGTGAAAATTAAAAAATGAGGCCAGAAAGCAAGCGTCATAACATGGTGCATGCGGCAACTCCTCACAAAAGAAGACATTTAACACCACTATGGGTGTGAAGGTCTTGAAGAGACTCATTATTTAATTTGAAATGAAAAATTACCCACTCTTTCTCACAATGCGTAAGCCCAAATGTGAACATATTATAATAGTAAAGTTAAAATTAAAATTAAAACTAACTAGAAGAGTAGACTAAATATTTTACTAGCAGCCTTAGAGTAAAGGTACAAAATTGTAATGCCTTGTTCAAAATGGAGATGTGAGATGCAATATTACAGACTTTTCAAGTTTTTTTATACAATCTTAAATACAAACAGTGGTAGTCTTTATTAGACTGATTATTTCCTCCTCTTCAGTGACCTAGGTCACTAGTGTTGGAAGTGCCATAAATGGCAATAAGCACTGAACAAGCCTGCTACAGAGCAAAAGTAGGTTTTGTAGAGACAAATATGTAAAGTTAGATGGAGGGCAATAAAGTCTATAAGTTCAAAACAAGGGAGTTGTAGGGAGCACTTAACCTTCCCCTGGAATTCAAGGTGTACGTAAGTACTTGGAAAGAAAAGGAAATGAAGATTTCCTGGATATAGGCTAATGTCTGAATAAGACATCAGCTATGATGTTATATGTGCCTTTGATGCATTCTATCTTCCAGCAATAAGCCTTCAAAAACAGAGTGGGTGAAAGAGAATGCCTTAATTAAGCAAACAACCCTGGGTTACAGAGCTATGGGACTCTAGAAGAGGGTGGCACCAGTGCCAAGGTGGAAATCTTTCCTTCCAGGATTTTGAGATGTCCCTTCCTCCATCATTCCTGTAACCTTTAATGATATACACCTTCATATGTGGTATATCGTTGTTATTGACAGATTGCCCTAAGGGGACTAGAGTAAGGTTTGTATTTCTTATTTGGGGTGGCTGCCCAACATCAGGAACTGGTTCAGCCTTGGGGTGAAGCATGCAGGACTGGCAGAGGCATGGTCCAGCATTTGTGTTAGTTGCAGGTGTTGGGTTATTAACTGTTCCTAGCCCTCTGTATGGGATGGCCAGGTACGACTCCTGTGATGTGGGGCATAGGTGAATTCCTGAAGGGAAGAGCTGTAAGCCAAGGGGCCATCGTCTGCCACCCTGGTACATGTAGAGGCAAGACTCCGAAAGGCTTTGTGCATCTCCTACAGGTTCTCCAGAGGAAGAATCAAACTCCCTGTCTCATTCCTCAGGGCCTTGGAAGTTGCCATAGAAGGCCAAGCTTGCATCATCAATCTTATATTCCAGGGAGGTAAGAGGGGATGATCTTATTGATTGTGACGTCCAGTCCAGGGAATCCGGATTGTGTTGGAAGTCATCTGGTTTAGTAGGGAATGTTAACCATGCCTTTGTGAAGGCCTCTCACACCTACTGGGTGTCATCCAGAATAACATCTGTATAGGGTGATGCATAGGGTTAGTCCTCGACCATTTTGGCCAGGTTTACTTGATTCTTGCTTAAAGATACTGGTAGTTCTAGGCTTGTCACAGTAGTTCTTGGGGAGCCTCATTTTGGAATTTCCTCTGAGTCATTGAGAGTACAAAGGAATGCTTCCTCTTGTGGAGTAGTGGAGCTTAGCACCAAGTCGTCTGGAGGTACCCAGGCCTGTGCCATCTGAGTGTCCCCACATTTGGTACCAGGGGAAGTTCTTCAGTGGAAGTGTCTTGTTGAGAGATTGGAGATTCTGTCAGGGCAGAATTTGAACCGGTATCATAAGCTGGATCATATCCATGGGGTCTGTTAAGACCTTGTCTTCATTGGGGGTCAAGATGGGAGGGTCCAAAGTCTGGCTCAGATCTTCCCCTCCCTGATTTACTTGAGGAAACAACCTGAGAGGAGGTGATTCTTCATCCTCTTTAGGCACTATGGAGTAAGGCAGAAGAATTTTGTGACTCTCCACAGAAAGTAGGCAAGCATTGCTCCAGATGCTAAATGTGGAATAATATTCTGTTTGGTACTCTGGGAGCTAGGAGAGATCTCAAACCCAGGTATAATTGAGGGGGGCTGAACAGGCCCCGGCCAGGGCTCCAAAAAGGTATTTCCTCTCATTCAGCGGGCGATCCTGTATAGCGTAGAAGTCATGGTCAAGATTCAAATCTAACCAAGTTAACAAATCTAGCCCCATCATGAGTGAGTATTCATTGGGCAGATGGTGAACAATGCTGAAGGTCTTTAGGTTTGATTGTCTAGGTGTGACAGTTCTTAACCATGCAGTGGGTAGTTTTATACAATGCCCATCTACATTTATGTATTTCATTTTCTGATAAGCGATGCCCTGACCTGGCTATCAGCTAATGAGTCCACCAGATATATATGAAGAGTACTTTGTGCTGCCTCCTGAATCAACGTCTCGGGGGGCCAATGTGTGGGGCATATTGTGTGTACACATAGGCAGCATCCTTGTACATAGCCATCTCCAGGTCTTTTTGGTACTAGAATGAGCAGAGGTAAAGCACTGATGGTTAATGCCAAGTTGATCGAGTGGTATTGTAAATGTCCTTGGAACTTTGCATGCCTCCTCATGCAAGATGATCTTGTGTGGATTGAAACTGTGTGGATTTAAACTTCTCTAGATCATGAGGAATTTGTAGAAAGAAGAGTGCAAGCGATGGTGGCACTCAAGCTCTAAAGGACGTGGTTGGCCTGGTACTGGGTTGATTGCCGCTGGACCAGCGTGTGTCCCGACTTGTCTGACAAATATTATAGGACTGAGTAGTAACCTCTAGGACACACGATGGGTATCCATAGAGGGCAAGTGCCAGCAATGGTGACACTCTGGTTCTGGAGGGAATAAATGTCCCAGATGATGAACATAGTTTGCACTCATGAGATGCATAGCTGCCGTGTTACACTCATGTAGTGCATATTGTTGCACTTTGGTGGTTCATTAAAATTGAGATCCCTGATAGATCAACAGAAAATCCTAGTCATGCTGTTGAGGATTAGATACCTAAGGCACTCCTCACGTGCTCAGCCATTGTTCACTGTGGAATGCAGTATCTTGAACGTTTTGCAAAGAAAACAGCCGAATGGTCCTACTCAATGCCTTCGTAATCCCTGAGTCACGAACGGTGATCTTGAGGGACTCGACTGCAGGAGAGCCTTCTGGTTTTCCTGTAACCGGAGCCTCTGCAATGACTATGAAGAATTTAGTTTTCAATGATTTTCCTTAGTAGTCGAAGCTGCACATGTGTCTAGCTGACACAAGCCAAAAGACAAAATAAAAGTATAAAAAAAGTAAAAGACCCGGGCCTTGAACAGATCTTAATCCAAAGATGGTCAAGAACCAGCTGCAAAATGTAATAGTATGTAAGTAATTGGTAAGATGGAAATAATCAGTTGCTACACCAAGAGTTTATATATCCTTTCACGAATTGTATATAAATCAACAATATTTCTCTAAAATATAAAAGCAAGTACATTTCAGTGTGAAAATATGAATTTTTAAAGTTGTATTAGGTCCTCTAGTAAGGACATACTTCACACATGGGCATCCTCAGCAAGAAATAGGAAGTTTAAAATTGAGCAAAAGTGAAAGGATCTGTACTTTTAAACAGGCAACGCAGCTATCAAAGTCATGGTCAACTCGATGTAAGGTTTGCTATAATTCCGAGTAGACAAACAAAACAGTTGGCTGGCCAACAGCCAGGTAAAGATCTCAATTTTACTATGACACTATTCTATCATTATTACCATATTTACTAAGCAAAGCGATTTCTGTTATGTTAATTCATAAGCGAATTTAAATCAGATAGTTTTGAATTAGTTCAAAGACAAGCGTGTCATATATTGAAGTGAAATTTAGTTATATCATATTAATAGTGGAATTAAGTGACTAGTTGTGACTTGTGTATGGATAAAAGTAGTAGTGTTTTCGAGTCAGCGAAACAGCTGCATAAGTTGCCAGAGAGGATTATCTAACTCCAGAGGTTACTGTGATATTATTATGGGAAATCGTACTTTCCCAATTGAATAAACACTGTACATTGTTTATTATCACTATGCAAAGTATTAGAGACTCTATGTCTCGACTTTTATTGAGAATAAAAGAATCTAAAAGCACTTGAGTTAGCGTGGATGACAACTAGCCTCTTGTGAGTGGAATTAATAGTTGATACCAAGTAATGTGACTGAGTGCACTGTATTAAACACTCAAACTTACTGCAAAATTTAGAAAACACCCAAAAATACTTACTGTTGTAAACGCTGCGTTCAACGGGTGTTACAATGCTTACAAGTGATTATAAGAGTGTGCGAAATGCTGAATTTATGATTTTTAAGATCATGCTACTTGAATGTACTGTAAGGGGATTTTTATGAATTTCAAGTATTGTGCTTGTATCAGAGGCTTAAGGAATCCTGGTAAGGTCGCCACATTCTAAGAGTAAGTAGGATTTCCTTTGACTGGTCTGGCAGTGAACAGCAGGAAATTGCACCACTAAATACAGTACATATGATCACTTGAGAATATGATGTACTAGGTAATTGTTTCTAAGACACCATTGCTTGACACACAGGTGGAGACAATAGGATGGCCGGTAAATTTGCTAAGAGAGTGTAAAAAGTAATAATTGATATTGTTTACCAAAATGAGATTTAATGAATTGTACTTTGATAACATTATTTTTAGTGGTCAGTCACCTCCCTGAATAATCTTGTAATTGTCTAATCCCTGCTTCTGAGTAGTTGGGCTTAATCAATTCAATAGATCTGCTAATTCTTCAGCCTCGTTGGATTCCAGGTATATATTTTCTTGTATAATCCCTATTTGTTATTTTTACGAGCTTTCTTTGTAAACGTATTTTCATATTTATATCAGTCTGCTTAATAAAAGACGGGCTTTTTTGTTTAGTAAGCTCTTTGGTACAGTAGAATAAACTTACAAATATTTAACTTTTTCAATTCCCATTGATATTTAGAGGGAATATTTTGCAATAAGCATAAAACGTGTAGCACTATATTTTATCGAGAGCAAGTGTGGAAGTTGTTCTCTGGGATTCTGTAATTCACTGTAATTCGATCCCTGCTTCTGATTCTCTGTAATGTTCCATATTTCATGAGGCGATATGGTATTTTATTTGGGCTTCATTACTAGAATCTAGCCTTTAAATAAAGTAGGCTGCTTGCACCATCGATCCCTCTGATTTAGATAAATAAATCATGATTAAAAGGGGATATTTGGTCTACTTGGTGTAAAGACCAATAAGTGGTATAATTTTTTCCTTGTGTCGACAAAAGAATTACATCTTGAAAGATATGATAGAAATGCCTATTTTTTATTCACAACGCCATATTTCGCCTGTGTTACTCAGTCAGGAAAATTAAGTTAATGAATTCGTAGGTAGAGAAGTAAAAGTAAAAGGCCACATTACAAATGTAGGTTGAAGAGAGGTTGGCTACCTAGAATATCAAGGTGGAGATGGTTGAGGCATCTTGAGAAGGGACTGTTACTTGATTTTAGATGTACCCAAGGCAAACATGGATGGAGGTGTAGTAGTAGTAGTCATGATGATAGGGTTTACAAATGACTGAGGCTCTGTACATTTCTCGGGAGCCAAGAGCCCGAATCCTAATATTCTTTTCAAGATGCTCTTCAACCTTGTTCCTAAACTTCAATGCGAAACAGTAGTTATTAAACATATGCTATTTGACCTTTATTAAATCAGCTATCAAATTTAATTCACTGTGTGATACATACACGGATATAACAAAAGACAGGATAACAGTGAAACACGACAGATGGTTTTCCTCACCTGAAACAACTCAGTTATTTTAGCGCGTCAATTCCGTGCTGAAACGCAAAGGAAAAAACAAAGGAAGAGAAGCAAAAACAGGAAACAGAAAGGGTAAACAGCAGCCAGATAAAAGAGAGAGAAAAAGAAAAAAGACCAAGCAGAAGTGGTTTTGGAGTATCGCAATTTGCCATTTGGGCTTTTAGCTCCCCATTGCAGGCCGGACGTACGGAATCTCATTCATTATGTAGAACGAGAGTGTTTCATTTCCCGTTGCAATATATTGGCCGTGATATCCCGAGTTGGCCCGTAACGAATCGGCGAATATGTATTTCATTGGCTGAATAATGGCGACTTTCCGCCCGCTATGATATATGCGCAGGAATTTAGATATACGAAAACAATATGAATCAATGAGTTCTTCCGTGATATTTGTTATTACTGTTGATGACGTGCATATGTTATTGCCTGCATTTAACCCTTGCTGTTGCGTTTTATTGCTTGCAAGCTGGCAATTGGTTTTCCCGCGTGGGTGGAGCAGGTGAAAGTGTTCGCATACGCAGGCGTCAGTTGCAAATCTTCCCATGAAGTAAAATGTAGTTAAGTCCTACTTTTGGGATAAATGTTTAGGATTCTGATGCTTCATCAAGGCAGCCTTATTGTAACACGAAAATGACACCCCTGTTGGATGAATATGAATTAATGCTTATCATTTTCTCTTAACGCTTAGCTACAAATTTAAAGTAGCTGGAAAATGAAAAGGTTCCACCAGTCGTAATATGGCAAGTGACATCTTAGAGTAGCTTCATGTATGACTAAGCTGGGGCCCAATGGTTGCTGCATGAAAACAGGAAGTATGAAAGGAAATGTCTAAAAAATCTTACTATATATAATGGCCGTCATGTCTGTCCGTCCTTCTATATTCAATCACGGTCAAACGGCTGGTCCGATGGGCATGAAACTTGGCACGGTTGTGGTGGGGACCCCTACCTTCCCCGACTACGAAGGGATGGGGGTGAGAAGGATTCCCTGAAACAGAGCTGGTTCTGTCCGTGAAACGAGGCTTATTATGCCCATAGACTTAGTTACTTTACGAATTCTTATACGTAATTTCTGCATACATGTTTGTTAGTAACAATAATAATGATAATAGGAAATAACAAAGTTTCGTATGGAGATCAAATCCAAACGTTATGCTATTGTATCTGGCAATATACGTATTGGTGGAAATGGAATTTATTTGCCTTCAGTTGCATTCCTCTCCTGACTCTATGACAGAACAAAACTTGGTGATTGCCTCAGATCTCAAGTATTTTCTTCTGTTGGGAATAAAAAAAACAGGTTTTCTTACCATTTGTATTTTCTAATCTTAATAAATTCATTTCAAGACATCTGCAAACCCTACAAGTAACATGATAAAACTGTATTTTAATATTCTGTGCTTAAGTGATTTCTTCTCTAAGTGTTTTATTTTAATGTATTGAATTTTGTGTTATTGTTGTTGTTGTTGTTATTATTATTATTATTATTATTATTATTATTATTATTATTATTATTATTATTATTATTATTATTATTGCATACTTTCCTTTGATGCCCGACAGAGTTACATTGTTAATGAAGACCCTGGTACCCTTCAATATGCCTGCATTAAGGGTTCTAATCAGTGATGGCAAAACTCAAGTAGCCAATTCATTAATTTGCATTAAAATTGAATGGCACGAGCACCCATTTGGATTATTGATGAAAAAACTTGTTGTAAGAACCTGAGATGTTTGGAAAAATGTTCATGTAACTTCAGCCAACGTTAAGAAGCAAGAAGTGAACATGACATGAGGTAACATTGGCATAGAACTGAATTTAATACATTTTAGTCCACGGCGTAAAATGCTCCAGTTTAGTCCAAGGCGTAATTTATTCCACTTTAGTCCTCGGCGTAATATGCTCCAGTTTAGTCCAATGCGTAATTTATTCCACTTTTCTCCACGGCGTAAAATACTCCATTGTAGTCGAAGGCGTGATTTACTCTACTTTTGTCCACTGTGTAATTGGCTTCAGTATAGTCCAAGGGGTAATTTACTTAAATAATAAATTACTTTATGGGAGGGCGTTGGTTCGTGTCACGAAGTCAAAAAACCTCTTTTGCCTTGACATTCTTGGGTACTCACAGGGAAAGATGCATATCATTCTCGCTGGTATGTTTTTGCGATGTCATTTTGCCTCTCATCTTACCTTACAGTCTGCAGGTAACTAACTATATCCAGTATGAAATCTGAAATCTGAACAGAGCAATAAAGTGGCCTGCATAGTAGTTTCCGAATCGTGTCGACAAAATAATGTCTCGAATGGAAAGAAATACTGCGTCACTGTCGGGATCTGGGTTTCCTTTTACTAAACTGCCCATGAAGAAAGAAATAATTTATAACTGGTGTATGTTTATTATAGACTCTCATACATTTTACTTTCTCTCTACGGATACTGTTATTTTATTAACCTCAGAATCGAAGTTTGTGCAATTTTAGATTTTGTAATTGAATTCTTATTTTATTTTTCATATTATTTGTTTTCTCCATAACACAATCGAAGTATCAACATTTGTATTATTAGCATCAGCAGTACTATCGTCAGTATTGTGAGAATTGGCAGCGACCGGAAAAACAATGACATTCGTTGTAAGTTTGCACCTGAATCATTATTATGACGAGGTCTGTGACGTTTGGTGTGACGACCCAGAGAACTTTAAATCAAGCGGTTATTGTCAGAAGTAACTGTAAACATAAAGAACGCTATTGTTAGCATCAGAACGTGGCAACAGTAGTTTAACAACAACAGCAGTAGTAGCAGGAGATATAGCAATAGTGTAAATAAAATTTATGTATTCTCACGGGAGCACCAAACTTTGGAGAGGAACTATATGAAAATCCGAGACAAAGGGAAAAGGAAATAAAAACTAGTGACCAACAAAGGGAAATAAAAAAGAAAATTCAACCTCAGGACTATGTGTAGGGAAAGAAGGGAAGGGGGAGAAATGAAGCGAGAACTGGGAACCCGAAATCCTCCGATAAAAGGAGAGGCAGAGGAAGGGCGATGGAGAGCAACTGGGGAGGAATAGGTGGAAAAAAACCGTGGGAGATCCGGGAGGATGTGAAAGGAAGCAAGAATAAAGAGGAGGTGAAGCAGATTGGAAACACTGGACTCAGAGGAGAAATGTACAGGAAATATATATACCTGCAGTTGCTCCGAATGCTTGCTTGAACCGTCATTTATGTCTCTCTGATAAGTCACTTTTGAAAAACGTACATTCATTTTTAGTTATTTTTCCTACCAAAGCAGAATGTTCTTTGTTTTAAGCTTTAGTTCTGAAAGAACTGTAGATAAAAACACGCATACCCTCAAATTTCCGGTTATAATCAGTGTAGAAGAAAGCAGGAACAGTTAGTGCTTACTTTTTCTTCTTCTTCTTCCTTTTATGATATTTCCGTAACCAGTGATTCATTTTACTTAGGGTTCGTATGCCCTGTCCTCCTTAATGAAAAATGAAAATGTGGGAAAATAAATATTAGGTAACAGCTATGGTGAAATACTCTCTAAGTACCAGGCAGTTTAGATAGATGTTCTTGTAACCTTCCTTTCTTATAGAAATGTGGATCTGTTGCTTGTTGTTGGGTTAGAAGGTAAGAAGTTCCTCCCTCGTTCTTCTTCCTTATTTTTCTTGTAGTGGACCATGCCTGGCAGTATTTTGTTGCGTAAAAGCTTTTAGCAACATTTTCACACTGAGCATATTTTAGTCTGTATAACGTTCCAGTGATTGATCAGCATTCGAGCGTATAAATATATTAGCCACATTGCAAGAAAGAAGAGGTAAAAATCAGTAGTGTAAAGAAACTGTACGTTCGCTTTACTGAAAAAGGGTATTTTGTTATCTGAATAATAATAATAATAATAATAATAATAATAATAATAATAATAATAATAATAATAATAATAATAATAATAATGAAATATGGAGATGCTACATCAGAAGCAACCGACAGAGAGAGGAAATAGAAGAAGGTTGGTCAACATCTGGAATGAGTGGAATAACACCCCCCAAACAGAGCAGAGGCTGGCAGACCAAGTAAGGAACATAAAGAAAAAGAACTGGCTTTCCCCAACAGAAAGAGAAGAGCTGGAAAGGGAAATGTCACACGACAACGAATTACACAAAGACGAACTGAGAGACGATGCCACAGAAGACGACAGGGATGATGAGGTATCAAACAACGACACACGAAGAAACACCCACGAAGTAACAGAGAGGACGGAATGGGTAGAATAGATTAGACAATGGATGGAGCCAGATACAGAGAGAACAAAGATCCCCTCCATGAAAGCCTACAACACCAAAAAATTAAGGGAGAAAACAAGTGAGGTCAATGAAATAATGGGCATAATACACACCACCAGTATCACAGAAACAAACAACTTGTCATATGCAGGAGCAAGATTAGTAGCAGAACTGATGGGGATTCGAACACCAACACCACCAGCACAACCAACCCAACAGAAACCAAAGTCATGGTGATGAGATCTGACTTGAGTAAACTGAAATAGATGGCAGAAAAAAGGCTAAGAAGCAAGAAAACAAGGGAGGAACTCAACGTGAAATACAAAGTACAAGAGAGGGGACTAAACAACACAATAGAAGATGTAAAACCGAGGCTTAAGGCCAAAAAGCACATAAGATCCAACGGTACATGAACAGGAATAAGGGATACCAACAGAACAAACTATTCGGAACCAACCAGAAAAGACTATACAGCCAACTAAGAGGGGAAGACAACCACCAAGAAATTCCTGAAGCCGAACCAAGTAAGAGACTCTGGGAAAACATATGGAGCAATCCGGTATCACACAACAAACATGCAACATGGCTCCAGGAAGTCAAGGAAGAAGAAACAGGGAGAATAAAACAAAGATTCACAGAGATCACGACAGACACAGTCAAACACCAACTAAAGAAAATGCCAAACTGGAAAGCCCCAGGTCCCGATGAAGTCCATGGATACTGGCTCAAAAACTTCAAGACCCAACACCCACGAATGGCAGAACAACTCCAGCATTGTATCTCAAATCACCATGCACCCAAATGGATGACCACAGGAATAACATCCTTAGTACAAAAAGACAAGAGTAAGGGAAATATAGCCAGTAACTACAGACCTATCACCTGCCTACCAATAATGTGGAAGTTACTAACAGGTATCATCAGTGAAAGGCTATACAATTACCTAGAGGAGACAAACACCATCCCCCACCAACAGAAAGGCTTCAGAAGGAAGTGTAGGGGCACAAAAGACCAGCTCCTGATAGACAAAATGGTAATGAAGAACAGTAGGAGAAGGAAAACCAACCTAAGCATGACATGGATAGACTATAAGAAAGCCTTCGACATGATACCACACACATGGCTGATAGAATGCCTGAAAATATATGGGGCAGATGAAAACACCATCGCTTCCTCAAAAATACAATGCGCAACTGGAATACAATACTTACAAGCTCTGGAATAAGACTAGCAGAGGTTAATATTAGGAGAGGGATCTTCTAGGGCGACTCACTGTCCCCACTACTCTTCGTAGTTGCCATGATTCCCATGACAAAAGTACTACAGAAGATGGATGCCGGGTACCAACTCAAGAAAAGAGGCAACAGAATCAACCATCTGATGTTCATGGACGATATCAAGCTGTATGGTAAGAGCATCAAAGAAATAGATACCCTAATCCAGACTGTAAGGATTGTATCTGGGGACATCAGGATGGAGTTTGGAATAGAAAAATGCGCCTTAGTCAATATACAAAAAGGCAAAGTAACGAGAACTGAAGGGATAAAGCTACCAGATGGGAGCAACATCAAACACATAGATGAGACAGGATACAAATACCTGGGAATAATGGAAGGAGGGGATATAAAACACCAAGAGATGAAGGACACGATCAGGAAAGAATATATGCAGAGACTCAAGGCGATACTCAAGTCAAAACTCAACGCCGGAAATATGATAGAAGCCATAAACACATGGACAGTGCCAGTAATCAGTTACAGCGCAGGAATAGGGGAATGGACGAAGGCAAAACTCCGCAGCATAGATCAGAAAACCAGGAAACATATGACAATACACAAAGCACTACACCCAAGAGCAAATACGGACAGACTATACATAACACGAAAGGAAGGAGGGAGAGGACTACTAAGTATAGAGGACTGCGTCAACATCGAGAACAGAGCACTGGGGCAATATCTGAAAACCAGTGAAGACGAGTGGCTAAAGAGTGCATGGGAAGAAGGACTAATAAAAGTAGACAAAGACCCAGAAATATACAGAGACAGGAGAATGACAGACAGAACAGAGGACTGACACAAGAAACCAATGCACGGACAATACATGAGATAGACTAAAGAACTAGCCAGTGATGACACATGGCAATGGCTACAGAGGGGAGAGCTAAAGAAGGAAACTGAAGGAATGATAAGAGCGGCACAAGATCAGGCCCTAAGAACCAGATATGTTCAAAGAACGACAGACGGAAATAACATCTCTCCAATATGTAGGAAGTACAATACGAAAAATGAAACCATAAACCAAATAGCAAGCGAATGCCCGGCACTTGCACAGAACCAATACAAAAATAGGCATGATTCAGTGGCAAAATCCCTCCACTGGAGCCTGTGCAAGAAACATCAGCTACCTTGCAGTAATAAGTGGTACGAGCACCAACCTGAGGAAGTGATAGAAAACGATCAGACAAAGATCCTCTGGGACTATGGTATCAGAACAGATAGGGTGATACGTGCAAATAGACCAGACGTGACGTTGATTGACAAAGTCAAGAAGAAAGTATCACTCATTGATGTCGCAATACCATGGGACACCAGAGTCGAAGAGAAAGAGAGGGAAAAAATGGATAAGTATCAAGATCTGAAAATAGAAATAAGAAGGATATGGGATATGCCAGTGGAAATCGTACCCATAATCATAGGAGCACTAGGCACGATCCCAAGATCCCTGAAAAGGAATCTAGAAAAACTAGACGCTGAAGTAGCTTCAGGACTCATGCAGAAGAGTGTGATCCTAGAAACGGCGCACATAGTAAGAAAAGTGATGGACTCCTAAGGAGGCAGGATGCAACCCGGAACCCCACACTATAAATACCACCCAGTCGAATTGGAGGGCTGTGATAGAGCAAAAAAAAAAAAAAAAAAGAATTATAATAATAATAATAATAATAGTAATAGCATATTGTATTTCATTCGTTAACATCATCTAATTCATTCGTGCTTAAATTTTCAATTGAACTGCCAATTAAGAGTACAACAATTCACACTGAAATAAGAGTGTAGCATCCTGCAAATTATATCACTGGTGACAAATACAGTATTCTTTTAGACATCATTGTCCCTCAGTGTGACTTTAAAACGAATTGACAACCTAATTTGGAAATACCGAGAGTGGATACATTTTATTATGAAGCGTCCTTCGCTTATCGTCAGGCAAAAACCTTATTAGTATTCCAAACTCAACAGATACGTCTCTCATGTGCCTGAAATTGGCCCGGAAATTCGAAAATATCTTTCATCTAAATCGCCGCTTGTCAGCCTTCCTCACCCGAGCTATTTTGCCTAAATGCCAAAAGGAAGGAATGATTTTTAATTAGAGTTTTCAATCTGAAAGACCGCGTCTTATTTTATATTGTTTTGGAAATCACTGAGTGGTCTTCGTGCCTGCCATTTTTACGGCCAAGAAAGCAACAGCATTCTCATATTCCCCAGAGTCATTGTGAAAGTTCGAGAACCGCCTGTCTGAGAACTTGGAGGCCAGAAAATGCCTTTTCTGTTCTAAGGATTAATATCTCCCCCTAGATATCACACCATAATTTGATTTCTTCACATAATTAGAGAGCTTCCTCGCAAGCGATTTGTTAGATTTTCTAATGCAATCAGTTCAAGACTTCTTCACATTAAGTCTGTCTATCGAAATCAATTATATTTGTGCGGTTACAGGTTTTTCCAAAACATCTCATCAAAGCGTTCTAAACATTCAAAGGAGATTTACAGAAGTAAAAACTACCATTCTAATCATTTTCAGACACCAAACGCAGCTGGAACTACTTCCAGGTCTATATTGCACGCCATTAGTAAAGTTTTACAGCTGGTGAAGATCTATCCTTGAATACTTAAGTTTTGTACCGAGTTGGACCATCTGTTATAATTTTAAGATACTGAGATTGTACTGTTAATATTTACTCTACCTCTGCGATATATTAATAGCTTTTTTTATAACTTTATACTTCAGCTTGATATAAATAGTCCCTGTGATAACTTCCGCAAAGGAAAAAGCGCGTGCGGACAAAAGACATGAAATAAATAGATGAAATTAATTAGATTCTCTCTCTCTCTCTCTCTCTCTCCTCTCTCTCTCTCTCTCTCTCTCTCTCTCTCTCTCTCAATATTAATGGAACTCTGAGTTTACTCCCTCAAGGGAGTACTACCTTTAATGACAGAGCCATCAGATATTCAATGAGACTTCATTTAAAATGCATAGTTCAGTGTTTAGTTATGTGGTAGGATATATAACAAGGTATTATAGGAAAGTCTATATCATGCATTTATGACGAATCCAGCAAAATGGGTGATATTTATGTATGATTCAATCTCCAATGAATTCCTTCCCGTCAATTTTAATATGAAAAACTTTACTTAATCTGTCCATCAAACAAGAATTTTAATGACTAAATGCTAGAACTGATGAAGACATTAAATTTGGACACATGATAATCACGAATATAATCTATTTCTGATATATGTACACACACATACACACACACACACACACACACACATATATATATATATATATATATATATTATATATATATATATATATATATATATATAATATATATGTAGATATATATATATATATATATATATATAATATTTCTACACACATATATATATATATATATATATATATATATATATATATATATGTATGTATGTATGTATGTATGTATAGATATACACACACACACACACACACACACACATATATATATATATATATATATATATATATATATATATATATATATATATTATGTATATATATGTGTGTATATATAAATATATATATATATATATATATATATATATATATATATATAACTTGTCGTTTCTTCTTTATTTATTCAGAAGCAGTCTTCTTGCATTCAGAAAAGCAACTCAGGCATTAATCAGTTTATTATGAAAATAGAATTATTCAAATACAAGAGTTTTCATAAGGTTTCATTTTGAAATGAGACTAATTTCCATAATTAACGTATTTTTATCAGAAATGCAAACATATTTTCGTCAGAAATGCAAACATATTTTCAGAAACATATTTTTCCCCAATGAGTTGTGCCAAAAAGCTTGCATTGAAAAATGAATGTTTTATTTTTTTTATGTTTTTTTTTTTTTTTGCTTATAAGCTTATTTTTTACGTACATTCGTTCAATACATAATTGTGATCTTTAGCCTCATTATCGATGTTTTAGATCGGTTATCATTTCGTTAAGTTGTTTAATAGCTCCGTTGTACTCCATTGCATCACGAGTCAGACTTTGCGTTTACTAAATTATAGTAAATTTTCGCTCTCTTGTGTCATTCTCTCATTGTCCTTGCATTGTTTGTCCCTTTTGTCTTACTCCCTGTGAATTACCTGACCAGAGAATCCCGTGAAAGCGTAGTAAGCATTATTTGCTGATGCTTTTTGGAGCACCGCGACAGAACGGCTCACGAAAACACTATTTCGTTTGACGCATTGTGCCCAAATACATCTCATGACGCATGCGGCTGAAATCGCTGCTATTCAGGCCTTTCGTGTATTCATCAGCGTGATTTGTTGTGCCATTATCTAGTGTGCACAACAGTTTCATGAGTTTGCACTCCATTTGGACAGAATGGATCTAGTGAGAAGGAAAGTTATTTTTCAAGTAAATGGGGAGTGCGAAAAAAATGTAGTGTAGTCAGCAACAACACTAGATTGAATAGAATCATTTTTGTTCTATGTTTATATTTTAGTTATTTTATTTCCCTGATCTAACCATTCCGAGAAATATAAAATCTACTGGTCACTTTTTTACCATATACATATGAAACTGTAATAGCCACAATGCCCTCTTAACTTCTTGAATTCTTTGCTCTTTTTTCGGATATGCTTGTCACTACAAAACCTGAAGATCCAAGTTTTTGTTTGGTTCATTAGCATTAGTTTAAGAACAATGGATAGCGTGAGAATTACAGGGATATATGAATGGCAAATGGCTCAGCGTAGGGGGAAGTATGGATCAGAATGTTTCAAAGTGGTTTTGTTATGTGGAAAGAACGGAAGATGATAGTTTGGAGGAAGGCAGAAGAGGAAGACCTATAAAGGGCTGAGTAGATGGTGCAAATAAGTTATTGGAAAACAGGGACTAAAGATTCCAAGACGCATTCGAGTAATGTACATGACAGAGATGAATGGTACGGTGTGTGTACATGGTTTTGCTGTCTTGCTAACAAATCTTCTGATTCAGCAGTTCAAGCATGAATGTGACAGATTACTTTACTATCATCTTACTCTTATTTTTCGTGCAGTGTTAATAGAAACGGATGTTTATACACACACACACGCACACACCACATTATATATATATATATATATATATATATATATACATATATATATATATATATATATATATATATATATATATGACACATATATATATATATATATATATATATGAATATACATATATATATATATATATATATATATATATATATATATATATATATATATACATACATATATATAATATATATATATATAGTAATATATATATATAATACTATATATATATATAAATATGTAGTGTATGTATGTATATACACATGTATACATACATATTCCTCAGGAAATCACGAAGGCAGCAACAGCTCAGGAAGCGCCAACACAAACCTACATGCATAAGGGTCGTGCCATTATTTGCAAGTCCCCGTGAGAGAGATAAAAATGTCAAAGGCTTTGAACTACTTTTAAGTTCAACACTATAAAGAGAAAGAATGACTGGGTCCATGAGAATACTCCGTAGTTGATGTTCCCTTACAGAAATAACCAATATCATCATAAACTCTCTTGTGACTTGCATATACAACAGGTTCTTAAAGTATTTCCAGCTTACACAAACCCGTTAACAGGTTTATGAGTATTTACGTCAGAAAATAGTATGAATACAAATATGATTAAAAATGAGCCACACTAAGGTGGTTTGAATCAACAATGCCTAGAAGAAGTGGTAGTGAGATTGCCTTTGGTATCAAATGGAAGATTCATTTCTTTCCATTATTAAAACGCGATACAACAGAGACATGTGGATTGTGTCGTCACAAAATATTCATGAAATAGAAATTGAGTCTCCTTTTGGAAGTCTCGCTTTCTCGACTTTATATTTGTTTGTTTGTGGTTATCATTGAGAGAAGAGTTGGGAAACGTATGATTTTGCTCACTGAGAGAGAGAGAGAGAGAGAGAGAGAGAGAGAGAGAGAGAGAGAGAGACAGTTACTGATAGTTCAAGAAAAGGATGAAAAAGCGTTAAATGCATTTTGGAAGAAGACACAAATGGTGAAGACCATGTGATCTGCGTATGACCACTGAAGACTAATAGCTTGAGAAAGTAAGTTGAAACGTTTATCTGTTGATAGCATGTGTGAGAAAAATAGTTCTCAAGTTCTTCTTATTATCATATAAATATATATCCCCTCAATTTGAAAAAAAAAATTATTGGACGGAAAAATTTATCTTAAGAACCTATGTTTAGAAAGTTCTTGGGAACCAACCTAGCGACAGTATCTATATGAGAACACAAAGTGTCAGTTCTGAACATAATAAACTTCAATAAGCAACTTATGAAGGGGTTAGAGATTTGACAAAGCAGTATAGTTACACTATGATGGTAATAACATGGCATTAAATAGGAAAATGTCTATTACATTTTCACTTGTTTCAAGGCAACAAACATTAAACTTTGGTCGCTCCCAGATTTAGAACCAGGAACTAAAGACTAGGAATGAAATTTCTAACTCTTACTGAGTCATTGTGTATCACGTTCTTTATCAAATATCCTCTTTTATGTGTTCCCTGTATCATCCTGAACGAAGCCGATTCATTTCAAGCGTCAGTGATCGTCAGAGGGACGCACCAAGTATCCAGGAGACAGATAGGTAGATGGCCAATCTTTGGAGCTGTTACAAGAGCAAAACTTTTTTCTAATTACTACTACTACTACTATTACCACAACCTTTGATAAAGAGGGGCTTCGTCCTTAGAAACTGTCCATCTTGACA
>NC_061100.1:80669509-80677009 GCF_015104395.2 Macrobrachium nipponense | reverse complement strand
ACCGGTTAGATGGTGACAGAGGGGGAGTGGAGGAGGTAATGATATTCAGGATGGGCTTACAATTTGGGATGGCCGACTCCTGGTGGTTTTCGAGGCCACGCCATTGGTGGGTATCCGCTATGATCTTGGGTGTCCTAGAGTATTCTTATTGGAATAGGCTCCTCCTTGACTACCGGCATGCGTAGCGGGGACAAGACAGTGGAGGGAAAGCGAGCAGGACTTAGAGCTCCAGGAGGGAGACTCAAGTCTTGCCTTGGCATTAGCACTGAGGCCATTCCTGGCTTAGTGAAAGGTTTCGAGCATGGCTCAACATCCATAAGGGATGGAGCCAGGCACTGCCTGGTACATTCAAGTGGCACTGGCCATGCAGGGGTAGTTCTTGGAGGCCCATGGAATGGGTCTGGAGCTATGTAAGGGAGGGGGCCCCTGAGACAGTACAAAGGTAGGAGGAGACTTCAAAATCTTGTCCTAGCAGGATGCCATAACCTCCTGGAACATAGGTTGCTACTGCCAAGGTACCTATCTTAGAGCATCTTGACATGGTTGAGGCTCTCTATCGTGATGAATTGGTGCCTATTAACCCGAGCGCCATAAGGAATTTTATCCTTTCGAATAATGGATACCTGTGCACCAGTGTTGTCGAAAGCTCGGACATGGTGGGCAGGATAGTGGCCTCTGGGAGGTGAGACAAATATGGGGCCCTGAGCAGGAGGGCCTAGAGCTGAAGGATTTGTCACTGCCATAGCAATAGCAGAAACAGGAGCTTTATTGAGGCATCCTGCCCAGGCAGCAGTGTGCCCATGCTCTTTGCATGAGTCATAGAAACTCTTGCTAAAATCAGGCCTGGGCCTGTTGTTTTGGTTCCAAAGGGCGTTATTCTTATTATTATGTTGATGGGGTAGTCCATTCTGAGGAGTAGCGGCAGCTTGCTGAGGAGGATCCACCTTTGAGAGGCATTGCTCTGTGGTGTGCCCTTGTTTATTGCAAATCCCACACACAGGTTTCCGTGGAGGATTATTGGGGTACGGGCTAGGCTGAGAGGTGGCAGCAGGAGTGAGAGGGAGAGCAGGGCGAATTTTCGTCTTCAAGGAAGTCTGCAGCAGATGGTGGGTGTTGCAGGCATCTACCCATCTACAGCACTCCAAAATAGTTTTAGGAGCCTTGTCCACCATGTGGGTGGCCAGATCAGGGGAATAATAGGACAGGAAATCCTCTAATTGAAAAAGTTCTAAGACCTTCTCAACAGATGTTGCGTTAGAGGCCTTAATTCACCTATGGAGTGCCATTGTCTTTTTGGCTACCCGCTCTGTCCATGTTTGGTTAGCCTCCTTGAGCATGGTCCTCCACTTCTGCCTTCACCGGTCTGGCATGAGCTCGTAAGCCCCAAGGAATGCCTCTCAGACAAGGGCGAGATCTTGTTGCTCATTCAGGGGGAGGGCCTTGAATGCAGTCCGTCCTTTGCCAGTGAGATGCTTGCCAAGGAGGAGGGCCATTTCCTGAGGGGTTGGATTGAAGTTCTCAAACACCTGCTCAACATGATCGAGCCATGTGTTGGGTTCGCTATGGTCCCAAGTCCTAATGAGGGTGCCCATGCTGTGGAGGTAAGAGTGTGAAGGAGGGGTGCAGGGGGTGTGGAATTTGGGGGTGCCAGAGTAGCACTCAAGATTGCCATAGTCAGTTGATGTGCTCTCTCAGCAGCTTCTCTTCTCTCTTGGGCTTCTCTTTCTTTCTCCCTTTCAGCAGCTTGGAATGCTCTTCCAGCTGCCTCTCTTCTCTATTGTGCTTTTCCCTCAGCAGCTTCTCTTTTCTCTTGTGCTTCTCTCTCCTTCTTCCTTTCGGCTGCCTGAAATGCTCTCTCTCTGCAGCTTCTTTCATTTTATCCTTCACCCAATTTATCAATTCTGCACGCTCCAGCCCCATGGGTCTTCCAGCTTCGGTGAAGGCCCTGACCTCCTTCAGTGCTATTAGCCAGAGAATAATAGGATGGAAGGCAGTCACAAAATATATATATATATACTATATATATATATATATATATATATATATATATATATATATATATAGCATGTATATATTTAATATTTGAATTTCGATAGCCACTGACAAGTGATGCATTGTTGCCCTGTAGTATAGTATTTTCAACTTCGGAATCCGACATTATCAGAAAAGCTCACATACCTGCACATGCACACATACACACACACGCACACACACACACACACACACACTTATTTGCCGGCGTAGAAGACGCACCCTCACATAAGACTCACACCTATATTATAAGGAAGCTTTATGGAAAAAACCATTCAAGCATATTGCATCTTACATTTATTGAAAGATATCTTTAAGGGATTTTGAAGGGAAAATGTTCGATTCTGTGCCAGTGCCATCTCACTAAAAGGGCTACTCCCATTTACTAGTGGTGCTACCTACTGCCCCACTCCATTGCAATGTCACTCCTGCCAAAGCAGAGTGCCATCTCCATACTGTGCTTTTCCTGGCACTACCTCTCATTTCGTGTTCAACTGTGCCTATACTGTACACCCTAAAGGCAATACCTTCCCCTGCCTCAGAGCTCCGACCTAAGGGCTAGACTCCCAGTAAGAGATGGATCCAGAAGTTCTGCACTCTTTGTAGTATGTGTGGACATTCCCAGAATTCCAGGCAGTGTCCCACAAGTTCCATAAAATCCCTGCCAAAATCTGTATACAGTTATTCATATGGATCTTTAAAGAACAACTTAAGTGGGAGGTTCCACCTTGTTGCTCTTTATGAAGATGAGTCACTCTAGCCTTATTGGTGTGCAAGCCCCCTGGCCGATATAGAAGCCAGTCTCCCTCATTGCTAGAGATGCACCGCCCAAGAGCGCCTAAATCAGAGAGGACAAAGAAATGACATTTGAGTGGGCAAATATCATCACCTGTATAGTTCCTACAATCCTCCTAGGGTTAGAATGCCCTTATATAAAATGGGCCATGGGTTGAGCTGGCTCCACGTAAGAGTGGTGGAGAGGATTCACAAACATTACTACATCATAAGCTTCTGATGGTTTACCTTTCATGGACACCAATCCCACTAGCGGATAAATTAAACCTATGCAGCATGCTAAATGAGCCGGGGGCCAACGCCCATACCACCTTCCTCTCCAGCAGATGAGTCAGTGCATCCACTTGACTCACCAGTCAACCTCAGGCTTATTCCCGAGGATGACCCGGTATGGAAATACTATCCTCCAAACGTCTACCCTTGGGCATAGAAGGCTCTCTACCAGTGCCAAGTGGCACTGCATTCCTCTCGGAACCTGTCTGCTCTCTCATGCTCTCTCCTATCTCCCATCTTGGCGGCTGACAAACCTCATAACCTGAGTATTTCATGGGTAATAAAACAAGGTATTAATTGTATAGCTTTAGTAATAGTGAAGATGTAACTCCTGGTAAAATGTTAAAAATACAAATAGGATTTTAAGGTGTTATTTTATCCTCATCTTTAAAGGACGTTATTATTCTTCACAATCTTTATAGTAATAGCGTTCTTACTTAGGGTCAAGTCTGGATTAGGATACTGTGTAGGTTCCAGTTTCTAATCTTACCAAATTTTCAAGATTTTATGGTCATATTCAGGAAACGTGGTGACAGTCTCAGTAAGCATCAATACAAAGCAAAGATTTTTTCCCAGATAGGATGCAGGGATACAGACCTGAATTAAAAGTTTCCTTGATCGAAAATATTTTCCACTTAGTGATATCAAAAAGGACTATTGAAAAGAGAACAGTCTAGATGGTATCATGAAAATGTTTTCTTTCCTTTCTTACAGTTTTCTGTTGGTGTAAAACACATGGCATAAAACTTGAACTCAATCAGTGTGCATAAATTATATTTACGACATGTCATTGTATTTCTAAGTCCAAAATACTGATATACGTTAGGAGCTGACTTTCGTAATTCGAGATAAGTACTGGGAAGCTTAAAGGAGTATTAGAAGTAGCTTCAGATACGAAAGGTGCCTTTTAATCCTCAGGCATTTAAAACGGTTTGGCTGACATATTCTACAAAGATTATTAACAGTTTATCATATTACCGTGAAATGTTGCGATGTACTCAGAGGTTGATTAACCACAGTAACAATTTGAAGGGAGATTTGCATCGCCAGGAAGAATATACGTGAAATGATTGCTATAATTTAATAAAAGCTAATAAAGAACCTAATTTAAAAGCAAACGAGCAATTTATCTCGTAAATGACTTTTTAATTACTGTATCCAGTTAAATAGCCTGATTGAGCTAATGATCTTTTATTCATGATTACATGCGTAATTAGTCCTTTCAACTTGTTGATATTGTATCTGAATGTTTAATTAAGAAAGTCAGTTGTCATTCCGTATTTATTTAATCACATTCATCTAATCAATAACGGCACTTCATTTATCGTTTACAAAATTTCCATTCCGCTTCTTTTGGTGAAAGAGGTTACTCAATGCTCAAGAAAGGTTTTTTTTTCCGAGGAATAACTTCGGAGAGAAAAAGGAAATGGGAGATCAGGAGTACGAAAAAGTTACCCTATTTTTTTTTTTTATTGGCTTTTTCATGGCTGAGATGCTTCATAAAAATTATGATAAAATCGTTATTTTTGGCATCTGAACATTTCAGAAAAGTTGAAAAGGCAGACCGGATTGAAGCCATTTCCGCCGAAGATCATTAGTATCATCGAAAGATGTTATAATACGATTATAGATTTATGCTTTTATTTATTTATTTACTTATTTATTTATTTATTTATTTATTTATTTTTTGCCCGAGCGCCATTCTCATCTCACAGTTTTAGAATCTTCTTGAAATATTTGTAAATATCTCTCAGAATGTGCCAGAATATTAGTAAAATTGCAACTTGGGTTTAGCGTTCGATCGAAATGCGAGAGAATACCAATAGATATATAAGAAACATACTTGATCAGATCATAAGAGAATATCAGTAATTATACAATTAATTTCCATGAATTTTTCAAGACTGAAAAATAATTTTTTACTGGTGAAACAAATATTAAATGATGGATACAGTAGAAATCGACAGAGATACAATGGAAATTGAAAGAGTGAATATGAAACAATCTGGGATAATAGAAATTCGTTGTACATTCTTTCACTCCTAGTTATACTAATTTGGTCACATTTCGCCTTCAGACGAAAAACAAATTTTCTTCCAATATTAGTACGTATAAGTGTGTCGCATGCTGATACTCTTAAGATGAAATTAAACCAGAATGTGACAAAGTGAGGGACCTTTCGAATGTATATATTCACAAAAATATATGAATACATATTTTGCATTATGGGTATTGATATATGACAGCGTATATGAAGATAATAGCAGTACCAACAAATAAGCAGAAAAAAGTAGCATATTTATCAATAGCAGTTTAAATCAAATGATAACATCCTTGATCATTACATTCTGAGTTGTTATAGTATGTTGATGATGAAAGAAAACGAAGATAAACAAACTATTAACTTTAAAAGAACATTAATATTTTAGAGCTGTGACCTATGAGGAGCTATTAGATAAAACTTTGGCGAGAAAAGTTGGTCAGAAGGAAGTCATGTCTGAAGATGGGCAAAAAAAAAAAAAAAAAAAAAAAAAAACGTCATTGGAATAGTGAGAGAGATTGTAAGAGTAAGAAGTCTGGGAACAATGCCCTTGAAATAGTGGAGTGGTAGAGGCAAACAAGAATAAGTGGTGGGGTGAGGGAACACTCCTCGTGCAATGGTGTATTTTAATGAGGAAAGAACTTCTGGAACTGCTGTAGTTTCAAGGATTGTGCTAATTGGATCGTTCGTGGATAATATGTCATATTCTGATGGAACACTAACAAAATTTACGCAACTGCTGTCACACACACATACACACAAAAGTTACTCATTATGATTAAAAGCGTAATTCTCGGGTGCCATGTGGCTTATGTCATCACATATTAATGGCTAAGAATCAACCCATTATCCTGGTACACTGACTTTCTCGATTCCTGTTTGTTCATTTTTTTTCTTATTTTTTGCGTTTATTGATGAGAGAATACTGGGTGTCATAAATTATTATTAACAGACAAATGCATAGCGAGAGAGAGAGAGAGAGAGAGAGAGAGAGAGAATGGGGGGGGGTGTGAATGATGTTAATGACATCAAGGACGGAAAAGAAGAAAACTATGCGTTTGGAGAGTAATATTAAATGAAATAAACTATTTGATCGCGAGATATCCACTGAATTCTAAATAGACTGTAGGAAGTAAGTCGAAGACGTTTCTGCAATCAGTATCAATTCTCTGTAAGGAGGGTAATAATCAGTTGCATTTGATTATATCAGAACCGTTACTTCATGCATGGGAAAATGATATAAAAGTCATTTTTGTTTTTCCAAGATTTTGTTAAAAATTATATTGCGAGTTTAAAAACAAAAGAATCTAAAGGAAATAGGCGCTTTTGAAAGGGGAAAAATTTTGCTCCTTAACATCACAGATTACCGTTTAAAACCTGTTATGATGTTGGGGATTTTGATTAATTAAACAAGTTAAACTGTCGACATGAAAGCAAATGAAGTTCTCATTTTGGAAAGAGATTTAAATATGTTGTAATCTGAAAGTGCAAATAACAGCGAGTCTTCGAAATCCACAAGCTTAGTATACACTGACTGATAGAACAGGAAAGGAGACCTTCTGCCGTTTCCACACTTTAAGTCATCGTAAGTCCTGCTCTTTATCAATAACTCTACTTTATGAGCTCCACCCGTGCCTTCCTGAACGCGGCCCATTAATTTTCAAGCGTGGGTGACTGTCAAAGGAACACACCAGCTATCTTCGAGGCAAACATGGCGATGGCTAAGCTTTACAGCCGCTACAAAGGAAGCGCCTCCCTTCCCCTACTACTACTACTCACTTTGATAAGGCGAAGCTTTAAATCTTCCTCTTTGGAACGTTCTCCGCGGTGACGCCCCGTTTCCTGATATCTCCGTCTTGATTTCCATTTGCATGAAAGGACGTTTTGTGTCGTTCGCCCGCCTCTCTCTCTCTCTCTCTCTCTCTCTCTCTCTCTCTCTCTCTCTCTCTCTCTCTCTCAAGATTGATTTTTGCAAGAGATTTGCATTCGTGTCCCTGCTTTGCTGAACAGGAATAATCATCACACTGAAACTTTGGTGTTTATACTCAGGTTTGTAATTTTGTTGGAATTTGGGTTCTTTTCTTTCAGTATAGAGAAGAGTTTTTGTATTCAAATTGAGGTAGAAATGGTAATGATAATGATTTAGCGGCTTCACCGAACATATCTGCAAATGGTGTGAGACTAACTTTCCACCTAACAGGAATCGGCGATTGTTGTTACCCATTACACTGACTGTAATGATGAGGGTAATAATAATCATCCTGACAGCGTCAATGATTCTAATTCTGAAGAGCGCATTGAAGATGATTAAATACTGATATTAAGCATAACTCAAGTCTCAACGACATAATATATCCACA
>NC_061100.1:80639509-80664509 GCF_015104395.2 Macrobrachium nipponense | reverse complement strand
TCGTGAAGAGGGTTATGATAGCCATATACTCAGATGATGACGTGATTCCGAAAGGACAGTTGCAATTGTGTGGTAGTTGGTGGATTGTAAAATTGTCTTGATAATGTCGCTATTTAACTTACATAACTCATATTATGAAATAATGCTGTTCCAAAATATAACTTGGTAATACTGTTGAATATTATTCCTATAATCATTACTTCACTCGCTGCGCTTGAAGAAAGATATGTTTCTTTATTAGGGAAATTGATTGAAATATAACCAGCGAGGTTAAGATACAAGATTTTAAATTCCGCTATCTAGGTATATATCTTTGTTTCGTAAATATCCTAAATATCCTGTACTCTAAGTGATTATTATTTTTAAAAAATATATAACTTGCTAAGCAAATAATTCTTAAATATTTGTTTTCAAAAGTTTTGTGACCCCTCAAGAAAGCTTATATTCCACATTTCATTTCATTTTAGAAACATGACATTGGACGCTTACTAACCACTTCTTCCACTTTTCTAGAATAATTCGCTGGATCTCTAATGCCACAGGTAATTACCACCTCATGGAGACCTTACATTCATATTCACATAACTTGCTTAATGTGATGGCCTTTTCCTGTAAATTTTCTGGTATGGATATACTCTCAGGCACATTTCCCGTTTCTTTGCCATTTTCATTTTCCTTCCGAATGTAAAATTGAAGTGAATGAACGAAAAAATTCCTCCTTCCTCCTTAATTCTCTTCCTTGTAATATGATTTCTTTGTTCTGAATTGGAAATCCAGCATATTTTCTTTGCGAGATCGGGTGGAAGTTATTTCCGGATTTCTAAGACTAATTTCATTTTCTTCATGGAATTCGCCAATTTTTAATATTATTATTTTTTTTAGTTCGAAGATTTGTAATAAACTTATTGTATTATCGTTATATGATTATTTTATGTTGGGAATTTTATTTATATTAAATTGAATGTTGCCCCGTTTTGAAATATAAGTAAAATTTCCTGATAGTATCCGTGGAACATGATAGTATCGTAAGATTAATTAGCGACTGTAAAAAAAATGTAAACGTACCCATTCATGATGAAGTTGGAGATGAAATATTTCCAACTCAGGTATCAAATAGAGTTATAGTAGAGAGTCATATAATACTGAGGCGATAGTCGGTATAATTAAGGAAAATACTTCGAGTACATAGAGAGGTTGATATAGATGGGAAAAATATATGCTGTAAAACATATACGTAACCTGAATGTGACACGATACCTTCCAAATATTGTTATAAAGTACAAAATCATCAGCTTTAGGGGAGTATCAAAATCAAGAAAATAACCATTTGGTGGAATTGAGAAAATGTGAATTTTGTGGTTCAAAGCAAGTCATTGCATCCAACCTTTGAATGATAGTAAGGTCTTTTGTCATTATTTGTGAACTAACATGCAGTATGAATATAGCAGGAGTTGCTAATAAAGTACAGTAAGGAAAATGTCTATTAAGGTTTCGTGAACTCCCCTTTTCTCTCTCATGCTCTAAAGTTTCCATCAAAACCCTTATTGATATATTATTAAATGTGTAAAGCATTTGGGAGTGAATATAAAATGGTGTGGAGTCATTCTAATATTTCAATAAAGCGCTGAAAGAGTGTGCAGGAAGATATAAAGCATTTGTGTAAAGAAAGTGCTTCTACTGATAATCAAGGTGAAAATTAGAAAGGTATTTTGACAACAACAGCCAAACACTTTAGTAAATATTTTACCTTACTCGCTCATCCTGTTCAAGAGTTTTGACTTATCTCTGACTGCCCAGAAATGCAGTATTTTTGAGTAGATTGAAACGGATTCCTTTAACATTTCGTTAATAGTGGCAAGTCAACCCTTATTCAACAAAAAGTACTTTCCCGAAGATACTACAGTATTATGTTTCAGTGTTTTGCAATAAGACGCTTCAGATATCATAAAATTACTAACTGAATAGAAATAAAATCTTTCCACAGGAGCTCACTGCAGTCTTCTAAAATTGATCATGCAATTTGAGATTCGCGATTCTTTCATCCTGCAAAAGGAGCTCTATGTCATCATTTATCTAAAGGAATGTGAGAAGCAACTACAGGAAGGAAAAAAATATTAGCTCAAAATTGGAGAGAACATGCACAAAGACGCAATATACTTCAACTATTTTCGATCAAAATACGAGAGAAGTTAAGCAATTCTGCCGCTTATTTCATGGGGCGATCACACTAGAAATCAATATTTCTCCTTTTAAGAATTCCTTTTAAATCTTCCTTTTAATACAAATTATATCAGCAAATTGCCAGTAGATCCTGAAAGTGTTTAGTCAGAATGGGAACAATCAGAACAAAATTGTCTTATGGAAAGTCCTCAATCTTCTTAATATCCTACAACGGTGAATGATCTGTTAAAAAGCTAATAGCTAATATTAAGTTTTAATTGCTTGCATAACCAGGAAAATTGTTTAACACATCCCCACTATGAAAACTTCAAAGAAGTATCTGATGATTCTGGGAGTGAGGAAGACGAATGAGGCTAAAGTGAAAAAATATTTCTGAAGAAAATCTGTAACAGTACCTTTTGCTGCCATTTATCACTCTCCTCTTGCTCTGCAGTGACGATGTTACGCATAATATTTTGTGGTTTAGTAAACGGTAGATTTTAAATATATCCGTTGCGATAGAAGGTATAGAAGTAGAACGGAAGCAAATATAAAGCAATATCGTTGTAATGCATTTCTTATTAATAAGAAAAATTCATAAGAAAGAACTAAAGATAAAAGATATACTGTCTAAAGAAATGTATAAACTTCATAGGTGCTTAATTCTATGAAGTCAGATGTTAAACAAGCAAGAAAAACTGTACAGGAACATTATTAAAAAAAAAAAAAAGATGTCATTAAAAATGTTTTGCTACATGAGTGAATAAAAGAAAGCAAAAACGCTGCCTTTCAGTCAAACCACAGTTCCCCACTGGACAAGTGGGTTACGTGCTCGCCTACCAATTTAGTAGTCCGAGTTCGCTTTCTCGCTCTGCCAATGTGAAATCAGAGGAACTTATTTCTACAATAAGCTGTAGGTCCCGTTGCTAAGTAACCAATTGGTTCCTAGCCACGTAAAAAAAGAAAATCTAATCCTTCAGGCCAGCCCTAGGAGAGCTGTTAATCAGCTCAGTGGTCTGGTGAAACAGATATACTTAACTTCGATCAAACCACAAAACAAGTCAATAAAACGGAAAAAAATTCTAATTTACGACTCTTTCTAGAAATAGAATACATTTCAACATTTTCCAAACAGTATTATCCTTCTTCTCATCAGCATTCAAAAGGCTTCCTGATACAAAAATCCCGTGATGTATATCTCTAGAATGGTGATTAATGGAAAATCTTCACAACAGATAACAATAAAAAAAGACAGCGAAAGCTTCGAAGAGATGAATATTTTTCGATATCCCTTAGGGGATTCTGACCATTGTAGACGTAAATATGCATTAACCTCAAAAAAGTGCTCTCAGTGTTCGAGCATCGTAAGTTATTGTACGATGCTCGAACCGGAACTGTCACCCTTCTCATTGATTAGAGAATCTCGATTGTCCAAATATACAAGGGCTTGAAAGATCAAGAATTTCCTTTGTGAAATCATATATGTGTACACACACACACACACACACACACACACACACACACACACACACACACATATATATATATATATATATATATATATATATATATATATATATATATATATATATATATTGCGTTTGTGTGTGTGCAAATAGGTTATATATTTCAAAGTACTGACAGACAGATGGCTAGATCTGTCCATAGCAAGAAAAAGTAAGTAAATGACTAACTATGTTTATGAAAATATGTATAAGGACTGGCACATAAAACTAATATTCTAATTAAAATTATGATTATTTTAATTATAATTATTTACTAATTATAAGAATAATGGCTCATGCAGGTAGAAAACAGTAAATCTCAGGATTGAATTTTCTCAGACTAATGTAAGCAACAACATCCCTCGGAAATCCTACCCAGAATTCTGTCCATGTATCCTTTTACTCTTACGCACTTTCCATCCTCCCCTGTTACGTAATGTTCAGAGTAAACGGAACAGCAAAAATGAACGGAAAAAATGCCGCTCTAAATATCTAGCTTCAACACCTGTTGTGACATGTAGATAAGTTGTTGGACGAAGCATGAAGGCCAGGAGGGGAGAGAGTTGCAGGAGGACAGGTCCACAAAAATTGTCTTGTGAATATTGTAGCCAGAATAGCGACACAGAGTTTGGGAAGAAGTACCACTAGAATGCTGCCGAGAAATACGGTGCCAGTGGAATAATGGCAGAGAATCAGAGTGAACAATTCCAAAGGATTCTTTTAGTAGATAGTAAAGGTGAAGTAGTAGAAAAAGACAGGTAGGATGAAGTGCCAAGGGAATAATGCCAAAAAATTAGAGCCAGTGGAACGGTCAAAGGAAATTAAGAGAGAAGAGTCCTTTGGAAAATAGGATCTGCGAGTACTGAACTAGACAAATAATCGAGACAGCATTAGGGAAGAAGTGCCTTGAGAATAGTTTCCAGAAATAGTGTCAATGAGATTTTGGCTTTGAGATCACGGCAAAAACATTTCTTGTTATTAGTAGAAAGATGATGAATATTAATGTTGAATCAAATTAGGTCTGTTCTCAGAAGCCTCACCTCGACCCTTTGTTTGTTTGTGTAAATATTCGCTGGTCCTTGACCTTATTCTGACTAAAAAGAATTCGACATGAAGTGATTGCTGAAGAGAGGGAGAACGATAAACTTAATTAAACGTCAATGATGTATTGAATCTTGGAGAACAAATCTGTTTTTTTTATTTTTTTTTTTTTTGTCATGATCACCACAACCCAGTTGTTTTTTTAAAACAATCCGAAGACACGTATCCACCACAGACATTTTTTTTCATAAGAAAAGAAGCCTCCAAATCATTTTTCGTTATATGGAAGTGTCCGCAAATGTTGTGTTATGACAAGACTTCATCCTGAGATGCTTAGGATGAGAACATTAAATGATAAGTAGCAGAATTCTGGCTCTAAGCCGCATAAATCTCTCATCCACTTCCCAGAGGATTTGTCTTAATGGACTGTCTAAATTGAAGTGACATTAAATGAAATGGGACTTCATTTCTAGTCAGATTTACTTCGTTATTGAAGGTAAAATTAAAATAACACTAAGCTCTAGGTACACACAAGCTTTTAAACTGAGAAGTAGCAGTTAAGCAATGGATCTACCACCTACATACAAACTTTGAGTCATCGGAAGTCGTCTTATTGATCAATAACGCTTCTTTATATTCCCCAGTGATCTGCTGAACGCGACACAATAATTTTCAAGTATTGATGACAGTCATCAATAGAAACTTGTTGATGATTAAGCTTCGCAGCTATTACAAAGGCAAGTCATTTTTCTTATTCCTGATACTAGCCTTGCTAACTGGACCCTCTCAATGTTGCTCTTGGAACAATAAATGTTAGTGGCGACGATCCAAGCTTGTCTCTCTCTCTCTCTCTCTCTCTCTCTCTCTCTCTCTCTCTCTCTCTCTCTGATGCAAAGCTTTTTGAAGGACTTTGCAATCTTGTCTCCTGTGTTTATATAAATTATTGTTTTAGGCTGTAACAACGAAAACTTGGCAAGAGAGAACTTGCTCTTTAGTTACGGTACATTTTTATTTAGGCCTGGCGCTACTTTTAAAGTTTGAACTGATGAGAAAATGATAACATATCAACAATTATGCTGATAAAAAGATAATGATTGCAAGTATAAAACAACAATAATTGTAATGACTCTATTATGTTGCTGCTAAAGCAAGACACAAACCACCGAAAGCTTTTCAACAATCAACAATTTCCTTCACAGATGAGCGACAGAAATATAAGCAAATCCTATCTTGTATCCAACTTGTCCCATTCGTGGAGAAACGTCGAGCTTTTGAGGAATGTTTTTCATGCTTATAAATCATAAGCAGAAGATTAATGGAAGGACGTAATGTGCCGTAAAGAAGTCATAAATCTTCAATGTCTTTTTATTTGTGAATATATTTTACAGGCATGTCAAGGCTATTTTTTTGTTCCTTATTTTTAAACAGGATAATTTAAATTGTTTTTGTGTCCTGCTCCATATTCTGAAGAATAGGGAGATTGAATGTGTAATCTAAAAATGTTCAGTCACATCCTAGTAATGAAGGCTACGATTATATATATTTTTGTATTCCCGTATTTCTTAGTCACAAATGGTGCTATGTATCCTGAGTAAGAAATGAATCGATATGGAAGTGAGCGAAATGGTAAGAAATTAATATTTGCTTAGCATTTATTATAGCTGCAGGCACGTAAGTTACATTTTCGGGGTGTTAGGGAGGGAGGGAGGAGGAGGAGGAGGAGGAGGAGGAGGAGGAGGAGGAGGAGGAGGAGGAGGAGGCGGAGGAGGAGGAGGAGGAAGAGAGAAATCTTGAAAGGTGTCTCAGGAGAAGTAAGAAATACGACCGTTGGTGGTATTTTCACGGAATTCTTCTCGTGATGAAAAAGTGAGAAAAAATGGGACAGTGGTTTTCCATTCTAAGCACTTGGGTGTGGGGAGGGGAAGGTCGGAGGGCAGGGGGCTTTTCTTTCAAGTTTCTCAATTTTGCCTTTCCTCCTGTCTGAAAAGGGAGCGAGACTTTATGTAGATGTGAAGGGAACGAATAGAAAGACAACCAATCGGAGAATCATTCAGTTTTCTTTAGAATAAGTAATAGTCAAGAAATTGTCGCCAGTTCCCGAATAGTTTTATCTTAATAGAATTTCTTGGCTCTTATACGTGAGGAAAGGGATGCTCCACTGACTAGCATTCTTATTTTATCAGAAATTTACTTTTAATCTTTTTTCGGTTCGATTTTTTGTAGTATATATATATATATATATATATAATATATATATATATATATATATTAATTTATACATATATATATATATATATATATATATATATATATATATATATAATATATCTTGATGAAATTTCATTTTGCGATTGTGATTTTAGCGCATTAATCCCTGAGACGAATCATCCATCACATCACTCAGTTTCAGACAATTGCATTGCTCTATACATACATACATACATACATACATTCATTCATTCATACATGCACACGCACACACATATATATATTATATATATGTATATGTGTGTGTGTGTATGTATGTATGTAGTATGTATGTATGTTCGATCATATATAGTAGAGGCCTTGATTAGATTACAAGAGTATTTAAAATATCATGCAATGTATTTCCAGACTGTGTGAACAGAATATATGAGAATATGAGTTTCATAAATTAGAGATGACCTCACATTTTTTCCACCATTATATTTTGCCACTGCGCTACTTGACCGTTAAAAGAAAGAAGGATAATTGCGTTTCATATCTTATACTGATGGTTAAATAAAGTTTATGATTAGTATATGTATTGGTAGTTTTAATGACGACAGTCATCGCCGAAGTGGTCCGTTCCTTAGATAAACAAAATCCAACCGGTGGTCTCCATAGAAGAAATGTTTTAAAAAGCATTCGCAAGTGTTATGGTGTATAGCTAAGTAAAGAACTCTCCCATTAGATTATTGTGATTTAAAGCAGGCATGTGGTAATTGTATACATCATCTCTGTAATAGAAATAACATTAAAAGCAAAGTAGAAAAAGGCAATCGTATAAATTTATCAGGAATATTTCCTGTCTTGTTTTATTTCTATGACAAAACTATAATGGCCGAGAAAGACCCTTGAATAGATTTTTCCAGTATAAAGATATTAATCAAATATGATTAATACCTGTTATTATGGAAGAGATAATGGTTATGAAAAACAAATGAAAACGTACCAAAACATTAATAGTGAAATTATAGATAAGACTTGGGAAATCTGAAGAACAGTGTCGGCTCTCTGAATGTAAATATAGAAAGAACGAACCACATTGTGGGCATATGAGGCCAAAGAAGAGTAACATCAAGCTAAAAACGTCTTCATAACTTAAGAATTTTGCGTGAAACAACAGGGCCTATCGAAGTTTTGCCAACATTGGCTCCCTGCCTCGTCAGATCGATATTCCCCTGCGTGTTCAACCGAAGATCTAATTAGGAGCTTCGCCGGAATATATTCATCATCTGCTTTGATTATAAAACGCCGTCAATATATCACTGGACCTGCGCGAGGATCAATATATAAAAATGAAATTATATATTTCTCGGTTTAGATACGTATAGAATGGAATAAATAAAAAATGGAATAAAGAACAATATTGTCACAGCTGACAAAGAGAAAACTAATGATAATAGATGATGAGTCAATAATGTCAAGTAAAGAAAAAAGAAGACCAAGAGTATAGGAACCTGAACTGCAAAAGACTAAGATTCTCCTTCCTTCCACCAGAGCGGCAGTGAAAAAGAATCGTATGTTATACCACCACACCTAAGAAGAACTTAAATTCTCATTTTTAGGAGATGCTAAACTTACGTAGTTACAGGTGTCAGTACTGTAGTTATCTTTGTGGCGTGTCTTGTAACTGTGTATTTATAAAAGTAAGTATTCACACCAGCTTATACATCTATAATTTTCAGTGATGATAATGATGAATTAAGCATTAAGAGCAAAAACATTAAGTAATAGAACAAATAATATTATGACAAAAGACTGCGTCCTCCGTAGGTGGGTAGTGCCGTCAGTGCACCTCATGCGGGGCGCTGTAGGCATTACTTAAGGTTCTTTGCAGAGTACCTTCGGCACCTAGCTGCAACCGCTTTCGTTCCCTCTACTGTACCTCCTTTCATATTATCTTTTTTCCATCTTCCTTTCCACCCTCTCCTAACAATTGCTTCATTGTGCAACTGCAGGGTTCTCCTGTGGTGACACCTATCAACCCTTTTACCGTCAGTTTCCATTTTAGCGCTGAATGACCTCATAGTTCCCAGTGCTTGGCCTTTAGCCTAAATTCCATATTAAACTCCTGATTTTGAAATAGTGGGCAATAGTGCTTTTAACTTCTTTTTAGACAGGTTACTACCAAGAGCTAGCTCACATTTCAAAATGGATTATTCCATATTCAAAAGACTGCGTCCCTCCAATATCTGAATTCTTACTTGAATTTTTCGCCCTCTTCTATAGCGTAAAGTTGGAAAATGTAAGAAGGCAAATAATAGATTTATTTATCTATTTAGTAGTACCTAGTTAATTAAGTATTAAGTGCATCAATAAAAGTTAGTTTTTGAGAGCTCTTTAATGTGATAGATCACCCAACGGCCATTTCTTTACAGGTACTGGCCGTTAGAGCGTAAATATAGAAAAAAATAATAATCCTATTTTAAAGGTCATAAAAAAGATAGGGACAAAGAGAGTGAATAGTTTCTGGAAAGTAGCACCGTTAAGTAAGGCCAGTGAAAAAGTGAAGCAGGATTTGGGAGGGAAACGTGCCATTAGAATAGTCGAAGAAAACCAGGAGAGGAGAATGGCATTGAGCTGAAGAATAGTGGCAAAGAGATTATCCAAATGACATCAGACTAAAAGAATCAGATATTATTTTTAGGAATGAGATTCAGTGATGACTTCAGGATTGGGAGTCTCAATATCTCAACAGCACATTGATTTGTTTGTTTGTTCTCGTTTGTCTCTGACAAGTTATCGACAGATACTGGTGTCCAAGGAAGTGAGTAAGATTATCATGGAAAGAAAAAGAGATAGAGAACAAATTGAAAATACATTTCTGTTGAAAGCATTCAGTTTTCGGCAAGAAGACACGCAGTAAAATGTATCTATTATTGTAATTTACGAGGGATACTGAATTCAAGTGAAGTTAATATGAAACTGTGACAACAATAATAAAGGGTTCTTTTCTCTGGAGAGTGGATTATTATGTTTCAATAGTTGCATGTGATGGCACTAACGATAAACTTTCGGTATTTACAAACTTAGAAAGTGGAGCGAGGGGAACAGCCATCGAGGCTGCACATGACACACTGCTTCACCGAAAGTCATCTTCTTTCATAATAATTTACCTTTATGAGTTCCTCCAGTGCATTCCTGAACTTGGCCCATTAATTTTCAAGCTTGGGTGACCGTGAAGAAACCCACCAGCTGTCTGGAAGGCAAACATGGCAACAGCTAAGCTTTAGGACCGTTACAAAGACAAATTCTGCATCCCTCACGTTACTACTAACTTGGATAATGCCAGGCTTTAAGATTCATCTTACTCATCTTACGTTTTTCAAGGCGACGTTTGGTTTCCTTCTACTGTTTTCGTTTTTCTGGTAGGAAACATTTTACGCTCTCTCTCTCTCTCTCTCTCTCTCTCTCTCTCTCTCTCTCTCTCTCTCTCATGATAAATATTCTTGAAGAACTTCAACTGTCGTGTTGTTTCCTTGGTTTGCATGTAACCTACTTTCCTTCTCTGCTAAATCCCTAGTCATGTTGAAATAAAGGGTTACAGGTAAACAACATTAGAATTTTGGTACATATACATCAAGAGCTGGAATGAACGATATTGAACTCTAAATATTCACTTTCTAACTCTTAAATGTATTAGGACATTCAGGGACACTGTTTTTTTACTAAATACGAACTATTTAGTCCTTGATTCAGTCACATGTTCTGATGAATAGGAGATGGAACGTATAAAAACATAAATGCATTTATATTTTGAACTACATGTCAAATAATGCTCATAATGATTGTGATGATGATGTAAACAAAAAAAGCGATATTCTTCTTCCGGATTATTTCTGGGTTTGCTTTATACTCTGAAGAATAGGAGATGAGATATGAAAATGCGTGGTAAATTGAGTAAGTAATCTTTTCTAGTGAGTTTCATTGTTATTGCATATGAAGGGGGAGCTGTTTTGGAGAGGAGTGTCGATGGGGTCTCGGTGAAGGGGAAAAGGAACATCTAACATTGCCTCAGGTTAAACTGCAACCCATTGATGGTGATGGTGTTCCATGGTGTTTATCTCTTGATGAAAACGAGAGATTGCAAGTGGAAACTTTTTCTTTTTAATTTTTAGAAACTTGCTTAAATCAGTCAGGTCTTCTTTTTAATGTGGATGGAAATTTCTTTGGTGATGAAGGTAACGACCGAAAAGTCTGCTTTAGTTGAAAATTTCATATCTAAATTAAATTCTTGATTAACTTACATTTATGCGACGATGGAGAGAGAACGTGAAACAATCAATTCTTGAACGACACACACACACACACACACACAGTAATTGGATTCAGCCGGTTCGCACCATTTCACGGAATTTTATGAGTTCGGATAACCGGTTAGTAAGTGTAACGACCAGATGACCACCCATTCGAATAGGCAATTACAAGTAGAGAGGAGCGCGCAACTTTTAACTCGAACATAGATATCATTAAGCATTACCGCTTGTAATCGTGACATCAGAATGGTTCTCTGCCTGAGAAGGAAGTTGGATTTAGATTAGGTATTGGATAAATGCAACAATCACATAATATGCATTATAATGCATATCTTGTAACTAAATTTTACCGAAATATCTATATATTCTCCATTTTTATACTTCTTCCATTTTTCAGTTCATACTGATCTTGATAATAGAGAATGTATAAGAAATAAGACACTGATAATATGATTATTCATAACTAGTTTTAATTTTTTCAATATATTCACTTTTAATTTTAAACTTATTCAGAAGAAATGTAACAGTATCTCCTTCTCATAATTTTTTATTTTATTTGATATTGTTTATTAGGGGAAAAAATAGAGCAAAACATAGCTAAAATGTACGTATTCAGTTAATGATATACTGAAAGATTAACCTTTTTCATAAAATGACTGAATTAAATATTTTGCCAGCTAATGACGCAACTCCTCAAGAAAATTACGCTAGCTGTTAGATTGAAAATCTGGCCGTTTTTTCAGTAAAGACCCTATATCTAAGAACTTTTTCGCTGATTTGATCAGCGACTACCATCTACTGGTCACTCATGGTCGGTAACCTACTGCATCCCATCCGATAAACGTGTGGTCTGTTTCAACAGGTGGTTTATTATTGTTTTTATCATATAGAATAGCAGCATTTAATGGCAATACAGCCAACTCTATAGTAAATTATCATTATTATGCCCTTGCGAAGAATGCACATAATCTGAAAATCTATAAGTAGTAATATACATATGATTTATAAGAATAGTAATGATGACTGAAGAAAGCACAACATTCAAACATTTATATACTGGAAAAATCTCTTCATGATATCAAGCTCATTATCTATATAGTCTAGTATTATCATTATAGTGATTCTTAACCATTATTGAAACATTTTATGTGGGAAATAATCATAATTGATCATTTTAATTGCTAGAATACAAGATCATTTTAACCTAATGAGCAAATTTGACTTTTTTTTAATACAACTGCCTGACAAAAGATTTGAATCCCACCACTATATCTATCTATCTATATATCTATCTATCTGCCTATCTGTGTTTATGTGCAAAATATTGCAAAAGCAGAGAATTTGGCATTTATATTTTGAACTAAAATTCATTTTAAATCGTATTTTTTCCAATGTCAAGAGAGTTGCGGCAAGGAATAGTATCTCTGGAATGTATACAAAGACATATTCTACGAGAACGAAGTGCCAGCGAAGTAGTACCAAGGAATCATAAAGATCTATTTGCAGAATTGCATCAACGAGTGATTCCAGTGAAATAATGGCATACAGGAGTCAGTGGTACTATAAAAAAAAGAAATACTGTCAATGGAATAGGTTGATATTTATGCGAGAGAATATATAGAGAAAAGAGCCCAGGAAGACTGTGAATCGACTGGTGAGCTAAATTTAGAAGGGAAGAAATGCTTAGAAAATAGTGCTGGTGAATTAGCGATTATGAAGCACTGTAACTGAAATGATATCAGAATGACATTCTTATTGTTTTTTTTAATAGGATGTAACTATCAATTGTTGATTGCGGTTTTAGGAAATATTCACAAAATGGAACTAAGTCATATGGAGTCTCTCCTAAAAACTTCATGAGGATAGTTTCCGTTTGTTTGTTTGCGTTTGTTTTAAAGTAAGGTGGTAATGAAAGTTAGCGAGAAGTCAAGAAGATAAACGAAAAGCAAATTAAATGTAGTTTGGAGGAAAATTGGTAATTTTTTTTACTGTGTTAAAGTACACAGATATTTTACAAAGTAATTTGATGAACCTTATCATTTAATAGCATCCAGTTTTCAGTGCGATGAAGGGTCATCAAGTACTGTTTGTTATGCTTCGAAAAAATCCCGCGACGGAATGGTTTCGTTCCCTTCAGAAGCTATTTCACTCCATCGTCTACATTTTCGATAACAAGAGAATATGAAGGACAAACTATGTAGATGCCTCAGATAGATACGAATATTTTAGCTCCTCATTATAACTTTTTAGTAAGAAGAAAATATTTTAACGTAGCAACAAAAGTGAAAGAAGAAAAGTTTTCAACTCAGCAACAAAAGTGAGCTATTTTGTTAATAATATTATGGGTTTTCCTCCGGCACAGTATATTACATTGTGGATAAAGTAACTTAAAAAAAATAGTTAGTAACAAACTTACAAACAGCCAATAAGAGAGAACACTTCTTACTCGCTTTGAGTCATCATAAATTGTCGTCTTCAGCAATAACGCGCCTTTATGAGCTTCCACATTGCCCTTCTGAACGCGTTCCATTAATGTTAAAAGCTGAATAACCGTCGAAGGAATATGTAGAGCAGCCATCATCAAGGCAAACAACGATGCCTAGGCTTTAGAGCCGTCACAAAGGCAAATCCTTCATCCTCTACCTACTGCCACTACTACTAGTACGTGCGTGAATAACGGTCGTCCTGCGGTTATCTTCGTGGTTCCTGTGTATGCTAGGCCTTGTTGTCTCCTTCCTCCTGGATTGAACACATGCAGACTCTCTCTCTCTCTCTCTCTCTCTCTCTCTCTCAAATAGCTAGAATCACGTGAATAGTTTTGCGATCATGGTGGTTTTTGTCCTTTTTTATGATGAAAAAGAACTCTGAAAGGGTTCACCAGGCTTGAGAGGTGATATAAGTATAAGTCACGGCTTTTGCGCTTTTCTATGAAATTCAGTGGCACCCACTTAGTACAGTAACTATAGTGTGGAAGTGAGAACGGCCTTTTTCCTTTAAAAATATGAATAACGGTAAAGATTTCAGCAATGTTAATAAAAAAAACTAATTGCAAATTAAAACTTGAATAGTTGTAGAAAATATGCGAAGTTCGTTTGTTGCTGGTCTAGATGCCACAGTGTAACAATACTATAAGAAGCAAGAATATCCTTTACAGTCGACTCAAGTACCCGATTTGTCCCATTCAGGGAGGGGAGAGACTCTGACCATTTTGGGGGAGTTATCACATTAAAAAAGCATAAGCAGAAGATAAATGGAAAGACGCAGTGTGCCGTATAAAACTCATAAATCCTTTACGTCTCTCTTTATTATATCTTTCTTTCTTTTTACTGTGTCGTCTCTATCTTAATTTTTTTCGACAAATGTTTATCTTTCCCCTAGACAGTGTAGTATTTCAGATAAATTTGACTACGAGCCAGCTTAGGTCTCTATCAGATATTCAGAGAAATGGGGTTTGAAAGAGGAAAGTAAGTTGAGAGCCGAGCAAAGAATTTTGAGTTCTCTTTTACTGTTGTCACATTTGAGTGAGATATATTTCGGTGGGAGAGGTTGGGAAAGGTAGAGAGAGAGAGAGAGAGAGAGAAAGCATGAGAAGTATCTTAGGAGAAAGTCCAAAACACGACCCATTGGTGATATTCCAGGGAATTTGTCTCGTGGGGAAAAAGATAAATTAGAAATGGGATACTTTTTTTAATTTTCTTTGTAGGAAAGTTTTTTTATAATGTCACTATTCTCTTGATTCATGTGGAAAGAGACTGATTTCTGTGAATACAAAGAAATAGAAAGGCAGCCAGCTGTAATTATAGTCTTACATATCTTTTATTTGCCTAATTTTCATTTTCATAACTTGCCTATTTGTCAATGTTTAGTCAGTAGTATTTCAAATTATATATATAAAAAGTAGATTTTGAGTTCATTTACCTAATATAGATTGAAAAAAGATATATATTATATATATATATATATATATATATATATATATATATATATATATATATATATTTATGTGTGTGTGTGTATGTATGTATGTATGTATGTATGTATATGTATATGTGTGTGTGTATGTATATATATATGTTATGTATATATATATATATATAGATTTATTTATTTATTTATTTATATTTTTTCAGTCTATATTAGGAAAATGAACTCAAAATCTACTTTTTTATATATATAATTCGAAATACTACTGGTTAAACATTGATAAATGAAAATACTACTGGTTAAACATTGCAAATAAAAGATATGTAATACTATAATTACAGCTGGCTGCCTTTCTATTTCTTTGTATTCACAGAAATCCAAGTCTCTTTCTAGATGAAACAAGAGGTATTTGAGGGTGAGAGACGACATAAACTTATGGGCCTCTCGCGGTGGTAGGGTGGTAGAGCTTCACTGGATTTGAATATCTCCTGCGTTCGCGCCCAGGTACAGGCATATCTATTATCGTGAAAAAAATTCCCCTTCAGTTAAGCATATATGAAAATATATTAATTCCGAGGTAGAGCGAATTAGATATTAAAGGACATTGTAGCTCGATATATATATATATATATATATATATATATATATATATATATATATATATATATTATCTATATATGTATTATATCAATATAATATTTATATATATATATATAGATATATATATATATATATATATATATATATATATATATATATATATATATTATTATATATATATATATATATATATATATATATATATATATATATATATATACATATATGATATAATATATACACACACACACACATATATATATATATATATATATATATATATATATATTATATATATATATATATAACTGAAAATCTTGAAATAATGTTACATTTTTTACTTTATGCATTACTTCATCACATCACTAGATATTTTTTCTTGCGTTTTCATAAGAAAATGGAAATAATATTTTCATGGTAAACGGACCTAGATGGGCGTGGCTGTCAATCTTGGCCACTGTAAGAAAAGGAAGAGTTAAAAAAATGCCATATAAAACAGTCTTAATGACCTCTCCTTCTTGAAGGACGCCACTCCTTTCGCTTGATTCTTATTCTTGATGATACTCTTGCTGACCTACATACTGGGGTCACCAAGACTCGTGAAAATTACCCTTTCTTTCTGTTTCCTTAGCCTGGGTAATTATATCTGTGAAGCTTGATACGACTCCAATTCTTGTGTGTCACATCTGAAACACATTCTTGACCCTCGTTGACGGCTCCCTTAATGATATTTTAAGTTAAGAAGAGTACATCAGAATTGATAATTAGAGACCAGAAAAAGACTAAAAGAATGTGCAGGAAGTTTTCAGTTGTTTATTTAATTATAATTTGCATTAGGAACTAAACAAGCATGAAGATTTTTTGATTGAGGACTTAGATGTAATGATGAAACAACTACCAGGTCATATTGGTTATGGCTTCCAAAGTGAGGCCTCGATTAGACTGAGTTAAGTAATATTGGTCATTCAGAAAGAGATACCTATCCCACATTATAAAAAAAATCAAAGTTATCATAATAACATTAAGCTACCCTTTATTAAAAATGAAAGTTACACGCCTGAAAACTGAGAAAAGCAAAATGAGTTTCAGTTAAATGCTTGATAAAAGACTAGATCAACTCTGATTCAGTAGAAAGCGGAAAACAAAGAAGCAAAAGATCAAAGACCAGTATAGAGATATTTATCTTTCCATTAGCTACTTAAACCCAGGTAACAATAAGTAGGATCGCCTTCATTTTACTGATTACTTATTTCCTAAATAAAGGATCAGCGGTAGAAGGTTTAACCTAATGTTCAAAGAGCTAGATGGTAACTATATCGATATATAGTTAAACAAGTTACAAAGTGATTTTGTGGGTTTCTTTTTCAATTATCATTATTATTCGGAAGATGAAACCTATTCATATGGAACAAGTCCACAGGGGCCATTGACTTGAAATTCAAACTTCCAAAGAATATGGTGTTCATTAGGATTAGGCAAAGGAAATACAGAAAGGAGAGATACCACTTTTTCAAAAAAGCATTTAATTGGCAAACAGATAAAAATGTATTAAAATGCAAGGAGAATAGAATAGTATTAAGGTAGTAATATATTGCGCCTTCGCCAGAACTTCCGAAGTTAAAATTGCACGACTTCCTATGGGAGGCTGTTCCACAGTCCAACGGCTTCAGGGATAAAGGCCTTCTGGAACTGAGAAGTTCGACAGCGGTAAGTAGAAAGAAAATGAGAATACAAAAAAGAATTATAGCTGCTGTGTATATAAACGAGCCGATACATAGAACACTAATTACATGATATTTTTAGCGCTCACTAAAAATGGATAGTAATAATAAAGGAGATCTTTTCTAAGGGCAGTAGCACTGAAAATAATGGCTGTTATACGGCAGTCTATTTAGATAGAATATTTTTAATTCTTCTTGATATTTTCTTTTCATCAGCATGTAGCTGGTGTATCAAGTTTCCAAAGGACATAAAAGGTTTTCTTGTTATCTCAATTATTAAGCTGCATTTTGGTTGGTCACGGGTTGCTGACGAAATGGGTCCCGAAGGCGTTGAGATTTTCTAGGCCTAATCGTTGTTGGTTGTTGGGGTTGGGTGTTGTCTCTGCTACCCCATAATAGTGTGGCCCGGATTACAGATCGTCCAGGTGATAAACCTCTTGTGTTCAATGGCTCTCTCTCTCTCTCTCTCTCTCTCTCTCTCTCTCTCTCTCTCTCTCTCGTAGGTGCCTGGCATAGGCTGATTTCTTAAATTTCTCCTTATGATGGTAGGGAGAAATTTGGTTTCTTTCACCGCGTTGATGCTTGGCTTTTTTTTCCAAAATATGGAGTGCGTGGAGAAGCCGTAGACGTCGGCGGCCCGTTGCCTGGTCTATGATTTTGGTGTCCTGTACAAGTTCTTCTATTTCGGGTTCTATTGGGTGTTTTTGTGCGTCATGATTAAAGGTAGCCCCTACTTGGAGGTGCTGGGAGAGACGCTTGGATAGTTTGGTAGTGGTCATCCCAATATATATATGTGAGTGGTGGCATTCTTCCACCGGGCATGTAAATTCGTAGATGGCACTGCTTCTCTTTCAAGACGCCTCTTGAGGCGCCGGGTTGTTTTCATATTTTTGGAGCATGTAGTTCATGTAAGATAGTTTAATGGAATCACTTTGGTTGATATCGGTGTTCGTCATGCTTAATTTAGCCTGCTCTGATGAAACTTCAAATACATTGCATATTCATGAGATGACGATAGTGATCATTTTCATGTGTTGTTTTCCGTAATAGTAAAAGAAGAAAAAATAGATTCTCATTTTTATAGAAAGACGAAAAACAAATCCTAAACTGCTATGTTCGCAGCCAGCAGCCAAAAAATAATTGTTACAATCGTACAGTTATTGACAAAATCGACCAACACCATCAAGCAGTGTATCATATCTGTATATTTACACTCACCCTTGCTTCTTGTCCAAGAACCCGATTCACCACAGCATAAAGTCTGAATTATCCAGTAATGGTTTACGGTCATTTCACCCACATGTCAATTTGCCCACATATAAGTTCATTCTCCACACACATCCCATGTCATGTCCAACGATCGCTATACATTGTGGGAGTAATTTATATGCCATAATTACCATGTATTTATGTTACAAGAACATGGTGACGAAGAATTAACAAAAGAAGTTTTTAATAACAAATACGTACACACAAGAAAGATTCAGCAGCGCACTGGGCCATTGAGATGAGCACACGCTTTCAGCAGCTGATATAGAGACCTGTCACCCTTCACATGCTCATCCCAAAGAGTGAATATTTTTCCCTGTAGGTCTCTAGTATACTTTTTCCGCTGGATCGTTCGTAGTATTTTTTCAGATACTAATCTTATGTAGACAGGTATCAACTTAGCATCTTTGAGGAGAAAGCTTACAAGGAGGTAAAACTGGAGGTCGCATCCCCTGCAGCACGTTTGAGTCGATTGTGCCAGCACTCAGTTATTATTATTATTTCCGTACTATTATAATGCACAGATTGTTTTGGTTGTATAGACAATTACAAATGAAACGGAATATGAAGCCACTTTAACCAATGACTCCACAGTGGGGGCGAAATGACTCGACCGTGTGGGCAAAATGACTCCACAGTGCGGGCGAAATGACCAATGGGCGAAATGACTCCATAGTGTGGCGAAATGACCCATAAAACTACTATGTGAGATTTAATAACTATAAGAAAATGATGATGGTTGATAGTGAAAGAAGGATGCAGAAAAATGTAAAGCTGTAGCCATGACTAGTTCCTCGTTAGCCGAGTAAATTGTTTACCCGCCTATCAATATGGTAGCCCGAATTTGCTCCCCACTGCTGCTAATGCGGAACCAGAGGAATTTATTTCTAGCGATTAGAAATTCATTTCTCGATATAATGTGGTTCGGATCCCAGAATATGCATGTATATCATATATATATATATATATATATATATATATATATATATATATATATATATATATATATTATAATATATATGTTTTTAAGTATGTATAAAAATAGATATACAGTATATATACTGTATATCTATTTTTATATATATTTTTATATATATTACATGTATTGTATATATGAATTATACCGTGTATGTATCTTCAGCTTAGAATATGAGACAATATGATCCACAATTGTAATTCATTGCAAACTTTGAAATTAAGAAAAATTGCGTAACATTGACGAGGGTCAGTAAATCTGCCACATCAAAGGCTCTTGGTTAGATTCTAAGGAGATGTCAGCCATATTTCAGAAAACTTTCAAAAGAGTATATAAGAGAAAATATCGAAAGTAACGAAAACTGACATCAATACATCTTTAGCACAAGAAACAGAATTTTCAAGACTGGAGTGCAAAGGTAAGCAAATGAATATTAGTAGTTATTTCAAGGTTTACCGTTCATGCATGAGGTACCAGGAGAAAAAACTGTATAGAAAGAGAAATGTACAAAATAGAAAACCTTCGACTATTAACGAACTTTGCCACAGTACATGTACGCAATTAAAGAAAACAAAGGAAAAAATGTTTAGGGGATTATGGATTTTGCCTGAGGTATCACGGACTGTCGACATGAACAATCAAAATGTTAACACGAAAGGAATTTTCACTATTTTGCCTAAAATAACCGTGAACATTAACAATTAGTCAGTATCGGCCCAAACTTTTCTAGTCGGTCTATCCAAACATGAAATCTAGTCAAGAGCTCACTGAAATAAATATATCATATTGTCTGCTGTAGAACGCCATAAATATATCTCTGGTCATACACGGGTAGAGGACATAAATCACTATAAAATGTGTAATGCAGGGAAAAGAGAATATGAACCTGCGCGAGGATTTATTGACTGCAGTGAAAACAGGACGAATATATGATGAATAAACAGAAAAATAGTTAGAGGATGGTAATATAGCGAAAATACCAATTTTCACTTATTTTGCCAAAACTACTGAATTCAGATGTCTTATAATGTATATATACATGAATAGATTACACGCAAATTAATAAAGGTGTTGAAACTGGATGGGAGAAGACAAATAATATACTTCCTTTGCATTCATAAAATTTTAATATAAAAAATGTTTGATAAAACAATGTAATCAAATTGATCATTTTAATAATGATTGCAATAGTTAAGTGATTATTATGATTATTATTTATTTATTTTATTTTATTTTTTTTTGCTCTATCACAGTCCTCCAATTCGACTGGGTGGTATTTATAGTGTGGGGTTCCGGGTTGCATCCTGCCTCCTTAGGCGTCCATCACTTTTCTTACTATGTGCGCCGTTTCTATGATCACACTCTTCTGCATGAGTCCTGGAGCTACTTCAGCCTCTAGTTTTTCCAGATTCCTTTTCAGGGATCTTGGGATCGTGCCTAGTGGTCCTATGTTTATGGGTACGATTTCCACTGGCATATCCCATATCCTTCTTATTTCTATTTTCAGATCTTGATACTTATCCATTTTTTCCCTCTCTTTCTCTTCAACTCTGGTGTCCCATGGTATTGCGACATTAATGAGTGATACTTTCTTCTTGACTTTGTCAATCAACGTCACGTCTGGTCTATTTGCACGTATCACCCTATCCGTCCTGATACCATAGTCCCAGAGGATCTTTGCCTGATCGTTTTCTATCACTCCCTCAGGTTGGTGCTCGTACCACTTATTACTGCAAGGTAGCTGATGTTTCTTGCACAGGCTCCAGTGGAGGGCTTTTGCCACTGAATCATGCCTCTTTTTGTACTGGTTCTGTGCAAGTGCCGGGCATTCGCTTGCTGTGTGGTTTATGGTTTCATTTTTCGTATTGCACTTCCTACATATTGGAGAGATGTTATTTCCGTCTATCGTTCTTTGAACATATCTGGTTCTTAGGGCTTGATCTTGTGCCGCTGTTATCATTCCTTCAGTTTCCTTCTTTAGCTCTCCCCTCTGTAGCCATTGCCATGTGTCATCGCTGGCTAGTTCTTTAGTCTGTCTCATGTATTGTCCCTGCATTGGTTTGTTGTGCCAGTCCTCTGTTCTGTCTGTCATTCTCCTGTCTCTGTATATTTCTGGGTCTTCGTCTACTTTTATTAGTCCTTCTTCCCATGCACTCTTTAGCCACTCGTCTTCACTGGTTTTCAGATATTGCCCCAGTGCTCTGTTCTCGATGTTGACGCAGTCCTCTATACTTAGTAGTCCTCTCCCTCCTTCCTTTCGTGTTATGTATAGTCTGTCCATATTTGCTCTTGGGTGTAGTGCTTTGTGTATTGTCATATGTTTCCTGGTTTTCTGATCTATGCTGCGGAGTTCTGCCTTCGTCCATTCGACTATTCCTGCGCTGTATCTGATTACTGGCACTGCCCATGTGTTTATGGCTTTTATCATATTTCCTCCATTGAGTTTTGACTTGAGAATCACCTTGAGTCTCTGCATATATTCTTTCCTGATCGTGTCCTTCATCTCTTGGTGTTTTATATCCCCTCCTTCCATTATTCCCAGGTATTTGTATCCTGTCTCATCTATGTGTTTGATGTTGCTCCCATCTGGTAGCTTTATCCCTTCAGTTGTCGTTACTTTGCCTTTTTGTATGTTGACTAAGGCGCATTTTTCTATTCCAAACTCCATCCTGATGTCCCCAGATACAATCCTTACAGTCTGGATTAGGGAATCTATTTCCTTGATGCTCTTACCATACAGCTTGATGTCGTCCATGAACATCAGATGGTTGATTCTGTTGCCACTTTTCTTGAGTTGGTACCCGGCATCCATCTGTAGTACTTTTGTCATGGGAATCATGGCTACTACGAAGAGTAGTGGGGACAGTGAGTCGCCCTGGAAGATCCCTCCTCCTGATATTAACCTCTGCTAGTCTTATTCCAGAGCTTGTAAGTATTGTATTCCAGTTTTGCGCATTGTATTTTGAGGAAGCTGATGTGTTTTCCTCTGCCCCATATATTTTCAGGCATTCTATTAGCCATGTGTGTGGTATCATGTCGAAGGCTTTCTTATAGTCTATCCATGCCATGCTTAGGTTGGTTTTCCTTCTCCTACTGTTCTTCATTACCATTTTGTCTATCAGGAGCTGGTCTTTTGTGCCCCTACACTTCCTTCTGCAGCCTTTCTGTTGGTGGGGGATGGTGCTGTCTCCTCTAGGTAGTTGTATAGCCTTTCACTGATGATACCTATGTTATTAACTTCCACATTACTGGTAGGCAGGGTGATAGGCCTGTAGTTACTTGCTATATTTCCCTTACTCTGGTCTTTTTGTACTAAGGATGTTCTTCCTGTGGTCATCCATTTTGGGTGCTTGGTGATTTGAGATACAATGCTGGAGTTGTTCTGCTATTCGTGGGTGTAGGGCCTTGAAGTTTTTGAGCCAGTATCCATGGACTTCATCGGGACCTGGGGCTTTCCAGTTTGGCATTTTCTTTAGTTGGTGTCTGACTGTGTCTGTCGTGATCTCTGTGATCTTTGTTTATTCTCCCTGTTTCTTCTTCTTGACTTCCTGGAGCCATGTTGCATGTTTGTTGTGTGATACCGGATTGCTCCATATGTTTTCCCAGAGTCTCTTACTTGGTTTGGCTTCGGGAATTTCTGGGTGGTTGTCTTCCCCTCTTAGTTGGCTGTATAGTCTTTCTGGTTGGTTCCGAATAGTTTGTTCTGTTGGTATCCCTTATTCCTGTTCATGTACCGTTGGATCTTATGTGCTTTGGCCTTAAGCCTCTGTTTACATCTTCTATTGTGTTGTTTAGTCCCCTCTCTTGTACTTTGTATTTCTCGTTGAGTTCCTCCCTTGTTTTCTTGCTTCTTAGCCTTTTTTCTGCCATCTCTTTCAGTTTACTCAAGTCAGATCTCATCACCATGATTTGCTTTTCCAGACGCCTTTTTCAAGGAGGTTGCTGTTTTGGTTTCTGTTGGGTTGGTTGTGATGGTGGTGTTGGTGTTCGAATCCCCATCAGTTCTGCTACTAATCTTGCGCCTGCATATACCAAGTTATTTGTTTCTGTGATACTGGTGGTGTGTATTATGCCCATTATTTCATTGACCTCACTTGTTTTCTCCCTTAATTTCTTGGTGTTGTAAGGTTTCATGGAGGGGATCTTTGTTATCTCTGTATCTGGCTCCATCCATTGTCTAATCTTTTCTACCCATTCCGTCCTCTCTGTTACTTCGTCGGTGTTTCTTCGTGTGTCGTTGTTTGATACCTCATCCTCCCTGTCGTCTTCTGTGGCATCGTCTCTCAGTTCGTCTTCGTGTAATTCGTTGTCGTGAGACATTTCCCTTTCCATTTCTTCTCTTTCTGTTGGGGAGAGCCAGTTCTTTTTCTTTATGTTCCTTACTTGATCTGCCAGCCTCTGCTCTGTTTGGGGAGTGTTATTCCTCTCATTCCAGATGTTGACCAATCTTCTTCTATATCCTCTCTCCGTCGGGCTGCTTCTGATGTAGCATCTCCATATTTCCTTATTTTCTTCTCTTGTCCATTTCTTCCTTTTTGCTTCTGTAGCTCCAATCTCAGGCTGTTGGTTACTGTCGTTGTGGTGATCAGTTGCTGGATGACGACCTCCAAGTACCTGACCATCTTCCCCTTCAATTGGGTTGAATACCTGGTTGCCGGACGAAGCTCCTCTGTTGCCAGAGGTTCCATTTACGTCGTTGTCGTTTATTCCTTCATTTCTTTCCATCATTGCTGAGTTTTGGCTATTTAACCCATACCTGGACCTTACCCATCAGGGATAGGTACTCATTTACAGCTGAGTAGACTGAGGAAATTATGGTAAAGATCGTTTCCCAAGGAATCAACGCCGAGGAGAGCGGTCACCCATCCAACGACTGACCAGCCCCAATGTTGCTTAACTTGACTTAAGTCCATTGACGACCTAACCCACTCCTCCACGGCGCCACATTTTTTATTATTATTATTATTATTATTATTATTATTATTATTATTATTATTATTATTATTATTATTATTATTATTATTATTATTATTATTATTACCAAAAGGTAATGACTCGCCAAGGGTACAAAAATCCTAGGTGGTAATCATAGCAAATGACACCAGTCCTCGATAAGACCCTTTGAATTAAGGGTTTATTTCGGATTTTCCCTCGGTCCCATTTATGTGATGTGACATATATTGGATGGAAAGAAAGAATGGATGATTCAGCATAATGGTGTTCATTTTAAGGCATCCTTCACAGAAGAGTGATGACGAATAGTGCCACTGTTATACCGGGAGAGAAGTGACTGGAAAGTGT
>NC_061100.1:80602009-80634509 GCF_015104395.2 Macrobrachium nipponense | reverse complement strand
TCGAGTTTTCTTTACATCGCGTAATGAAGGCCACCGAAAATAGATCTATCTTTCGGTGGCCCCGGTGAAATGCTGCAGGAGACGCGGCCCATGAAACTTTAATCGCGGCCCAGTGGTGGTCTGGCCTATATCGTTACCAGACGCATGATTATGGCTAACTTTAACCTAAAATAAAATTAAAACTCCTAGAGCTAGAGGGCTGCAATTTGGTATGTTTGATGATTGTAGGACGGATGATCAACAGACGTATTTGCAGCCCTGTAGCACCAGCAGGTTTTAAACTCAGGGCGGACAGAAAAAAGTCAGAACGGACAGGCAAAGCCGGGACAACAGTTTTCTCGTCAGAAAACTAAAATCCAGCAAAATCAAAGTAAAAATAAATGAACTGAGTGTAAAACAGTTGGAATTTCTAGATGTGTGGACGCCTGTCCTTCTTGACTAAAAGCTTCCATCCTTTATTCTGCCCTATTTTGAACTTGGATAATCGGTTTTGTCTCCAATTGCTCATTCGTATCTTAAACTGATTAGATCATTTTCAGTTCCTTTACATTTTTATTCCAGATCTTAGTATCAATGTTGAAACGTTGTTTAATCAGCCAATTGTGTATTTTTATAAAATTCTTTCATTATTCTGATTATCGTCTTAACACTTTAAACCAATATTTTTGTATTGAGCATGTTCTTTTGAATTATATTCCTTCTTTAATTTTTATTTTTATTTTTTTCGATGTGGTTTTACTTTATTTCTTTTTCAGTACTGTGCTTCTTTCCCTTTAGGAGCCGTTGGGCTTAATAGCATTCTGATTATTCGACCAGGGCTGCATCTTCGATAATCATAAGAGTAAAATAAATGCTGACACTGGAACAATGACAGACGGCAGAGAATAAACGATGGGTTCCTTGATCCGCGTAATGGAGAGCAGTGAAGGAATAGTGTTAGAAAGCAGAAGAGCAGAGGAGAACTAGAAGAAAGAAAAGGAAAAAGCGGGTGAAAACGAGATATGAAAAAGTGTGAAGTGATATATACAAAAATTATTCCTTACAATCTTGTGATACAGTTATTCAATTAAAAGCTCACCGGAAGGAAAACTGATTATCATCATGAAAAGCGTGACATAACAATAACCTGCAGATCGCGTTGTAAAATAAAACAAAATTACTCGGACATTGAGTTTGAGCTTCTCTATTGTCTGTGGGTTGGATGGGTGCTTTGTTTAGTTTTAAAAGGATGCGTATTCACGAGCTGATATCACCAGGAAGAATGCAGACTTAGAAAACGAGAGAGAGATAGAGAGAGAGAGAGAGAGAGAGATGTATGTCAGCAATATGTCTGGAACTGAAGAGAATACTGAATGCAATTGGAGAAGACTAATGAATATGGTAAATCCATTTGCTTTTACGACCATTTAAGTCCAGATTTATTTCACGTTCAAAGTAAGAAAAGCTATTATTCAGTGGCATTCATTCTCTGTAAGATAGACATAAATACTTTTTTTTTCTTATTTCGTAAGAAAAGATAGAAAGGAAGCTTTCAAATCGAGAATTTATAGGTAAGGAAATACCACCAGTCTAGAAAAAGGTACTTTATTTATTAGATATATTCCCGTTTATCACATACATATATCTAGTTGTAAACAGCAAAGATTTTAGCACGATATTTTTGTTGAGTAGCATCGTTATTGTCTAGAAATAATGATTACTTTTTTTGCTTAGAAAATATATTTTTTACTCGTAGAAAATAACAGTAACTTTCCGTTATTATTATAAGGTATTTTTTATTCATGTGGATAATAACAGTAACTTTTCTTTATTATCAAAGTTAAAAACAAAAACGTAAAGACACTAGGGGTGAGTTTTTATAATTCTTTGAGTTTTCCTCGGTCGTCTTCTTTATAAGCTCCCCAGTGCTTTTCTGAAAAGCCGCCCATTAATTTTCAAGCGTGGGTGAGCGTCAAAAGAACGCATCGGCTATCTAAGAGACAAACATGACGATTTCTAAGGTTTTGAGTCGTTATAGAGGCGAGGTCTTTCTCCTACTTCTACTACTACTACTACTACTACTACTAGCTTTTGAAAAATTGAAAGCTTTAATACGTTTACTAGATGACGCTCGGTTTCCTGCTATCATTTGGATTTCAGCTCCCCTAAGGTAGTGCGGTCTCTCTCTCTCTCTCTCTCTCACACAAGTGGTGTCACTGGTATAATATGATAAATGGAGTGAAGGAGTCAGACAAACAAAATAATCACTCTTGAGTTTTAGTACAAATGGAACCAAACTTGAAATATTATTTCGACCCATTTCAACAATCTTTTTGATTGGTTGGTCATATTAAGGAAGCTCCCCTATTGGTTGCGAGTCTGGTTGACTGACAGGGGCGCTGATTGGTTGTCGCCGGTGGGCTTTGCTTGCGGTTCAAGGAGGAGAGTGGCTGCAGTGTTGCCTTAGTGCCACACCTCATTGCTCTCCTGATGGTGGTCACCAGGATGGGTTTTCCTGAGTTACATTGAGAGTAAGTCTCCACCGAAGAGTGGTTCATAGCACGTCGAGGGTTGTGGAATACCTCACGATAGGCGGTATCCATTCTCGTGGCGCAGTATTGCGTAGATCACTCCTCCTCTTCATGGGATCCCAGGTGACGTAAGAACTGTTCGCAATGAGGTACTGAGCAGTCCTCTTATCCTTATGATAGGGCGTGGCTCTCCCACTGATACCACCTCGACGTCCTTGCCACTTGAGAGTAAGAATATACGTTCTCAACTAATGTATGGACTACATGGTCAAGTTCGTCAGAGGTAGCAGTCCAGGAAGAGCAGTGGGGAACGGGCAGGGCCGATGTGGGCATTTATGACTGGTGTTTTGAATTTATCTGGGGATTCTAAATTGTTTCCTGTAGACCCTCTCGAAACCGAGGGGACTGCTGGTAATTCGGACGTCCAAGAAGGAGATGGCATTACCAACTGTTCTCTTTCTTGCACGTGAAGAGGGGGATTGATTCTTCTTCAAAAGTTCGGCAAACTCTCTCCAGCCATTCCTCGTATGCAATGTTGATGGTCATGACTGTGTACCTTACGTACAGGATAGACTTTGGGATCGTGCTGAGGACTAGCTTCTCGATAATTCCTTTGTAGAAGTTTGCGAACAGCGCGCCAAGGGGAGGACTTATGGCCACTCCATTGATCTCAATCCATGGTTGTCCCCATTGATCAATAAAAGAACCATTCTTCGTGCAGATCAGATCTCCAGCAGGAGCGAAGTGACTCTTCTGGGATGTTTAAGGTCAGGGTGAATTCGCATGGTCTCGTCAAGAGGTATGTTGGCAGAGACTATCTACAACCAGTGACACAATGGTACCTTGCAAAGGACCTCATTTTTACCAGTGTTTATTTTGCATCCGTTCTAAATTAATTTAGATGACTCCTTATTAAAGAAAATAAATATACCGCGCCATTTCAGAGAATGTTTCATTATTAAAAAGTTTTAGCTCCAGATATAACGTCAGTTCTGTGAAAATCCAGTATAAAATCGTTCGGTGGTCCTAGGTTGCAATTGTCGCTTTTTACCATTTCGTAGTTTTTGAAAGAAACGCTTTCGGGTCAAGCTCTGATAACCTCTTCACCTCAGTCGAATGTTTTTGAATGGCACAAACCGCTTCACTTCCAGTTTCACCTCTTCTACAAAAACATAACTAATCGCAGTTGAAATGATTTGATCGTCCGCGATGATTTAAACGACCCGTTGACAAAAGATGACGTGGGGGAAATATATGGGTAGTGCAACAGTGAAATTTTGCTTGCAATTATCATACTCAGGTTGAAAGTAGGGCAAATGATATTCGTTGTCTGAAAATTATGGGGCAGATTTCACGAAGAGCTGGCGAAAATGCCAGTAATAATAATAATGATAATAATAATAATAATCATCATCATTCGAACGTACACAGTAAACTTCACAAAGGCCAGGTGATTTTAAATCATAACATTTCTCAGCTACGAGGAACTTCTTTCCCGAATGAGTGTTAGACTTTGCCAGATATTCTGAAAAGTCGATGACGGATTCGCATGAAAATAGGCGAAAAATTGAGGAAGAAATTTTGAATTCGGGTGTATTGTTGTCGCTTGTGGGTACGCTTTTTGAGGAAGGTGGCGTGTGGGTTTCTTGGTCTCTGGGAGGGGAACAGTATCTCTGGGAACTTTCTCGGGAGAAAGTGAGATACATCACCCATTGTTGGTATTCCGAGGAATTCTTTTTCTGTTTCGACAACAGCAACTCGTGAATCGTCGTGTTTGTTTAAGAATGATTTAAAAATACAACCAGTTCTTGTATCTTTTTTATTTGTTTTAGAAAACAAATTGATTTCTTAGCTTTTGAGCATTAGATGTAAATTGACATGGAAAGTAAGCTTCGTATCTTTGCCATTCCGTTCGACCGTACACTTTTTTCCCCTCTTTATTTTTCTTATTTTGTGGAGATTATTGATCAAACTCGGTTTCTATCGCTGAAGCTCCTTTTTTGTACGTAAAGTGAATTTTGAGCTTTTGATGATATATAGCGAAACGATAACAGCTAAATCAACCTAGAAATGAATCTATCTATCTCAGTCGTAAAATGATTGTTTCAAATCGACTGCTAGTCAGTGTATTTTCTCTTTACATAGTTTGGCTAAATTTCGTTTCATTGGAAATACATGTACGTGCAGAACACCCCATCCATATCTAAATGCATCGCTGCCCAAATTAATATTGTTCAGGGCAAGATAATAGTGATGACGTAGTCCATACGGACAGGGTTAGCTTTCTATTATACCCTTCTTGGGTAACGACATCCCTTTCATATCTTGAATGACGACAATCACCCAAGGAAAGTTCTAAACATTCCATGGGTGATTGGTACGTATGATTAATAATTTGTTAATGATGTTAATGGTCTTACTAAATGCAGAAATTATGGGTTTCACTTTCCAAAGGGGAAAAAGAATTATAATAAAATTGTATGACCTGGTAGCATGAAGCAGTGGGATGCTTAAAAGATACCAGCAACCGACAAAGAGTTGGAGTAATTCAAAGTCGAATCAAAACAAGGATATTGTTGAAACAAACCCCGTTTATTACCGGTGTGGTATTGGGATAACACTCTTGACAGGAACGAACTAGCAGCACGAGTATCTAAGCCTCTGCATGCTGTCGAGCTTCTTCGTTTCAGAGGTCCTTTATTCCCTGGGCATGTTGTAAAATTGGAATCTCAAAAGGTCTCACCCAAGATGCAATGCGTTAATACCCTAAACCACTTCTTCTTCTGTTCTGTAATGTACGTACATTGTTGTATTTATTTATTGAAATTTTAATTTAGTTTTCATCTGCTAACAACTGACGTTTCTGTATTTCCCACTACCTTCTGTCACCTCTTTTAGATGAACACTTATTCTTTGGACGCTTGAACTTTAAATCAATGACCCAAGTGTGCTTGTTCCATAAAAATAGGGTTTTCCTTTTTAATAATAATATTAATAACAACAATAATAAATTTCAATGCTCATAAACTTCCGTAGAATCGGCTTCTGCATTCTTGCGTTCGCCTTTCCCATGGTACCGTTATTTTTCACTGTATGGGTATGTAAAGGCATAAGCCTTGTAACTTCCACTACCAAAACTTTTTGGCGCTCATCAAGTGGCTTTTTTCACTATCCTTGAACTTCTCTAAAAATGGCTTCTCGATTTCATAACATATTGTTGCATAATTACTAAAAGCTATGAAACCAACAGGAATTACATTGTGGCTAATGAACCAAACAAAAACTTCTTTCAGTTTTCTTCAGAAGATTGAAAAAGAAACCCACAAAATCACTGTGTATAACGTGTTTACCTATAAGTATTTACATTTTATTTTACTCAACACTCAAGTACTTTCAGGCCCTATTTGTAGCCCATTTTCAAGAGATGTGTAGGTTGTCAGCCTGGATCAAGACTGCTGGGCCTTGACCCAGGCTGACAACCTACACATCTCTTGAAAATGGGCCACAGATAGGGCCTGAAAGTACTCGAGTGTTGAGTAAAATAAAATGTAAATCCTTATAAGTAAACACGTTATACTCAGTGATTTTGTGGGTTTCTTTTTTAATTGTGGCTAATAGAAATCAATTTTGCTGATCAATATACCAAGTGGATTCTTTCACACCAGGAATACTGGAGGTGCAGGAGGTACACATTCGGAATGGAAATCTATCACTATAGGTTTATTGAATTTTTTTTATCAGTTATTCCAGAATGAGAGTCGAAATGCTCAATAACTGTCCATAAAATTGAAAAAATCAGACACATGAAGATGGTTAAGCTAAGAGGATAATGACCCTTTAAGAAGTTTACAAACAGTTCTGTAAAAGAATGGAGACAAATAATATAATGATTATTATATTAAAGTTCGGGAAGGGAATTCTAAATTAGTACCAGATAACAGCAGTAAATCTCCCAAATATCTATTTAATTAAATTATTAAATCCAGTAGCCTAATATTTCCCTGCATATACAATGATTTGATATTTCTGGTAATTACACATTCATTAGCCCTCGCAACTTTCCGGTGATATTATAATGTGGACTTTTAATACGATTCCTCTGGTAATCCGTGGAATTAAAAATTATTAGTCATTCGTCACTCGGCATTGGAAACCTTTTACATGTTGTCTTCCGGGCGATATTGTAATATTCTGTTACAAGATCATTTCGCCTCTCAAGAGAATTCATGTCATATCGTTCTCAAACCTTCCCTATTATTCCGTGATAAGGTTTTCAAAACTTTTACCATTATTCAGAAAATAACTCTGGAGCGTTTCATGGCCGACATATGTCATAAATCCCTGTATGTACTAGAAAATAAAACTGAAGAGCAACTTTCTATTCTTCCAGCTAAAACCTTCAAAAATCCAAAAGATCATACAGAACTGGCGTAATCCCCACTAACACCATTTCAAAGTACTTGAGCTCCCCGTATAATCTGTCCTATGATTTATAGCCTGAATTTCATCTTTCAGTTCACGGAAATGCGCTTTAAATTTAAAAGAAATCCTCGTTCAAAATATGGAAGACGATGACCCGGTATACAATTTTCTTCACTCTTCCTCAATCACTGTGAGGGAATTTTGGCCGTCTGCTCTTTTGATCAGTATATGATTGAATGTTTGCCCTTCTGCATATTTACTTAGATATATTTGATGAAACCACGAAGAACCGGCGATGCATCTTGACATTGCTCGGTGGGATACATATAAGTATATGTGAGTATTGATAATATATTTCGAACAAATATGATTATGTGCATATATAGTTTTAGATATTTTTATATGAAATTTTTTTTAAACCCTGTCATTTACTTTTAGTTTTCTTTTTAAATTTACTACGGTTTCAATAACCTAGATGTTGTGACTCCAGTTTCAATAGATATAATCAATCAATCAATCTTACAGCTTAGACTCAAATCTGTTTTCGAAAAACCCTTCAATCCCTGTTTGAGAAAAGGTGGGCCATGGAAGTTTTGAGTGTGGTACATTTTTCACTCGTCACAGCAGTAACTCAACAGTTTTGATTGAAACAAGGCGCGATGCGACCTCCAGCTTACTCGGGATGCGTACAAGATCGCCCCCGCCCTTATGCACAAGTTGTAAACATTATACTCATTATACTCCTAACTTAATGTGAAGTGGTCTTCGTAATTTATACTCATACTTAGTACTACTTATACTAACAAAAAGGCTCAAACAAAAAGGACACAAATTAAACATGTTCATATATTCTCAGTTATAATTGGTAACACAAAGTAATCGAACAGAAACAGCCTAAAATCGGTACACCAAATAATTAAAACATGCTAAAATCTGTGTTCAAACAGAGCCTTGTTTTACCAACGAAAATTAAAATAAATACTCTATGTTTTAATAGAGTCAATTTTTCTGTGCTGTTTAACGTCCTCATTATGTATTTTTTTACATATTCATTCTAATAAATGAATTAAAAGTATCGTATCCGAAAATTCCTGCCTTTTTAACTCAACGCAAAAAATTTTTTCAGACCTTTTTAGGCTCTTCTACAGACCTTTCCTACCCCCCAAACAACAACAAAGTAGTTTTTAGGCTTACTCCATGAGTAAGCGAAAATGGGTAACTATCCCACTAGTTTGACAAAACGGAATTCTGTTGATTCAATCAGGGACCTGATTACTTTATGTCATTGTATGTAGATTATTTTACCATTGTCTGTAATGTTTAAGACATTGATCGTTTCATTAAAAGTCTTAATGAGTACGATGACGATTCACTGGTTAAGAAAACATCCATCAGAAAATTAACCGATCACTATGCATATCTGTAACAGCAGTATCGGCTTCCTTTTTAAAATTATCTCCGAGAAAACGATTAGAATACCAATTAGTGACACATCCAACTTCCGTGTGATAGAAAAGGAAACACAACATGCATTCTCATTTGTAAGGCATTTAATATGGAATGAATTCTAAAGTGAGAATTAAGAAGTAAAATGATCTAGCAAAATCTACTTTTCAGTATTGCGCAAAGGAAATTGTGATAAATAACAAACTTAAAGTCAGCACAAAGTATAACTATAAGTATAAGGATATACGAAGAAAGGATTAGCCTTCGGAGTTCATGGTTTATTGTTTTTGTTCGAGGTTGCGAGGTCGATCCACAAGCAAATGATCAAAATTAAACTGAAATACAGATTTCCCGGAGTGCAAAGTTTTCGTGAAGAGGCATCCAAAGTTAAACAAGTTAGAGAAAAGGAAAATAAATTACACCACGAATTTTGCTTAAGCATAAATTTAAAACAATTAATATACCCCAAGGTAATTAAACATTTCTCGAAACTTATTTGGAATAATAGGAGATGTCGACGTGCTAAGTTATGAAATATCAAATAAGATTGAATTATATATCACATTTACAAATCGGCTGTATGCAACGGTACATATGAAGTATTAAAACGATTTTCATTTATATATGTATTTGATCACTGAATATTGACGTTAATAACCATAAAATGCAATGCGGCTAAAATATTTCTCTAAGTTTATGAAATCCTGCTGGATATTGCAGTGAATGTAGACATGTAAGGTGATTCAAATCAAAATTGAATATATTTTTCAATTTCATAAATTTTTCCCCAAGTAGCAGTGCATATCGGAGTGCAACATGAAATATTAAAAGGAAAAACATTTTATTTATTAACGATTTTTTTAAAACAGCAGCACATATCGATATGAAACTTGGTAGAAAATAAGCACGAAAAGCATTACCTTATTTGACGAATCCTTCCCAAAAGTTGCAGCTCAACTTTGTAGAAAATGGAAACGAAATATATGCATTTTAGATCTACAAAGTGCATTTAAAATAGCAGTGCATTTCTGTACGTAACATCAAAGAAAATTAAATAAAAAAAAAATTGTTTTCCAGTTTACGAATTTTGCTTGAATTAACACGGCACGTCAACATTCCGCGCCCATTCCCTCACCACCCCTCCCCCTCCACCTACCCCTTCCCCTCCTCCCCTCCCTGTGCCTCTTTCTGATCTGTATTCACATGCTCGCAACATAAAATCCAATTAGGAATTTCCCTGGAATACATTCATCATCCTTTTTCTGCCGTAAAACGACATAAATATATCACTGGACATGCACGAACAACATTCAATAAATAAAAAACGAAATATGCGGGGATGAAGGTGCGTCATGGAAGGAGAAAGGAATGCGTGGAATAAAGAAAGAAGCTGATTGATTTCATTGTGATGCGGAAGAGAAAGCTCGCTAGAGGTTTGGTGAAAAGCGAAATCAAAATAAAGGAAAACAAGGCCGCACATACAAACGAAAATGGCATTCATCGAGATTCAGATGCTCAATAACAGAGGTTCCAGGGATTAGTGAAAATGCATGGAATAACAATACAAGAAACAGAAAGAATGAGTGATAAATAAGGGAAAAATCTGGGGAAGATTAAAAAAGAAATATAAAACGGGAGGGACATAAAATGGGAAATGGATGACAAAGAGAAGAAATCCAGCGTCAAAACAAATGACTTGCGGGAAGGGATAAAAGTGGTATATAAAAGAAAAAGAAAGGGTGAATTAAGAGATAATGGAAAATAAACCACGGGAACAGGAAATAAATGAAATTTTGAGAGAAAGGGAGAGTATAAATGGACAGAAACTGAGAGCGAATATGGGGGACTGACGAAGAGGGAAGCAGAATCAATAAGAGCAAATAAAGGCAGAGACAGAAAGGAAAAGAACACCAAGCAATATGAAATAGCTGAAAGCAATGCAACAGACGTGTTAGCTTGGGTGGATTAGAATAGAGGCAGCTGCTTAGAAGAAAGATAATGCTTTATGAATAAAGCAGAAAGATTAAAAAAAAAAAACAGTTAAAAAGAGACTGGGAAGAGAGAAATTGGAGTAAAGCAGTCAGAGAAAGGATAGGCAGGATTGTTTGTTCGTTAAATGAAAAATTAAAGCCCCTCCGTTATTTGGAAAACCAAGAAACAAACTAAAAGTAACAGTTTGATTTCTAAGAACCTAAAAATATAGAGAAAAACTTGAAGAAAAAGTATGTTGTGAAACAGAACCATAAATTTATTCATTCAGCTCACCAGGCAATCATCGTGCAGCGAAACATCATAAGGCAATAATGCATATTTATGCAGTAAAACTAAAAATCACTCCTTCTGCAGTGTCAAAGGAATCTGAGATTTATGAGTAGGGATCTCGTACACCTGCGAATTACAATTTGGATGAATACGAACGTCCTAATTTTGTCTGAATAACACGCATGTGGTTTTATCTTTCCAGCAAAGTACACAAGGGCAATTACATGCAGCTTTACGGAGAAGTGTTAATTGTTATGCTAGTCATAAAAAGATAATGGGTCTTTAGGTCCTGTGCGCTAATATAATCAACGTATCATAATCTCCAGACACTGTCAACTTCTAAAATGTTCATAAAATCCTGGAAAATGAGTTGAAGCCCAGTAAGCGGAAACTGGAATGGGGGTTAAAGGAAAAGTCTGGTCATGGAATGATGACCGAAAGTTGATCTGAGGTCACCATTTCGTCAGTATGATATTCATCGCGGTTTTTTATAATGGAATGTTTCTCTTCACTTATCTTTTTCATATCACTCTCACTGCAGGATATGGTAAATGAAGTTTCTTTTCGTCTCTCAGGTTTTTTATTTATTTTTCTTAAGCTTAAATGGTGGCCGTAACATTTTCTAAAGCAGTAGTTTCTTATAATCTGTTTTCCACTATTTGGTGACTTAAATCTCTATTGACATTTTCTTATAACCAAATGGATAGTATTTTTATATCTCCTTCCCTTCTCCCTGGTATATTGCCCTTAAGCGACATACCTATTAGTTTATTTGGTATTGAATTTTAGTGATACTTTATTCATATCGACATTTTCCGTCAATGTTCCTAATGAAATTCTCCTCGAGAAATGCCCTTGGGAGACCCTTGGAACCGGAAAGTCATTAGAGCGAAGTGATCAAATAAGCCATAGAAGTAACCTCACCCGGGATCGATGATGAAAATGAGAGATTCAGACTCTGAGGACACCCAACGAGATCTTGTCTCGGGAGGCAGCACTGTTAAAAGAGGCGATTCTTTGCTTTCCAGGAAATGAAAGGATAAGAATGAACGAGAGGAAGTGAAGGCCAATTAACACGAGGACCGTTCTGCTTCCTCGGAGTCCGTCGGAAGAGCGGACATGATAAGAAGAAGAAAAAAAAATATACGTCAAATATGTTGGACAGACGCGAGAAAAAAGAAAGCCAGAAAAAATTGTCATCAAATGAAAAATTTTTAATAGACAGGCAGGTGGACGTTATTTATGGTAAACATTTGTAGACGTGAGACAACCCTTTGGTTGATTTATATTAAATGGAATAGCGAACAACAGTGGATTACCACGTCCTGGGTTGTTCATCTCAGATTTCACGCGACTGTCGGATGGTGAAAGCGAACGGACCGATGAAAGGACGCCGTAATCGGAGGCATCGAATCCTTTCGTATTCGAAGGAAAAGGGACCCGGCTGACCGGATATTTTGACGGATGGTGAGGTGCATTGATTTCTGGACGGAGACGGAGTCTGTATATGCAAGAGTCTCGTTCGAGTAGGAGTAAACCACAGAAGTTATTGGATTCTTGCTAGGAAGTATATGACACGGGCTGGAAATCTGAATTTAATCAACCTGTAGTATAGGTAACAGGACTCGCAGGAATCTTGTTTTAAAGACATTTATCCGTTGTTTGAAAATATCATTTGAAGAAAAATCTTATAAAAGTATAATATTTCAAGAAATTTAAATGGATAAAATAAAAAAAAATGAAAACATATGGACCATCAGCTGGAACTGGGCCTTCTCAATTCAGCAAACTCAATGAAATCTGAATTCAACAGCTGTTACATCACACTACAGGAATATTCGTTTTAGGCACAGGCTGGATTTTACCTTTAACGAATGCGATTTATTCAGAAAAGGAAACTTAAGGACGTCAAAGGAAAGATTCACAAGACCAATATCGCGGAATAAATTGTCATGATCAACAGCCCTTTGGCTTGTCTGTTCGGGAAGTGTTATTTTTTTTTTTTTTTTTTTTTTTATTCGCCATTCTGAAAAATTACATTCTTATTTCAAGTTCCTCGCCAACCCCCCAGTCTCTTTTTTTTTTTTTTTTTTTTTGTGAGCCTGCGATATGTAGAAATATTTATTCTTTAGTTATAAGTCCCCTAGAGCTTTCGATGAAGCAAAATTACAATAACAATACTTAATATTGAAAGGAATCGTCTGAGGTAGAATTCCGGACGCGTCATACCACCTACAACATTAATTTTGTGAATAACTATTTTACCATCACTTTGACCATTTATTGGATAGAATAGATCCAGTAGCCCTGCCTCTGTAAGCTGAAAACTAAAATAGGGAATAGCCAGATAATTAGGAATAAAGAAAGCGGTGCAGAATTAATAATAACAATAATAATAAGTGACCATCTGCCCTAACACTGAAACGGAACCGAATGAAACGGAATAGATAAGTGCAAAGAAGAAATTAAAGTAAGTTTGAAGAAAGAAGTAAAACTAAGCTGGAGAAAGATGCTCGTTAGATTTTTATTGGCACTTACGTTGATGGTATGCAGTTACGTGACCCACGCTCCTAGCCCGGCCAATTTCGGACTCGATTCCCCGAAGATGCTACTCGCCTAAGGACTTCGCGGCGGAACATAAAATGCGTGCGATGTGTGAGCCATGAAACCCGCTCCATTTGCGCTACATATCCGGGCTACCCAAAGGTCGTGAAGATGATATTCAAAATATGTGTAATCCGACGTTATTTTCCTGATTCTGAATCCCCCATCTCTCTCTCTCTCTCTCTCTCTCTCTCTCTCTCATTCTTGAAGTTTACGTCTACGTTTCAATATTGTTTTATTTGTTTTGTAGATATGTGTCAGGTAAGCCTTATCCGTTTCTACATCAATTTAGAAAAAAGAAAAAAAAATTATAAACTGTTTTGTATTATTATTATTATTATTATTATTATTATTATTATTATTATTATATTCATTATTATTAATATTTTTCAATTTCGGCTTTTAATAACCTGAAATGCGCGCGCTTTTAAGAATTTAATTGATTTCCCCTCATTCCCGGTCAGCTTTTATTCCTAATTTACAGTAAATTTTATTTAACTATTCCCGGGCACATAATGAAATTCTTTGGCTTCATTTTAATAACTGAAAACTCATTTACGAAAAAAACAGAAATTCTTAGTTTCTTTCCCCCAAAAATCAGAAATGAAATCTTGCTTGATAAATCTCCCGACTCAATCTTAAAAGAGAAATTTTTAGGTTGAAAAAAATGGAGAGAAAAACAAGAGCTCTGGCAAGACGAAACCAGAGTTGTTTTCTTTATAAGGTGCCAGCTGTGCGCGAGGGTGAAATGGATGCCATAAGAATGAAATCATTTTCACCCTCCCCCCCCCAAAAAAAAAAAATAAATAAATAAAATAGAATAAAAAAGAATGACGCTCTTGACTTCTTGAAAGAGTCTGCATATCTGAAATTCGTGTTCTAGTCTATTGTTCTTTAGAAGGCCTTTGTATGTTGTGTTTATGACGTTTCTCGATAACTCGAGAACAGAAGTGTTCCAGGAAGTTAGGAGATTGAGAGAAGAGTTGTTACCTTGTGGTTAGAAGCTCACTGATTCTGGAGGTAAAGCTGACAATGAGATTGTAAGAAAACAAAAGAGAATTAATTTTACATGTATTGACAGCTACCTATAGTTCAGCAACTCTAGGAAAACTTTCTTTGTTTTACTGACGATTTTGGCCATTTTGACTAACAGCTAATGTGCGCGTTGAAAAATGATATGTATAACCGAACAAACTTTGTAGAAGAAAGAATACTACGGTTTCTGTATGCCCCACGGATAACAAATTTTATTTATAAATGTCTACGACACAGCTGTCATACAATCATTCAGTATATATGCATTCTTTTTCCTTCGCCAAACCAGTAATTCAAGCTTTGCATGTGCAGCAGTCTCTAGAGCTAAGACTGAACAAGGCGTGACCCGACCTCCAGCTTACTTGGGACGTATGCAAGATTTTCCCCTCACGCATAAGTTGTAAACATTATGTTCCTAACTTTTAACGTAGATTAAAACGTGCTAAAATCTACATTCAAACAGAGCTTTGTTTCACCAACGAAAATGAAAATAAATATGTTATATTTTATTAGAAATCATTTTCCTCTACTGTTTAACATGCATATTATTTTTTTTTTTTTCGTTTTCATTCTAATATATAAAAAAATAAATATCTTATCCTGTATCTTTAACTTAGCGTGAACCACCTATCTCAGACCTTGTAAGCCCTTCCATAGACCTTTCTTATCCCTCCCCCCCAACAAGAACAAGAATAACAACAACAACAAAGTAGTTTGTAAGCTTACTCGCTGAGTAAGCGAAAACAGAATTTTAAGAAGTATCCCTAAATTACGAGAGAATAAATAATATTCGTGTAGGTAAAGAATCACGTCCCTGAATTTTGTATTTATTTATTTTCATTTCCCCTGATTTAATTTATATAACTTATTGGACGGGAGACGTTGTGTCAAGGGGTTCCTTGTAGACAGTGACGAGGATAAGGAACGACAGATCACACCTGACATTGACTGACGGAATTCTGTGATAATGATCGCAATGGAGGCTTTGAGGCTCCAAGTATTTCAGAAATTGGGCATTTTGGCAAGTTTAAAGATTGTCATTAAATCTTTGGAGGAGCCTTTGGTGTCATTTTCTAAAACAATTTAAAAATGCGCTGAAGATTTTTTTCGACACAATCGAGCTTTCTGTACAGCCGCTACAGTGTATGATCAAGGCCACCGAAAACAGTCCTATCTTTTGATGATCTGGGCATAATGCTTAATGCTGTGAGCCGAGTCCCTCGAAACTAATCCACGGCCCCGATGGAGGCCTGTCCCATATTGTTCCCGGATGCACGATTAATGCATTATGTTGGCATACGAGTTCAAGCTCCAATAAGATGGAAGGGCGCTGAAGATTTTAAAAGAAATAAGATAAAAACATTACTGATGCTATAGGGCTGCAATTTGGTAGGTTTAATGATTTGAGGGTGGATTATCAACATACCAATTCGCAGCCCTCTAGCCTCAGTATTATTTAAGATCTGAGGGCAGACAGAAAAAGTACGGACGGACAAAGCCTGAAAAAAAAAACATTTTCAGAAAACTGGAGCATAGTTAGTTGACGCTAGATCACTTACAGTTTATCAACCAGTTCAGGAAATGAAGATTTACAACAAGTGATCCCAATAAGACGAGGAAGTTAATATCTTATACAAAAAGCTTTTTGTAGCTTTTATAAAAGGTTGTATTTCACCCAGAAATAGGGTCCGAATCATGTCTCGCAAATGAAAGTAACCACTTTAGGTGTGATTGCAACCAATGTTATAAAAATAAAAAGTATCGGCATTCGCTGCTGTTGTTCGTTGTTTTTTACCGGTGTTGCCCAAATGCTTTTTACGATGTGAAATGGTTATGAGAATTGTACAAAGCAGGTGGAACTTGGTGTTTATATCGAGAGATAGAAAACATTTTTGTTTTAAAGTATCTGTGCCGCCAAAAAACATATTTCTAAGGGGGTAAAACTAATTCCTTGACATCGTGCATATTATCCTTAACATAAATACTTTGTTTAGTAAAGGTAAATTAAGCGAAACAAATTTGGACAGTTAAAATCAAAGATATAGGAAGTTATTTATAGATCAGAGGGACTAATTTAGGTTTAGACAATTGAAAGGAAATTTTTAGATGTTTGGAGGGAAAGATATGACGGTAATTGCAACGTACAATGAATGGGGCGAACCCATTTTCTGCTTTATTTTTAATAATGCCTTCGTCTTCACCTTTCAAATATGCAGAGCTGGCTCAAGGAGCTCTCTCTCTCTCGCTCTCTCTCTCTCTCTTTTTTTTTTTTTTTTTTTTTTGCGAGTCTGCACCTCTTGCTTTCGAAAAAAAGTTACGGAGCAAATAAAAACAAAACGTTAAAAAATTGATCTATGGTATCACAGTAAGATTTCGACTGAAGCAACACAGAAAACATGAAGATACTTTTGTTGCGAAACGTCCGAATTCGCTGTAAAAAAGAAAATGGTATTGGCATGACGACGCAGTCGTATTCTGAATGGAAAAAGTATGAGCTTGGGATCAATGCGTAGGAAGCGTGCTATTCGAAAAGAGTTAAAAAAAAAATTATTTACATGAGAATCATTCTTTAGAGAGAAAAGTGGCAATAGGTCGGATATATGAAGTTCTCCCTCTCGAGCCTTGAAAGGTCGTTGTTGTGATGTTCCGTTCTTTGTGGCAGAAACCCTACATGGATCCGATTTTGCTTTACGTACTCTTGCATTCAGCATGGTGACGAGTAATGAGAGGTGCATGAAAAATAGTCAGAACTTTCTGAAGAATTCATTTGAAAATGATTAACTTCATTATATTAGCTATACATGCAAATGTCGTCGCTAAAAATCTAAGATTTCATCGAATAAACGCCAGTATCGGATAACATTATGTTGGCATACTAGTTCAAGCTCCAATAAGATGGAAGAGCAACGAAGATTTTGAAAGAAATATAAAACCTAGTCGGAAACCATGGAAAAGGAACAGTTTTGTTCTTATTTATCTTAATATAGTATCAGTTATATCATTCAACATCCCCAACTATTAATATTACTTTAATGAGCTGACCTTGGGGTAGACCACCGGCTGTACCGCGGCCCTTAAAAGTATAGAGTTGTTTATCTTTGCTTAAAGGTACGAAAAAGAAAGGATAAACACATTGCTGTGAATAGGATTCAATAAAAGAAGTTAACACGATAATGTAGGATATTGAGAGATCTCTAAAATTTTATACTTAAAATATTCATAGACAACAGAAAATCTAACGCTGTTTGCGTGCACCCGAGCCACGAACACGAAGAGCGATAAAATTTCATGAAATACTGACCGAAGATAAAGAAAAAGAAACTATAGTGACCACTGCACGATATAAACAGACATAGGAGTGGAATTATGATAATTATCCCTCATGATATGGAAGGGCAGATTCAACTATAATGACACTGATTCTCCTAGAGGGAGTATTTACAACTGCAGGGGTAGAATTAGAACGAAGAAAATAGCGTACAACTTCACAAGAAAAACAAAAACACGGAGGCGATCTAAGCAAAGTTTATCATGACTCAAACACATTTCTTTGTATTATTGAATAAGCGTTTCTCTGAATAAGAGATGTATTTCAGGGAAAACCAGACAACAATAAAAGCCAATCCCTTCCTCTAACGCAGAGCTACTGAAACTATTGTGAGATTTTTTGCTTGGCGGCCTCTTTACAAGTTTTAGATTGCTTGGCGGACCCTTTTTTAAATTAATTACAATTGGCGTTACTAAATGTACTGTACGGTTACAAGATATTTGTATCAAACAATTGTGTATTCTGAAAATGGTAACAAAAGAATTTTTTTGGAACCCAGATTACATATTAAAAAATGGAAACCCTAACCTCCTGAAACAAAAACGTCTTTTTTATGTGACAACCAATTAATTAGTAAGAAAATGCAACCTATATGGAACAAAAACATTTTTTGGCCAAAAACATAATTAATCAGAAAATGGCAACCTTAGTTATCAAATTTATGTTCAATGGGATGGAATCATTGGCTTTGCCTGAACCAATTCTTCTAGATTTGGCTTTGTTTTGGCCAGTGCAACTTTCATATCATATGTTGCTTCTAATCTGTTTCGGCATTTTATTTTGATGGCAAGTAGTGTGGAAAACGCTGACTCATATGTGGTGCAAATGGAATCAGCAGTTTTAGAGCCATCTTGCAACACCGGGTTAGGACTGTGCCATTTTAATCCAAAAATCACTACAGCACATTTCACGGAAAATGTGTTTTGCACTGACATCATTATTCAGTTCAATAAATTGTGAGAGTACAAATGGGTTGTTAATAAACTGACAGTATTTTTCCAAATTTTGTAGGTCAGAGAAATAATGAGTTATTTCTTCACTAAGAAGTGATACTGGTTGTTTCATCAACTCAATGATATAGTCTTCAATAACGTTAAGCTCATTCTCATCAATATATGTATTTAATTGTGGAAATGGGGCAAAATTATTCATCTCTAGCTTGGAGTGCCATAATTCGAACTTCATTTAGGAAGCAGTCATTTTTTCATGGCAGTGGAGCACTGTGATCTCTTCCTTGCAGCGACAAATTGAGGGAATTCGTGGATTCAAATGTCTAAAAAAAAAAAAAAAACTGACAGGCATATCAGAAAACGGAATCAGAGAATTTTGCATGGATGTCTGGCTTAGTGTCTGCCAAAAATTCTGCATTTCTTCACATGGAACGAAAACTCTCTTCAGTACTTTCCTTTTGGAAAGCCACCTTATGTGTGAATGTAATAAGTGTTTCACATTCGGAATCACTTCCTTTGCATAATGCAGAAAACAAACGAGAGTTAGTGTGTTCGCTTTAATAAAATTAACTACTTTTAATCACTTCACCGAGAACATAGTTCAGCTCATCAGACATGGTTTTCATTGCTAATGCTTAGCGGTGAATAGTGCAATGTATACCAATATCTGGCAATTTTTTCTTTTTTCTTTCACTATTTTATTCTTTCATAAGAAAACTAGTGAGAGATACATATTGCGATACAGAATAAACCTTTCTTATATTTTGACGATATTCCACAAGCAAAAGAACATTTGGTAACATATATTAAACCGCATAGCAAGATTAATCCTGATTATAGGCTACTTGTGGGGATGATATCACACTAGGATTTGGTGACCAATTCGCGGTCCCCCTGAGGACCGCGGATCCCAGTTTGAGAACCACTGATCTAATGCAAGAATGAAGGATGAACGACGCCTTTTCTTGTACACTTCCGCGTTTCCATTGTCGTGTTGCACGTTAATAGGAGAGATGAATGTTTGTAAACAATGAAGCATATCTGGCACAGGCATAGTAGCTGGTGGGCAAAAGCTAACAATAGCAGACGACCCTCCCACCTAATTTAACTTTGTCAAGTGTATGGCAGGGGAAGGTTTCTTTCTTGCTTATTACATTATATATGTATTCTCGTGTAGTGCTTTATTAGTTTCTCAGAATGTGAAAAAAATACTCTCAAAGTTGATGGTGTTTAGTTTTTTAATCTGTGAACTTCACTTATCATGAGAGAAAAAACATTCCAAGGCAACAATAAACATTTAAATAAACTTAAATATTATTTTGCTTTCATAAAGGTTTAGAATCCAGTAGTTTCGAACAACTTTCACACGAGGGCAAGCTGTCTGCGTCGCTGCCTCTTGATAGTGGGATGATCTGAAACTCATTGGTACTTTATATCGATCCGTTTTTTATGAGTCACAATTGTTGCTCGTGTGAAGTCGATCGTTATTTTTTACTCTAAAAACATGGAATTATAATTGTATGTATTTATTGTTGGCGTATGGATTAAAATAAATAATTGTATAGGAATGTGGTGGGGTAATAAAGTTTTGAATTTTCTATGTAGCAAAATCGCGTGAATTTTGAGCAGTCTTCCGAAACGATGTCAACGAAAATATGTATATCTGAATATTTCAATAGAAAAATGCTTTTATGTTCTAATATCTTGCATAAGATTATATTATTTCATAAAGATCAACTTCCAACTGGGAGACAGGACGAATTAGATACGAATGTGTTGGTAGTGACGGGAAAATATTATTGGAACGTCGATCTCGGCAAATTGTTTGGCAAACGAACTTTTAATGGTGGTATAAACATGGAGGGGCTATTGCGTGAGTGTTTTGAACTTAGTAATAATATTACTTATTTACTGAGCAAGTGCTCTAACTTATACCGCCTAAGCAATTTAGCCAGGTTACGAAGTGCTCTGTCCCAGTGCTCTCTTTCATCCTAATTCTCTTTAAGCCTCCATGAGTTGTACGGTGAGTGGTTGCCAGCCACTAATTTCTCCTTTCCTTGTCCCTTTTCGCTGGGAATACGATGCCAGGATACTAGGTTTCCCTTTCCTCACCTATTCGTGCATCCTACAACAACACACGACTGAACCATTGCTTAGAAATAAGGCGCAGATTAACTTGAAAGGTCAACCTTATTGTTTGGAAAAGACGTGTTGATGACGTCACATTGATGACTTCTCTAGAGAAGGATATATGAAAATAAAGCTTTAATGTATATGTATGTCCATGAAATATATATATATATATGTGTGTGTGTGTGTGTGTGTGTGGTAGCTTTATTTTCTTCTGTTCTTCTGTGTAGTCGTACAACACAGCCGTGAAGACTTGGAAGTATGTTTACTTAAGGGATTCATCCTTCATTCATTTATATGTTGTATATATATATATATATATATATATATATATATATATATATATATATATATATATATATGTGTGTGTGTGTGTGTGTGTGTGTGTGTGTGTGTGTGTGGTGTTTGTCCTTAAATCCACGGTAGAAGGTGAGTGAAACTGGAACTTTGAACAAGTACTTTCATTGACAAGACGTATTCATACAAAGGGAGGGCGGGGTTACAGTTCGTTACTCTTAGCTGTGTTCTTTAAGCAAAATAGGACAAGGAAAGAGGATCAAGAGCTTATCCAGGGTGGAGATTTATATTCCTCGTTGACATGGCTTCAATAAAAATGGACTTCAATAGATTCCTTTTCCTTTGGTCATTGACCGTGCGGATTATTAATGGCATGGCCTGTCTTAAGCCAGTGATCCACAATGCCATTTTTCGTTAAACCTCTTGAAATGACATATTTGTGCTGCGAGCGCCGCATTTTTCTACCTTTTGAAGTTTGACCAATATGAATCTTATTACATTCTGTGCAAGAAATACTGTATACAATATTTTTTTTAATTGAACGGGCTTTTTTAATTAGTTTATTTCTAAAACTATTATTATATTTAAATACTATGTTAATATCAATAGTTTTTAAAATGGGTACAGCAGGAATGAAATTAAAATAAAATGGTAAGCAGAGAATGTTCTTAAGTTCTTTGTTAATACTGGCTGGATTGTAATGTCTTATTTGCTTTACTTTTACAAAGTTTCAAATATGGATGGTAACATAATGTGTGTGTTTGTGTTAATGATAGAAATCGGGTGAAAATGTTCAAGTAAAGTGATTAAGTAGAAATGAAATTCACATACGAGGACCTTGAAGTTATCAGCCTTGGTTTCAGTTGACTGCATTCACTAGCAATGAAGCCTAGATGTGTAGATTTTTGTGTTCATATTATGATTGTTCTTCTTTTCAATCAATCTGTGAAGTGGATTTTGGAAATAAATGAAAACAATAATAGGTACGTATTGGTTGGACCTATTCCAAATATTAGAGTGAAAATCTCAAATTTACCACAGGTTCTAGAGGGGAAAACAAAATGTGGACACACATTTATGATAGATACCATATACCTTTATACATACATAATACATAGCCACAAATACCTGCCTCAAAACAAACAAACGTACACACACTCATACGCAGTAGTCATAAAATGTACTACATAACGTCTTACATTCATGTTACCCTTGAAATATCCATGCATAAAACCTAGTCTTAAAGCATGCATACAAACATACATACATACATACATTGTCTTAAACATACGAGGGGGAGAATGGAGTTAAGAACGAGTGTCACGCAGAGAATACCTCCGGACATTCATGGTGGTCTATTAGGGATGTCTGATGGGACATCAGGTGTCTTGTTTCCTTTTATTTGCCCATAAACTTTGCTTAACCGGTTAGGAAAGGGGGAAGTTTCTCCTATGCAATTAGGTAATTAAGAAACCTTTTCCCAGAAGAATGACGCCTGCTGCTTTTCTTCTTTTTTTCTCGGGGGTTTTCCTGCTTTTTTGTTCGATGCTTTGTTTTGTTAGAGTTGTGGCCGAGTTCGGGTATCAGTAGATGTTCCTTTTTATTTATATATATATATATATATATATATATATATATATATATATATATATATATATATATATATATATATATATATATATATCTTTTCTTAATCTTGTTTGCATTACATTAAAATCTTTTTCGAGGGGCGAATGTAATGAATCTAAACTTCGATACCCATGGCTTGTTTACGTCTTACAAAGCTATGTTAGGGAAGTAAATCATGGTCTCTCACCTTTCTTTTCATGGGATGCCAACCTTTTCCTAAAATACCTTATGAAGTGTTCAAACAAGTATGAATAGTTGGGCTCATCGGATTCCAAGTGAATATTTTGAGGATCAAGTTGTAAACTTTTATTATAAACAGACGCGCAAAGTTTTACAGGCATGTAAGCGTTGTGGAAGTAGTGGGGAGTGGCGGGAATCATAATTCTTACTTATAGTGTGAGGATATTCCTATTACAAAATATTATACACTAAAGCAAGTCATGTATTAAAATCGGTTTTCCACACGAATGCGAGATAGTTTTGAATTGAGTCGTTGAATGTTGTAATTCTTATATACTGTTCATCTCCTTGAAAAGAACATTCTCCCTTCTGTGTTTTCCGGGATATTTGCACCCAGAAGGCAGGTTTGTTGTCATGTGTGAAAGGAAGTTACTTGCTGTTTCACGCAGAAAGATTATCATGATACCAAATTAACTAAATAATAAGGACGTCACGATGGTCTGTGTTTTCACTAGTTTTATTTGACAAAAAAAAAAAAAAATAAATAAATAAAAAAATAACGAAATCATTCCATTCAATTTGGCTGCAAGGCAAACTTTTCTCATTATGTACCCGAAAATGTTGATACCAAATTAGATTCATTGCAAGAGTGCGGGATTTGTGTATTGCAACAGCGTTGTGACAACAATAGTAACGATAGTAATAGCAATAGTAATGAGTATTTTACGATTATTATTATTATTATTTTTATATTATGTATTATTATTATTATTATTATTATTATTATTTTATTATATTATTATTTATTTTATTATTATTATTATTATTATTATTGGTTGGAGATGTTATTGCACTTGTATGTATGTTACAATAGATGATAAGAAAAAGCCCTGTATACTATCCTAGAATTCACTGACGTCTGCAGCAGAGAATGCTATTTGTCCAATTAGTAATACTCAAAACAATTTTGTTGGATTAAAGTGCTTTTTTCATACAGATTATTATTATTATTATTATTATTATTATTATTATTATTATTATTATTATTATTATTATTTTATTATTATTTTGGGCGGGGGTCTATCAGTCATCCTATTCGACTGGTTGTTTTTTTTTAGTGTGGGGTTCCGGGTTGCACCCTGCCTCCATAGGAGTCTATCACTTTTCTCACTTTGTTCGTTGTTTCTAGGAGCACAATCTTCTGCAGGAATCCTGGAGCTACTTCGGCATCTAGTTTTACCAGGTTTCTTTTCAGGGATCTTGGGTTCATGCCCAGTGAGCCTATGATTGTGGGTATAATTTCCTTCTCATTTCTATTTTCAGGTCTTGATACTTACCAATCTTCTCTCTTTCTTTCTCTTCTAATTTGGTGTCCTATGGTATTATTATTATTATTATTATTATTATTATTATTATTATTATTATTATTATTATTATTATTATTAACAACAACAACGAGTTACAGTTGTGCCTTGGCGGGTCGAATTTTCGTTAGTCAGTTTTCGCCTGGCACGGGTCGAATTATGAAAACTCAACCCGCCGAGGAGAAAAAAGACCAGTTAAGACTTCAATCTACCCTCCCTGCTATATTATTATTATTATTATTATTATTATTTTATTATTATTATTATTATTATTATTATTATTATTATTATTATTATTATTATATTCCGCTATAAATACCGTTCCGCAAACTTTCTTGCTACAGTCTCTTCAACCGACTCGTCCGAAGATGACCTACGAGAAGGTCGAAACGTCACGTGACACCAGCTATACCAACACCAATACCAGCCCTTAAACCAAAGACGACCCCGGCCCGAACTGAACTACGCCTACGGAATAATACCGGCACTGACGACGACCCCTGCTTGACCTGGACCTGATATCCTGTTCTAATAAAAGATTCCTTCAGCATTTACAATTTTTGAAAATTCTCAATATGAATATTGGCCAGTTACTCAGAAACATCGCTGAGCCTGAGAAGCGAATTTTAAGGAAAATAGAAAAAACATTATTATTATTATTATTGGTGTATTTAGGTAAAAGACCCTCTTTCAAACATGTTCTATTGAAGGAGATTGCTTCTTCAGCTGCATTTATTTTATAGAAGTTCTTCTCTATTCTTCTTATTACGGCTTTTCCAGTACTATTTAGGTTGGCGAGTAAAGTGCCTATTCGATACATATGGAAAGTCAAGATAAACTAATTTTACGAAGTTCATATATATTGTAATCTGGTGTATAATGTCCGTAGATTAATACAATTCTAGGTACAATACACATCCAAGTGAATATTTTATGCCGACGTTTCTTCTGGATTCGACCAGATATTGTAGTCCAGATTTCAATACATATGAACTTCCTAAAATTCGTTTATCTTGACTTTTCATGTGTATCGAATAGGCGCTTTACTTGGCAACCTAAATAGTACTGAAAAAGCCGTAATAAGAAGAATAAAGAAGAACTTCTATAAAATAAATGCAGCTGAAGCAACAATCTCCTTCAATAGACCATATTATTATTATTATCAGTATTTTTTTTTTTGCTCTATCACAGTCGAATGGATGGTATTTATAGTGCGGGGTTCCGGGTTGCATCCTGCCTCCTTAGGAGTCCATCACTTTTCTTACTATGTGCGCCGTTTTTAGGATCACACTCTTCTGCAAGAGTCTTGGAGCTGCTTCAGCCTCTAGTTTTTCTAGATTCATTTTCAGGGATCTTGGGATCGTGCCTAGTGTTCCTATGATTATGGGTACAGTTTCCACTGACATATCCCATATCCTTCTTATTTTTTTTTTTCAGGTCTTGATACTTATCCATTTTTCCCTTTCTTTCTCTTCAACTCTGGTGTTCCGTGGTATTGCGACATCAATGAGTGATACTTTCTTCTTGATTTTGTCAATCAACGTCACGTCTGGTCTATTTGCACGTATCACCCTATCTGTTCTGATATCATAGTCCCAGAGGATCTTTGCCTGATCATTATTATTATTATTATTATTATTATTATTATTATTATTATTATTATTATTATTAATTTAGACTTTCGTAAGTTTTCAACTTCTTGAAAGGCATACCTCCAGAACTCCGTATATTCACTCCTTAATGCTAAATAGCAATTTGGACCTCACCAACAAAGTTCCTCCTCTAAACTTAATGTCGAGCTGCTCTCAAGCTGCCGACCGCACATTTTTTTTCTTTTTTTTTTGGCCAAAGCTTAAGAGGCAGCGTCGAAACTATTTTAACTAATGAAAAAAAAAATTGTTTAGAAAGAAAATATCCATTAAGAGTTTAAAATCTTATGGGAAACTCATGTTAGTGAATCATTCCCAGACTTGCTTTTCTCTTATTTTATATGGTGTAAAATGTCTTTTAAGAAGATTTTCTGTAAAATAAAAAAAAGACAGGAAGTCAGAAGACCGCAAAGGAAAACCGCACACCATACCATTCGTTCTGAAATATTAAGTCTTTATTTCTTAAAAGCTGGACTGACTTTACCATGGCGGATTATATGGTCACAAGATAGATTTTAGTCAAGTTTTGTAAATTCAGTGAAGATTCAAATGTTGTTAAATAATAAAGACAGGTAGAAAGATAAAATGCTTTCTTGAATGTTCTATAGATTCGCCTATGGCGACTATGAATCCTTCAGCCGGTTAGCATATAACCAAACTGTAACCGAGTACGGAACCTTCCCTGAAAAAAGCAGGCGCCATATCTTTAAAATTACCCATAGTGTCTTCTTGAAAATAATCTCATTAAGTTTCCCACACCCAAATGGCCTTCATTAACGTAACATTTTGAACTAACCTCACCCCTTCTAACCTACCCTAACTTAGGGTCATGGCAAAAAAAAAAACACTAGTATACATTTCAGGAATTTGCTGCAGGGGAAGTCACTTTATCCTTCAGCCGATTTCTTCCAACATCAAAATTCTAACCTCAAAACGCAAGAAACAACCTACCTTTAAAGTCACCATCGTCATCCCTGTTCATCGAAGCCTTTCAGTGAATAGTTGTCCCCATTCTCCTATTCTCTTGTCGTAGTTTGAATTAAACTAAGGTTGGACGGAACTCATGATCTACCAAAATACAAGTTTATGCCCAAACTTAACATAAAAAAAAATAATAAAAATTAAAGAAGAGTAGGGCAAAGACTGTCCTTAACTTCTAGCAGATAAGGACATGAAAAATCAATCTCTCAGCCTGGCAAATACATTCTGACACTAATCATTTCAAGTACTCCCAAAAAATAATGTCAAAAGTCTGTCATGACCGAAGTCATAGATATATAACAAATCCATCTTTACTGAACAAATGCATCTTTACTGGCGAAGTCTAGCGCCTTCCCCAGACAGAACGTTCACCAATTCATGTTACTGCCAGAATAATCCATCTGTACTCGGGATTCAATATATGACTCCCTAATGACCCTCTTGAGAGGCACACTCATGAACAGACTCATTGTTCTAGAATATTGTATCGCCACTCCCTGTGATGTAGAAGTCCCGTGACATGATCCAGGTCAACAGGGTCAACACTCGCGGGTACGTGAGCTACCCAGATTTCCCAAGACCCAAATACCCATCCGTTCTTCGCGAGAGCTACCGTTTACAAACAACCTGGTAAGCGTTGACAAGTGTTCATCTCGCTCCGAAATTTCTTAAACACGCCAACACTGTCGGGCATTCCATCAGGTATCATGTGACATATATTACAATATATTATCTATTAATTTTCTGTAGGAGCCGTCAACATATTCATAAAATAGATTTTAGTCAAGTTTCGCAAATTCACAGAAAATCATAGAGAAGTAGCATGATGAAGTGCGATCTTGAATGTGCTGTAGATTCGCCTGTGGCAACTATGAATCCTTCTGCTTGGGAAGTCACTTTAAAAATCTGTGTTCGAAAGCAGAAGCAGGTTCGCTCTTCGGTATTGCGTCTGGAACCTGAGCCTTACTATTGTTGTACATTTATATTTGCCAGCATAGGCTCTTGCTTCTAGAGTAGCCAGTTAAAGCCTTGTTGGTGAGATACTGCAACATAATATTAAGGAACAGAGATTCCTGTAAGTACATTACAGACTTGGGCAGTTTTAAAGTGATGCGGGACATTCAACATGCTGAATTAGTTATTATCATTATTACTATCTTCCATCTTGGATTTTAGATATTCTTAGTATTAGATAAATGCTAGCCCCTGACTAACCTTTTCATGTGACTGCAGTATGAGTGCAACTGATTTGGGGATTAAGATCATTGGCCTTTTTTGTGCCAAACGCCAAAATGTTTGCATGCGAGAACTTTGCTCAGTAAGCTCTGTTTACAGAAATTATAGTGCCTGTATTTGAAGAATTGTAGAATAAGAACTTAAAATATAATTTCTTTTTTATATTCCAATAAAACCGTTAATTAGGACAGAAATATAAGCGGTAAATTAAAGACTAGATTATCATTTCTGGTCTTGACCATCCGAAAGTTTGAGAACCATTAATGAAACTCCCAAACCACACAATGAGGAAAAACTCTTCCTCCCGTTGAGAATATCTACGCAGACTTTATACCGAATTAATATTGAAAATTCTTTTACAAAAGATTGTGATAAGAGTCTTTCTTTACGGCCTGCCTTCTTGTATAGCTTCATTGCCACTCAGGCAGTATTGAATGGACAACGTCATGCAACTTTATGAATTCAGAAATTTTCGGGGAGAACTTTGGACGTTGGAAACCTCGTTGCGGCGAAGATGGCTTCCCGGTTTTATCTCTGCAATCGAACTACATCTTGTCTATTTACTTTTTTGTGAATGAGCTGCATTTCATTTAAGCAATACACTTAAGATCTGTGGCGAAAATGATATGAGGTCTTAAGGAAGACTTATCTAGAAAACGAGTAACTTGACTGTTTAAAGAAGCGGCCACACTCTTCTTTTGGTGTCCGGAATTATTTTTTTATTCCCTTCTTTCTTTCTTTTTTTTTTCCACCCATCCATTGATTACGTTTTAGTAATGTGCTGCTCATCCCATTTGCATTTTATAGGCATTTTAAAAGAAAAAATAGGGCTTAATAAGACGTCAGTAAATCGTAATTAGTTACGCCAACTTCATCCTCAATGTTTAATCATGCATCTAGTTGTTCTCTTAGTTGAAAGAAACAGTTAAATCTGGCTTACTATCTCAAAATCCTGGAAACCAAACTGCGAATTCAAGAGCTCTTATGCGACGAGGTTCAAAGTAGCGTATTATTTGGTTAATAATGGTAATAATCTCATCATCTGCCTCATCAAAGAAAACCTTCAAATAAGTACAGACAGTGATTTTAGATTTTGCGTGATTCGAAATTTAATTTTACTAACAATTCAGACTAAGCGGTTCATTAATAAAAGATTGAACCTATATTTTACATCTTTGCTAAGTACTTTTGCTTTTAACTCGGCTATGACTTCTCTGGACGAGGACGAATATTAAAGTATAAAAGCAAACAGCTTTCTCACTGAGTGACCTAACAGAATCAATCACCTGAAAGATGGCATTCGGATGAATAGTTACTGAAAGTTCCTGTGCTCGTCATCAGTTGGTGGGCTTCCTTTGAGAACTGATAGCTTTCAGTTGATGAATCAGGATGGCGGAAGTTGTCAAGGGCTTTTATAAAACACGGGTAAACACGACGCAGCACCGATTAGCAACCGAGCAGAATTTAGAGACAGAAAGCTAAATTATCATCCTTTGACTAACTGCGCCAGAAATTCGAAATTGCTGGCGGGTTCCCTTTGACATATGCAAAATAGAAAATGAGAAGTGCCATCGCAAAGGCAGTACTTACATCTGCCATATCAAGAGGTGCAGCTGAAAAGGCAATTTATCCTACAGTCGTTTCAAGGTTTGTCGTTGGTAAGGTCAGATTTTCATTGCCCGAAACGAGAGGTATCATTCATAAAGCAATACCCTGCCTATTAAGTAAAGTTATCGTTGCATAAGATCTATCTTTACCAATCAAATCGAGAACTACCGTTGAAAAAGCAACGCGTCATCTCTCCAACTCGAAAAAGCCGTTGCAACGACATTACTCCACAAGCCAACTCGGGTCCCCGCGTCTTTGTTGTCAAAGGGAGAAGGTAGGCTGGAGGCTGCATTCCAAGTAAAGGACAAAGAAAGGATGTAAATTTGCATATCACCGAGACGTCGATCGTGTACAATCTGAAATTTCAAATAGACTCCAATGCAGGGATCCGACGACCGACGCTAGAGAGAGGAGAGAGACGAGGAGGAGAGTGAGAGAGAGAGGAGAGAAGAGAGGAGAACGAGAGAGAGAGGAGAGAGAGAGAGAGAGAGAGAGGGGAATGACATATTGGCCGTGCAGTATAAGACGTGGGAAGGATGTGAAGAGTTACAAGGAGTTACAAGGATTAGGATGTCTCCAAGAATTGTTAGTGCATCCGAGGACACATTGTGTGCTTGCTTATCATCTCTAGGAGCAGGGTTTACTCTTCATTCACAGTGTCCTAATAACTGTCTAGCTTTCTTTTAAACTCTTCTACAATGTTGCTGTTAACAACTTCTAGTGGCAGTTTATTCCATGTGTCACACATCCTGTATGTAAAGAAGTTTCCTCAATGGGATGTGTTGTATCTCTTCAGTTCTAGTTTCCATCCATTATTTCTTGTCTGGTTTTCGTTTAATGTATTTTGGATGTTTTTATTAGTTGTCCTCGCATTCGTCGTAACCTATTTGCCTGATGGATATATTTAATTTCGTGGCTCTTGCTTGTGCTCTTTCTAACCATTTCTTAGTGCTGGTGACCAAAAAATGAGTTTTAATTGTTAACGTGCAGAGCTGCAGCACCGTTTCCTTAGTTCTGTATTTGAACTGCCGCTTTATGCATCCCACTAGTTTCTGTGCCTTCTTTTCAGCTTTTATGAATGGTTTTGTGGGTTTTAAGTCCTTGGTAATAATGACTCCAAGGTCCTCTTCTTGTTCTGCACTATTTATGTCATTCCCAAGCAGCAAGTAGTTAGCATGAGAGTTGTTTGTTCCTGTGTAACACTACACTTACCCACGTTAAAAGGCATTTGCTATCTTTTTTACCATTCTTCTATTTTCTTTCGATCATTTCTTAAACTTTCTACTATCTCTGGGTCTGCTGCATTTACACCTAATTTGGTGTCGTCTGCAAGAGCGGGCCAAGGAAAGAACCCTGAGGAAAAAAGAATTGGCAAATGAATATACCAAGGAAAAGAATTAGTAGGTCAGTGATCTGCAAAGGGAATGGAGACAGAAACGGAGAGAAATAAAATATAGTAAAGAATAACAGAACACAAAAATTAGCATAAAGGTGAGAGATGGAGGACGAGATATCTTTAAATGGAATACACCAGACAAACAGCGAAGAATGGAACTGTTGGAGATGGAGAAATCGTGAAAAGCATTTGACCGATAAAGTAGATGTTGAGCAAAGTATAAGTATGTAAAAAAAAATACGTGTGTGTGGGTTTATTGAGAATGATTATTAGTTGTCTTAAAATGCTTAATATATTGAAAATATTATTATACAAATATTAAGAAGCGTTCATTGAATTTTTTATTAAAAGCCGTGCATAGAACACTGAGGTAAATGGTCAAGTATCAACAAGTGGTACAGACATCCTGCTTATGAAGCTACGATGCACTTGTGTGGACATCCGTAGGCCTATGATAATTTAAGTAATGGACTCATCCTAGATTTGATTAATCTCTCTCTCTCTCTCTCTCTCTCTCTCTCTCTCTCTCTAAACTGAAAAAAACGCTAGGAAATCGCGGACTAGTAGGGCCTTCGCAGCGGTAAAAATTTTTGTTTTATTGATTTAATGTACATCGAAAGATATTCCTCATATTCGGTATTATTCTTCAATCAATGTATGTCAATATCGGAAGCAACAAGAGAGTCTGAATCATATTCAGTTTTTTCGAATATCCAGCTATAATATTGAAAGGTGAATTCAACTCCATGGCCCTGTGCATATTACGTATAAAAGAGCTCCCCATCTTTTTCAATACTGGTCACATCTGGTAAACACCGCAGCCCTTCTGGGAATGTTTCCGAAGAAAGATGAGGTCTCTTTCGTCGTTACTTCATTGGAACTTTTTCTGGGAGAGTTTTAGATCCTATCCCCTTATTAAAGAGCTCGAGTTTTTGTACAGTTTTAATTATTTTTTTGTTATTTTTTTATTTTATTTTATTTATTTTTTTAGATATTTTCTATTTTTCTCTCAGTCAACAGAACCCAATCTGGATGTGTAGGGTGCCCTTCGAGCACCGTACCAATTGTGTTCTTGATGAAGACATCCGGTTTATTTTTTTTTCTTTCTTTGAAAGTGGCTGGTTTCTAATTAACTGCCTAAGAAAACTATTGAGATGGATTTGCCTCTTTCTCCGCATTTTTTCTTTCCTCCCCCAGGATAGAGGCTGCAGATTGGTATGTTGATCATCCACCCTCCAATCATCAAACATGCCAAATTGCAGCCCTCTCGCCTCAGTAGTTTTTACTTTAATTAAGGTTAAAGTTAGCCATGAACGTGAGTCTGGTACTGCTATAGGTGCCAACAAGACAGGTCCCCATAGGGCCGTTGCTGAAAATTTAATGGGCTGCGGCTAAGAATTTATTGGCCGTGGCTGAGAGTTCCATACAGCATTATACGCTGTACAGAAAACTCGATTCCATCGAAGAAACTTT
>NC_061100.1:80592009-80597009 GCF_015104395.2 Macrobrachium nipponense | reverse complement strand
AAACCAGACAGCTAATTGGCCTTAGTCGTCCTAGACACACCATTTTAGATCAGTCAGTGACATTCTGATCAGCACATCTCAGGGCACAAACAATGTCGCCTTAGGGTGGGCCGTTCCTCTTAAAATGTGGGAAATCGGGATAGACGGTATAAATTTTCTCTGTTTGGTAAGAGATACCTTTAGTTGGCATATAATTAAAGATCGATAAGCCTGTAAGATGATAATGGAATTTAGTTTGCAATTATTGTATTAAAATGATATCATTATAATTTTTTTTATCGATAGCTGTTTTTCTTTATCTCGTGGCCTTGAAAATGGGCAATGGTCATAATCTTTTGTGTGAAATGATCATAGGTGTTTGGGGAACTTTCCTGCTATATTTGCATAATAAACTTCAGTGTGGCGATCTTTAATGATAACTTTTGCAAATGACACAGAGTAGCAACTTCTACAAATGGCACAGAGTAGCAACCTAAACAACCATAACACTCATCCAGAAGAAATGACGGTAAGGGAGGAAAAAGTTTGTTATGCTCCCTGGAACAGGACATTCGTTGCCAATGCTCAGGGCTTATCGATAATTACAACAGGCTTCAGCAACAAATACTCGATTCGGAGAATACCTGATAGCATGGCATTGTTCCAAAGGATTGGAACTCGACATACACAGAGATGTGCAACCCGTCGAGGGTAGTGGAAGGCAACCGGACGTGTTCCACGGATAGGGAACTCGGCATTATTCCAAAGGCAATCCCAATTGGGCAGTATGATTAATCATTTAGATTTTTCCTACGAAGGACAAACGAACGTAAAGCAACCGAACATTCACTAAACAAGCAGCGTGATTTTCGAAGGAAAGAAACACGCAATTAGCAGTAAAAGGCAACTGTTTTCCCCATGCAAAGAAAACTCGACATGCGCGAAGTCTCTTGGAGAGAATAGTGAAGTATAAATAGAACACGCCTTGCAGGATTTTACGAATGAGGTCAAACGACCAGTAAATTTCTTATCGGTGAAAATAAGGAGGTAAACACGACAATAAATCGGCTTTACACTGAATGGATTTGTTTGTTTCTGTGAAATGCTCCTTTCGTCAAAATGACTCAAAGTAGGTGTGAAATTCCCATGCATTGCATCATATCAAATATTGTATGTTATAAAGGTAAAGTTTCCACAACTGAGTCTGCGGAAAGTATTTATTTCAGAAACATAAAGTTTAAAAGTTAAGTTCACAGGCAATAGTTTTTGAACCTTTACGAAGGAAATTGTTGATAAATGGTCATTTATACCCCATTTCGTTTTCTCCCAATATATAAATGAAGTCAGGTGTCATATACATTCGAAGAAAAGAGACCAACGCCTTGCATTAATACAAAACAGATGGGTTCTTGAGCGTCTTTGAAATTTACACAATTTCAAAAACTCCCTTATTGCCTGAAAAGCTTATCATTCTTTCTGAAATGCATTTCGAATTGGGGTAATAATATTAACTCTTATTTTTCTCATTTTGAATCCACTTCAACTCTGTGGCAAGGCTTCTGCTCTTGACTTTTATGAAGATACTAGCTCACTAATCCGGGGAAATTCTGAATGATAACCAATAAACTCTCTCTCTCTCTCTCTCTCTCTCTCTCTCTCTCTCTCTCTCTCTCTCTCTCTCTCTCTTTTCTGATAAAATATTTGCTTCATCTACATTGCCTAGTATTTTTGACATTTTATATTGGGAGAGTCATTGTTCATCTCAGCAACCTCAAAAACTATGGGTTAGACACTAATATCTGTCGTTTTTGGTTATTTTTATTTTCACCCGTTTTCCATACCCCACCCCACACCCACAAATGCTGCCCGTGATGTCTACCCACACAGTATTTTTTTCCTGATGCTAAGTTATCTGTATACCAAGTTTGGTTGAAATTGCTCAATGCATGTAAAAGTGTATGTGGCACATACACACATATACATGCATTTTTATATATATAAAAGATTATTGTGATCATCTTCCACCAGCTCAGCGTCAAACCGCACCCCCCCCCCCCCCAACCACCCCCCCCCCCCCCCCCCCACCCCTTATTTTTTCCCCTTCGTTCACGCCCGGCTTCTCCTTTGTACAGATATCACTTGTTCAATCCTTTATTCACTGTTAGACTGCTTCATTGCACTTCCTGAATATTTAACCAGTGCTTTTTCAAAACTAGATCTTTTTCTTTAACCGTCACTCATATAGCCTATTGAATGTTTACTGGTCTTTCTCTTCACTGTTGAAAAACATTTTTCATTTTCGCCGTATACTGTTATTTCTGACGATCCCATTGCCAACATATGATACGATGCTATTACCAGCACATTAATACAACATAGTATAGTGGCATAACCTTCCAAAGTGAATTACAATAATCATCAAGCTTTGTGAAGAAAATCACCACTCGATTATATATGAACTGGATGAATTCTTGCTCCTGCGAAGTCGTTGCAGAAAATTTACCTCGGTTTCTCATGGCTGAATGCTAGCTTCTTATCTCTTCTCTTTTTCAACCTCCAACACCCTCCCCCTCTTTTCTTGAATGGTTCTTGGTGGTTTTACCAAAAAAAGAATGTTGCCTTCTCCCAACGAACAGAATTTTAGTTAGGTGATACCTCTGTCCATACAGTCCGGTTTCCGTTCACTGAGCCTGCTATTTACCGATCAATTGAAGTACCACTCTCGAATGAAGAGGACTTTCCATTTACTTTTATTAAAGCCGGGCTGTCCACAAACTCCCATTGATGTAAGGCTCTCAGTTTCCTTCATTAAGTTGGTCTCTTCACTGTCTCATTGAAGTAGATTTGTCCATGTGCTTTTATATTAGGAAATATCTCAACTTGCTTTGCGATAGATAAAACTTTCCTTTTATTTGGTGTTCATAATATAATTGAATCAAAACTCTTTTCTCAACAGTAGTCTGAATAATGGTAAGTTGCTCTATTGCTGAATGAAATCACATTTGACGTTTCCTCTTCCTTCCTCTTCTTTTAGGAATCAGGAATGTTACAATTTCTAAATTTTTGTGTACAAAAATACACGTAAATCCATACGCAAATTACCAGATTCAAGTGTGTATTTTGATGAGAGTATAAGTCCCTTTACATACATGTCTTTTGAAGTTAACATACAAATTTGATATTCTACTTATCTAAATCCAAAGTCATAATTTAGAGCAAAACTGTAAAACATAAGAGGCAGGAGAAATAAAAAGACCTAATTTCCATAATACGGCAAAATTTCCAGTTGTCTGTATTTTATTTAATTTTCCTTTCAGAAAAAAATGTGAGCCCACACTTTTATATTATTATCATTATTTTTGGTTTATTTGTTATTTTTTTGGGGGAGGGGGGGTATTGGGGTTGGGGGTAAGAGCCTCAACATTTGCGAATTTAATACTCTACTGCGGTATAGAGAAACTAATACGATCTCTCTCAAACTGGGCCCTCGTTGGATTCTCTGTAATCAGCTCATTTGGCTGATAAGATTTCAAAAGCTAATTCAAGTTCAGCAGAAAAACGTGACTGGATATTAAGATACTGATGAGACCTCTAGCTTAGCCCCATCTTTTCGGGAAAGGTGGCCAGATAAGGACCTTTCTTCGTGCGCCCGAATTGAAGCTCTGCATCGAGATGTTGCATTTCGGACTCCTGAAAGGGACTCTCCAGTTATATTGTCTTATTTTTTCTCATAATATTGACTTTCCTACAGAATAATGAAGTCTTTCTAGAAATTAGGAGATATGAATTCGTTGTTTAAGATACTCCAACGAAAATAAACAATTATTCGACGAAAGAAAATTAATTTCATTCAGATTACAATATGTATATGGGGTCGACATTTTCGTATTTGCAGAGCTGAAATTATGCCAAGTAAAATAATAAATTAAAACAGAACAATATTGGTAATGCTTCATTTGTAACAGGAAAAGGAAGGCATAACCTAACAGGCCATAATGGAGTAGCAGTTGGACTTCATTAATTCAAATTTGAACAGGTCACATTTTTATTGTGAATCATAAGTGAAATTCTAAACATGCAAGCAATAATAGAAGTTATAAGATATTTCATTGGATACAAAATAACCTTTAGATCGTACGCAAAAGCTATTTTCGAAGTCCTCAGATCATCAACTACATTCCAATACAAATTAGGCTAATGCTGCACTCCCAGAATAGCGTCACTTTATTTTCACCAATCTCCATTCGCTCATATTCTTCCGTCAGTGCAAAACACTCATGCTGTCCATATCTTCTTGTCAAGTATAGAAATCCAACATTATTGACGTCAAGTAAGAATTAGGAGTAAATCATATAATATGATTATTTTATCAGATATTTTATGAAAGTTTTGACAAAGATAAAAAAGCGCCAAATCTGCCAGTCCGTGAGAATACGTTACACAGATAAGCATGTAAAACACTGTGAGAAGGATTTCCTTGACATAAAACTGCTTAACAAATCACTGAACTTTATATCAGAGATATATGAAAATTTAAGAGAGAGAGAGAGAGAGAGAGAGAAGAGCCCGGATAGGAGCCTTTCAGAGATCGTTAAGAGGAGGAATGGCAGGAAAGATGAAAGCTCGCTCATAAAATTCTGTCTGGAAGGGATTAGGAATTTCTGTGTGAAACATGAACCCAAAATGCCCTTGACCCACTTTGAATGTTCTCGCGAATTCCAGTATATACTCTCTCTCTCTCTCTCTCTCTCTCTCTCTCTCTCTCTCTTCCACTGGCATTATTAAGTTAGCTTGACGGCGTTGAGTGTAGTTTTTCTCGTTTTCTCCTTTAAATAAAATTTTTAGTCGGAAAAATATTTTCTTCTCTGCTGAGTAAATCTTTATCTTTTTTTTTTGAGCAATGTAACGGCATTAAAAAGCAAAGCAACCAGTTATAATAATAATAATAATAATAATAATAATAATAATAAAACATAATAATAATAATAATAATAATAATAATAATAATCTAATAATAATAA
>NC_061100.1:80569509-80587009 GCF_015104395.2 Macrobrachium nipponense | reverse complement strand
GCTGATGGTTTTAAGCCTCTTTTTTGATTTGGTAGCCTTTTATGAGGAGGAGCGATCTTTTCTCATCACCACTTGACTGTCAGACGTCCAAAATCAAACAGCCTTCTCATTGAATGACTTAACAAAATCAACAAAACTCGGAAGCTAATCATTCCGCAAGATGGCATTCACATGAATAGTTGCTTAATTAAGCTCAGGCGCAATTCATCAGCTAAATTGCTTCTCTTTGGGAGCTTCTACCTTTTAATTGACGGATCGCGTGGGAAGTTGAATACGACTTTTATGCAAGTAGGTAAACACACAACGATAGTAATTAGTAAGCAAGCTGATTTTGGAGAGACAAAAAAAAAAAGAAGAAAAGGAAAAATAGCTTCATTTGATAGACTTCTCCAGATTCACAGAACTGCCAACAGACCCCTTCACGTATATAAATAGCAAATGAGATTTGCCATTACAAAGACAGCGCTTCAATCTACCAACTCAGAGGTGCCGTTACAAAGGTATTGCCTCCGGCTATCATATGGTGAGGTATATTTGTGAAGGCAATGCCTTCCTTAAGCAACACGAGAGATATAGTCACAAAGGCCATTACTCCACCCACCATAACAAGAGGTGTTATTGCAAAGGCAATGCCTCCACCAACCAACTCGAGAAGTGCCGTTGCAAAGACAAGGGCTCAACGAAAATACTTGGAGCGCCAATCTGCTGTTACATCTTTGTTGTCAAAGTCGTTAGGACAAAGGAAGATGGTAGCCCGAAGGCATGCATTGTAAATAAAGGCCAAAGAAAGGAATGCAAATCTGTTTCTCGGAGGGACATCGATTGTTCAGAATTTGAAATGTAAAATACATTCCAGTGGAAGGCTCTCACGACAGACGTTGGAGAGACAGGCAGACAGACAGACAGTCAAACAGACGGACAGTTAAGAGCTGCTGCAGAAGGAGACGAATGGAAAATTGTGGGGAAGAAACATTGTTGAAAGGAGGAAGATATGCCTGCAGGAATATACCAAGGAAAGGGAAGCAAGGAGAGGTAACAGTCATAAGAAAGGGGATAGGAATCAAGAATGTAAATATAAAAGAATGGGTAATAATTGGAAATAACAAAGTGGCGTTAACGGGCAAGAGAGAGGAAGAAGCATCGTAGATTCGAGTCACGTAAAGAGACAAAAGAAAAGGCAACATGTCTGCCATAGGATGGGTGTTTCAGAAGATAGAGATGCCAAACATACAAAACATTTATCTCATATTTGACATAATTCTTTGAATTGCCTCTTAAGCTCTTTTTTCAACTTGGGATAGTTTTCTTAGGCCACTGTCCAGCAGGAAAAATGAAAGATGAAGTTTGTTATTATTATTATTATTATTAGTATTATTATTATTATTATATTATTATTATTATTATTATTATTATTATTATTATCATTCGATAAAAATACAAAATTACAACATAATAATTCTCTCCTCACTTGGATGTATGCGACAGAAGTGGTCCTCATTTTTTTCCCAAATGTTGCTATGTGGTCACTGTTGCCACAATCCTCCACATTGAGAATAACACTGAATTCTCTCCTATTTTTGTTTGTACGGAAATCATTCACAACTTGAAGAATATTTTATCCTTAGCGATTTAGGTAGTATTGTTTTTCTAATTTCTGTGTAATCATTAACTTTCAAGATTTATTTTTCGTCCATTCCGCTCAATCAACTTAATTCCCTTCGATTTGTGGCCTCAACTTCGAAATTAAGTGTTAATAGGGTCTTTTTTTTATTTATGTGACACTTCTTTACTTGTACAATTGGTTGACTGGGTACCTATTTCATAAAGGTCCTGAAAAAAAAAAAAAAAACTAATAAACAGCCTCTTGATCTCCTTTAAGGTAAATTCAGTTTATTTTGAAAACTATTTTGGAAAATGCTAAATATAAACCTAGAAGCAGATGCTTCATACAGTATTTATTCATATTCAACGATACTTACGCGTTCTCTCTGCAATGTGATATTAACTTGCTCAACTGAATTTTATCCGGTTGAGAGAATGGAAATTAATAGTAATGATCACTATACTTCTGGGAATGATTGAAGAAAGGGACAAAACTTATATAATAGCGAGCTATTTGTTTTGATTTCCTTAAGACCAGAGCTGTAATCTTGGGATTAAACAGAGAAAGCGATCAGGGCATAAACATCTTTGACATCAATATAGGGGAGAGGAAGACGATGAAAGGGATTAAAGCAGACTTGCCATGTTCTGAATAAGTAAATAAATACTCGTGCATAGATAGATCGATAGATGGGTAGGTAGATAGACAGATGGCATCAGCCGTGTTTACAGACACGAGATACGAAAAGCATGCCCACTTTTGAGTTGCCTTTCGTATACATTACAGAATTAGAAAAAGAGCCAATTTCTGAATTCTTTTTAAATCACACCAGTTTTTGTGTTTGATCTTTTACCTTTAAAACGTATTTTTGTGATTTTATCTCGTGCTAATGTGGGGGCGGGCTTCAAGAGTTTTTAAATACATATATCCATTAGGGGGTTAGTGCTGTCAGTGCACCTCATGCGGTGCACTACAAGCATTAATAAGGTTTTTCGTAGTGTCCCTTTCCCACCCAGCGGCAACCACTGTCATCCCTTTTACTCTACCTCCGTTAATATTAGGTTTCTTTCGTCTCATTTTCCACCTTCTCCCAACAATTGTTTCAAAGTGCAACCGTCAGGTTTTCCTCCTTTCAAGCCTTTCTACTCTCAAATTTCATGTCAACATTGGGTGACCTCATAGGTCCCAGCTCTTGGTCTTTTGCCAAAATACTGTATTCCATTCCATTCCTAAAATACAGTTAAAGGGAAATTCTATTCAATCAGTTTTGTCACCTTTCCTTATGTCTCTAAACATAAACTTTCGCTATAAAAATTCCCTTTTAGATGTTGCTGGTACATCAATTTTGCAAGGAATAATCCTCTACTTTAGTAATAATAAATTACCGATCATCAGGTTATTTGTGAACTTTGAGTGTCATTAGGGACACTTCCCAAATATATAAGATTTTACCTTCATCACCGCAAGGGAAATTCACTGGCGATGAAGATTAGAACTTTTATAATGAAGCTGTGATCTTGAATATGAGGTTAAAAACGTCGGTATTAAATTCAGGTGAATAATAATAATAATAATAATAATAATAATAATAATAATAATAATAATAATAATAATAATAATAATAATAATAATAATAATAATAATAATAATAATAATAATAATAATAATAATAAGGTGCACTATGGGTATGAGAAAATATAACAATTATTATAAAGTATGATTAGGAATTATCGTTATTGTTATTATCATTGTTAGAAGAATAGGAATGTTTGCCAATTACAGTATGGTAAAGCTTAATCTTATGATTTATAGCAATAGTAATTATAATTTTAGTTTGAACGGTAATAATACATGCAATGACATTAAGAAAATTATTTTTGTGTTCCACTTCTTTCATATAATATCAATACAATGCCATCACTGAATATAAAACGATCCCGTTCCAAAATTATAGAAAAACAATTTACACAAATCGAAGCGACAATCTCTGCATTTCGTCCCATTACCTCCTTCCCAGTCTAAAACAATCGCAGAGGAAGACAATGGTATATTAAGCTCCGCGACCAGGTCAGATGTCGCCATGCTCGTGGTTTATCAATAATTACGGCAGATCTAAACAACAAACGCACGATGAAGCGAATATCTGCTGGCCTGGCATTGTTCCAAAGGAATGTAACCTGTCATTTACAGCGAAATGCAACCCGTCATGCGTCATAGCAGATGAAGGCAACTGGGCATGTTCCAAAAATAAGCGACTCGACATTTTCTAAAAGTCTGTTCGACTTGCGCAATGCCAGTAATGTACTCACAATGAAGGGCAAACGTTTTCCCAAAGAAGGTCAAAATTTTGCCAAAAACTGGTAGACATTTTCCCAAAGAAGGTCAACAGTTTCCCCCCAAAATTTAAAACATTTTCCCAATGAGGGGCAAACATTTTCATAATGAAGAACAGAAGTGTTCTCAATGAAGAGCAAATACTTTCCTAATGGAGAGTAAACATTTTTCCCATGAAGGGCAACCAGTTTCCCAATGAAGGACAAACTCTTTCCCAATGAAGGATAAGCATTTTTCCAGTGAAGGATAAACATTTTCGCAATGAAGAGCAAAAACACTCCCAATAAAGGGCAAACATTTTCCCAGCGAAGGAAACATTTTTCCAAAAAAGTACAAGCTTTTCTCAATAAAGAGAAACATTTTCCCAGTGAAGGTCAAACATTTTAGCAGTGAAGGATAAACATTTTTTCCAAAAAGGGCTAACATTTCCCCAATAAAGTATAAACATTTTCCCAATAAAGGGCAAAAATTTTCCCAGGAAAGGGCAGACATTTTTTTCCCAATGAAAGAAACATTTTCCCAATGAAGGGAAAACATTTTCCCAAGAAAGGGCAGACATTTTACCGATGAAATGAAGGGCAAACCAGCGTACAAAATGTAAGGCAACTCATCATATACAATTCAGGAGAGAGAAAAGACGACCTTATTTTCCCAAACAAAAGCAGCCCCAAATACGTGAAGTTTCTGGGCGAAAATAAAGAACGAGGTTTATCTAGAACACGGCTTTCAAGATTTTAACATTAAGGTCAGATCACTAAACTCCTTATCGGTCAACATAAGAACGAGGTAAACAAGACAGTCAATCGACTTTATCCTGAATGGATTCGTTTGCCTTTAAGGAATGTTCGTGTTGTCAAAATTGGTCAGATACAGTCATTTATTTTTTTAAGGTTTTCATAAAATATAATTTCTATTAAAATGGGTTCTAAACTTTCCAAATTACATTCCTAATTTTCCTTCCGTATCTTTTAATTTTGTAGATAGAGTATTATTAAAAAAAGTTATTGTGACAAAACGCATTGTGTCAAGTAGGTTCAATCACAAAACGATTTCCAGCTCCAGTGAAGGCCTTTTGCCATGAGACTTCGCATTTCACAGATCTTAAACTCAAGAGTCCACCGGCCACATCTGTCTCTCATTTCATTCACTTTCAGAAGGTGGTGTTGCAAGACCTCCTTTTCAGGAGCAGATTTCGCGTAAACTTTAAAATAAAGTCTGTTGAAGGGTTTTTTCTATGATGGTATTATCGACCTATAATATTGCCCTTCAAGTTTCTGTAACGGTTATTGTAAAAAAAAAAATCCGTTGGTGTCTCAGGACAAAAACTTCTATGATTGGCTCTGAGTGTTTTAACAAATGTGGGAAACTGTTGGATGAAAGTAAAAGCCTCATAAATAGGAAAGGTATTTCTTTTCACTCTTCTCTTTCAGTCTACAAATATTCATCCGAAATAAAAAGGACTTTCCATTGACTTTTTTTATTTCACGATAGAGCTAAGCAGTCACTGGCCCCCGTTCCGCTCTCGCCCCCATCTCCACAGTAATTAGATTCGGTCTTTTACTCTCACAGTTTAATGATAAATTGCTTCACTGTCGAGGAACGAGGCCAGTTAGTTAAACCTTTACTTCTCATAAATTGCCGTATTGTAATCAGGAATCTTAATCTTTTTCGGCCCTTTGTACTAGCATACATTCACTAGATTATTTTATATGTAATTTTTTTTATTTACTATTCTGTGTATGGTGTACGTGTATACTATTTGCGTCCTGGTGTCTGTGTATACAAATGCATGATTATACGTAATAAGGTAAAGCTGAGGTCAAAGTTTAAGAAAAAACTACTCCCATAAAGATAGCGAGAGACTGTTCCAAAAAGGCCCGAGAAGATAAGTTACCTAATTTGCAAAATGTGACGCAATTTAAATTCCTTACATTTCACGTTAATTTTTCCTTTGAAACGAACAAAACCTCAACCCACGCAATAGTTTTCTATGTTAATTTTCTTAATTTAAATGGAAAGAAGCTTTAGTTAGGATTCGCTAATATCGGGCAATTCTCGACTGCCCCCATAGAGAAGCTAATGTAATCTCTCGCGAACTGGGACCTGGCCATGCTTTCTCTTTGTAATCAGCTCATTTGACTGATAAAATTTTCAAAGCTAATTTAAGTTCAGTAGAAAAAACTTTGCTGGATATTAAAATGCTGATGAGATCTCTAACTTGGCCTCATCTTTCGGGGAAAACTGGCCAGATAAGAGCTCCTTTTCATGGTCGATTCTAAACTTAACATCGAAAGGTTGTGTTTCACACTTCTGAAAGGGACCTTCCAACAATATTTTGTTATCACTCGAGTTATAAAGAGCATCCCAGAATTGTGATGTCATTTTTTAGTATCAACTGAATTTAGAATAGTTCGTTGTTCATTATTTTAATTACTTCGTCAGCAGACAAAAGAAATCTGATTCTTGCATAGAAACTTTTTCATTAGAATAGTACAAATAATGAAATAAATGAGGAACCAATGAATGGTGGGAATGAAAGAAGAGAATGACAATTATCTTGATATTAGGGCAGTGGTTCCCAAATTTGACCACAGCAAGGACCCCAGCCAATGAAAAGTTATCATTACCATACCGGGATACCCGGTACAACTTAGTATATTTAATATTTGCATATTCCTGCACAAAGTAAGTATAAGTGTAAGATACTTGCACACCGAAGTGTCGATAACACCATAGACATAGAGGGGAGAGATTGGACAGACAACCGACGATCGCGTGCACCTAAGGGTACACACGTGAGAGCCGAACCTTGTATGTGTAACTGAGTTACGCATATACGGTTACAAGGTGTCAAAATGTAGAGGACGAACCGTAACCACGTTAAGCACGTAACTTCATTTCAATCCACTGCGATCACCAGTCTGTCTCTGTCCGGGTTGTTTACCGACGATGGCCACCATGCAAGTAGCAGCTGCCGCGTACATTTATACACATTATTTAACGAAGATGAAGCGAAATAAAAGAAGATGGTGGCAATTAAGTTTATATACTAGAAGGGTAGAATACAGTGGTCGGGAATTACTCGCTGACTTGAGATTCCAAGAAGTTTCTGGCCACAGTGAAGTCTTTTCTTCGTAATAGCTAATAAATTGAAGGACCTCATCGTCACTTCAATCAGCCATGGTAGACATATACGTACTGACTGACCAAAACAAGGGACTCTACTATGGACGGTCTTGTTCATAGTCGGTGTTAACAAGTTCAGCAACCTCTGTTGTTACGCGTGTCATACAGGTCCCGTCCACACATGGCGTAACGTTCAAAGAGACCTCCCTTTGATGCGGGGCCCAAAAACCGACAATTGGCGGGACGGAGGGCGAACCGAGCCTCGAACCTCGCGGGTTCGGAGTTCGGGTTCGAGGAACCGTCCACACTTGCGTTTTTGTTACAAGAATCGGTTACAATACAAGGTTCGGTTCGCACGTGTGTACCCACCTTTAATAAGGTGTCATTGTTATGCGATCGTTGTCAGAGATGGCATCGGTATCAACTGCGAAGACCAGCGGCAAAAAAGCCACTTCTGGCACCCAATGCTGGGTCATCAACTGTGTCAATTACAGCAGGAACAAGTTCACAAAAGAACATGAGATCACATTTCACAATTAAGAGATCTTTTCTCATTCATGAGAATGTTTATGACTGTTGAAATAACCTCAAGTAAACGTGTGTTAGATCGCAGTCAACTTCGCTCCTGCTTTTATATCTAATAAGATACTTAAGGAATGTTGTACTAAACTTGTTATTAAAGCAGAGGTGTCGTTTATCCAAGGTACGTGCCTACAGCTCGTAGAATATTATTCCAAATGACAAATTGTATAGAATAAAAGTTGTTCAGTGTACTGAAATCTACCTGAAAAGTCACTTGACATGTAGGGTTACCATCAGTCCATACAACCATGGTTCTGCCTGACTATTTTTCCTACTTCTTGTACCACAACAATATGCAAAGGCTAGTATCATGAGGCCTAGATCCAGGCCTGCTGCAGTTTCAAGTGTTAGTGAAAATGTTATGGTAGTGTTATTTACATGCTATTAATAAGTTCTCAAACCTGGTATGGAGAGGACTCTGCTGAATTTCATCTGCCAGGACACTTAAAGGTAATATATTCTTAAATTTTAGCATTATCATTTTTACTTAAAAGGAAACTTCAAATTCATACTACATTATAGGTTGAAAAATCTGGCTCAGACTGGAAATCCTAATTGTGACCTTGCCTAAGATGAGTTTTTTTCACTTATCCCAACCAGCAGTACACACTAGTGAATGTTGGCTGATAGGTATCAGGCCATTGAACCTAGGCTATTACTAATATTATATATTATATGCATATGGCTGAAACTTATATGGGATGACAGCGTTGGAGATGACAATTATTTACGATATTGTGTCACCCATGAATAAAGAACGATAATTAGTTCTGCCTCTATAGTAAAACAGGACAGTAAATTTATGGTGGAAAGAAAGGCACATAACGTCGACAAAATGGTCATCTACATTGCCCAAGTGTATACAAACTAAAGAAGACATAATTATTTTTTTCATTTCTACGTGTAGCACACATTGTCCTTGGTAAATGCTGCAAAGATAATTTACCTATCATTATAGACTGCTGAGAAAATAACCATAATGTAGTTGCAATATCAACAAAACTATATGGCTTAACCAAAAAGAAATATACCAATAAAATTAAATATTTTAATTTCTGCATACAGTACATATTTTATATAGTAAATGCTGCATAAATCATTTGACAGGGGTTCCCATAAGATTGTATGGGTTTGCGCTATTGTTTCCATGAGAACGATCGCCTATCAATGGCGCCAGGCAGTACTGGTACGTCACAGACTGCTTTGGCTACCATGTGCTATCCAATCTCTCCTCTCTATATCTGTTGATAACACCGACAATAAGATGATAGAGAATCAGTGATGTATAATTTTTATTGTATTTATATTTTTTTTTGGAGTAAAAAAAATATCAGTTTTTCATCGTGTCTTCGACCCCCTAGGGTCTTCCTCTGGTCCCCCGGGCGTCCGCGGACCCCATTTGGGAACTGTATAAGGATGTTCAAATATCCTTGAAAATTTAGTGATTTCCAGTGGAGAAGAGTTCACAGAACTTTAGATACCCGTGACAATACCAGTATTAAAGAAATAATAATAATCAAGAGGTTTTAATAAATAAGTGTAACTAAGATTTTGAACAAGATATAATTTTTTTTTGTCCCCCACCTTAATTTAAAGTGATACGTATGAACTTGATTAGAACTCAGAGCAGTATGAAAATGATAATACCCTCCGTGATTAGGCACAAACAATCCTGATAATGGCGTTTGGTTTGTCAACAAGAAAAAGGAAATTGCGCCAGCTTTCCAGAATACCTGACGCTAAAACTTTTTCATCAAGTTGGTCAGGCAAGGGGGTGGGAGTGTTGCTCCATTCTTCTTAGGAAGAGAGGTTGTGGAGGGGAGGGAGAGTGTCAATTGACGGGCTAGGGTGGGCCCAGACCGTCAGTATTCTCGTGAAAAAAACAAAATGTATGTTCCTAAGCTTTCGGAAACGCACGAAAGTGTCGGTGTCAATATGTTTATCATCTATTTTAGGAATTGCTCTTTTAATTTCAATTTCTATTTATCCTTACAGTCCTTCATGCAAATCTCCTAATTCCTGCTTTAAATTTATTAACTCTATTCTAACCACATTATGGCATGCAAATACCAAGACATCTCTGAACACAGCTACCAACAAAAGTTAGGGGTCAACAACAATTCATGAATATGATATCAAATGAGGTGATTTCATTCACTTGTTTGAAGTGGGAGCACAAAATCTTCCACCAATTACAAATGCATAATGCAGGCGAAAGTCAAAACCGTAGCGAGAAGGGACTTGTTGACATGAAACTGCCCCAACAAATCCTTGAACTTTATTGCAGAAATAAATGAGAACTGGAAAGAGAGAGTGGAGAGAGATATATAGAGGTCTTAAATCCTGATAGGGAACTTACAGAGATCGTGACGGGGAGGAAGGGAAGAAATGATAAATGCTTCAAGATTAGATATTGTCGTAGAAGGATTAGGAATTTCCGGGAAAATATTTCCAAAAATGCCTTGACCCTCTTTGAACGTCTCTCACAGGTTCCAGTTTATAACTATTCATTCTGCGTGTGTGTATGTGGGTGTGCATTTGCCTAGCTCTTGTTTTGTCATTACCTTTGAGTGTATATTTGTATGGTTAAATATTATTTTTTTATTTCTCACGCGACAACAATTTATTCTTGCTCTGCATAATTGTTGTATATCCTGTTATATTGGACAACTGCAGTACAAATAATAATAATAATAATAATAATAATAATATAATAATAATAATAATAATAATAATAATAATAATAATAATAATAATTAATAATAATAAATCTTAGATAGAAATATGAATGATATATTCGTTCTTTAGACTAGCTCATCTCATCCTTTCCTTTGAAATCTCTCTCATATTTTTTTTTTTTTGCCAGGCAATACCCTAAACAAGCTAGTCTAAGAACGAATATATCATTCATATTTCTATCTTACGTTTTATTATTATTATTATTATTTTAATAATAATAATAATAATAATAATAATAATAATAATAAAACTTAGATAGTAATATGAATGATATATCCGTTCTTAGACTAGCTTGTTTAGGGTATGCCTGGCAAAAAAAAAGAAAAAAAAGAGAGAGAGAGAGAGAGATTCCAAAGGAAAGGATGAGATGAGCCGTTATTTTTTATTACATACAGGGAACTGTAATGATACAGACTGGAGGAAATAATACTTAGCATTTCAACTGTAAAAGTGGTATTTTTAAGCTATTGAAATCGGCATTGGCGCAACTGATGGAAAACTATTGGCGGTAGTTATACTGTTAAAAGAATTCTTTCAATATATCGGAAATGGTGATAACATTATAATGCAATTCATAACAAAAACCGACGGTATCGATAACACTTCAATTAACAGTTCAATTGTATTAACTATTTGAATAGTCCTTAGACTGTCTCCTTCGAGGGAATCTGAACTCCAGAAAGAAGGAAGAATGAGGGAATAGACTGAAACTTTCTCTCTCTCTCTCTCTCTCTCTCTCTCTCTCTCTCTCTCTCTCTCTCTCTCTCTGGTGAAGATGAAAGACATGATTAGTTAAAATTTCTAATAATGCCTCAATTACGTTTCTGTTTTCAGGACAAAATGATATTGGAGAAAATGCATTGACCTTAGAGAGAGAGAGAGAGAGAGAGAGAGAGAGAGAGATTGATTAGGGATTATCTGGCACAGCTACCTGGGTCACTGACGCCAAAGACAAGCGCAGAGAGGAAGTAATTTCAGAGCAAATGGAAAATATAACGGTATTCGAGCAAACTGAGAAAAGAAAGGGGTCAATCATTAAGCAATGTTTTACCTTGTACGTTGCAATCTATTATATATTATGGTATCGTTATGGAAAATATTCAAGTTACAATTGTTTAACAAGTAAAGAGATTTCCGAAGTAAATTTATCCAAAAGAAATACGTGGTGTTATTTAGGCAAGATAGACATGGTGAGAAATTTCTGATTTCGATACAAGAACACATCCGACCCTTGTCTTCTGCCAAACGAATTTAAGATACAAAAAAATCATAATTCTGTGTGGAAACCATTAGAACCTTTGTTATATCGAATAATGCAGGAGACTGCGCGAAGTATAACAAAATTACAGATGAAAAATGGACAGCTTCAGTAGCGACCATGACACGTGTGAGAGATGAATATTTAAGATGAGAGAGAGAGAGAGAGAGAGAGAGAGAGAGTTGCAATTAAGATGCTTCTCAAATGGCCACTCTATCAATTTCCTTTAGTTATCTGCAGTAATTCCTATGCTAGCCGTGTATACATACACTGTGTATAAGTGCATATATTTGCATGGAAGCACTCCTACAACTGATCCAACACAAGCATAAAAATGTGAATACATGAAAACAAAATCGATTTCTACATTTTGTAGTTATAAAAAAAAAGTTATTTTAACCAATTACTGCCATTTGAGTGTGAACGAGTGTTTGAATTTTCCGCTATCCCAACAGGTTTAGATGTTGAATGTTGGTCATTATCCATGATTAGTAAAAAAGAAAAAAAAATAGATCTTTTGGTACGCAGGTCCGATATTATTAATAAAATAGTCGCTTAAGACTAATCTTCAATGGTCAGTCTGAGTCTTACAGTCTTACAGCTCGTTCGGGTTGCCCCAGGTCCCTCAGTGCGAGGCACCTCTAATGTCTATCAGAGAATTGCTGATGCATCTTCCGGTATATTTTCCATCTTCCAATCTTGGATGGTCTGGGATGCAGCTTAGATATTTGTCGAGCTTATTCTTAAACACACCTACGCTCACTCGTGATATGTTCCTCAGATGAGCTGGCAACGCATTGAATAGACGCTGCATTATCGATGCTGGTGCGTAGTTGATTAATGTCCTGTGTGCTTTCCTTAGTTTTCCTGGTATGGTTTTGGCCACTATTAATCTACCTCTGCTTGCTCTTATTGATATTTTGAACTCCATGATGTTTTCAGTAATTCCTTCTGTCTGTTTCCATGCCTGTATTATCATATAGCGTTTTCTTCTCCTTTCTAGACTATATAATTTTAAAAATTTTAGTCTTTCCCAGTAGTCAAGGTCCTTAACTTCTTCTATTCTAGCTGTAAAGGACCTTTGTACACTCTCTATTTGTGCAATATCCTTTTGGTAGTGTGGGTACCATATCATATTGCAATATTCAAGTGGACTACTTACATACATTTTATAAAGCATAATCATGTGTTCAGCTTTTGTTGTTTTGAAGTGCCGTAACACCATTCCCATTTTTGCTTTGCATTTTGCTAATAGTATTGCTGTCAGGTTAATTTGTTGGAACAATCTTATTCCGCTTGTTCCTTAGTGTTTACCTGTTAACCATTAACCTGTTCTTCTTTCTCTTTGGGGTAAAGTGAGTTGACGTCTGCCGGACGATGTCTGATTTTAGTCATTCAGTAGCACAACTTCGAGGGGTCAGTATGGAGCAGCTGCAGGTATTGCTTACCTGTTGGTCTCAACAAGAGGTTGGGGATCTTGTCTGTTGGTGTAGCTTCATCTCCGTTGGCAGTATGTGGCTGTCATGACGACAAAGTTCGTCTGTTGGCTGCATTGGAAGTTCGACTCATCGTTCCTGATGGCAGCGTGTGGGTGTCTCTACAACAAAGTTAGTCTGTTGGCTGCATTGGAAGTTCGACTCGTATGTTGGAGTGGCTTCGTTCCTGATGGCAGGGTGTGGGTGTCTCTACAACAAAGTTCGTCTGTTGGCTGCACTGGAAGTTCGACTCATCTATTGGAGTGACTTCGTTCCTGATGGCAGCGCGTGGGTAGTGTCTACGACAGAGTTCACCTGTTGGCTATGTTGGAAGTTCGACTCGTCTGTTGGAGTGGCTTCATTTCAGATGGCAGCATATGGCTGTCTCGACGATAAGTTCGTCTGTGTGATATTTTGTGAGCCCACCTCTGTGTAACCTTATTGTGGTTCTGGTATTTATTTCTTGTTATTAAGACGTAGAGTATTTTTGAGACAAAAAAGTTCTAGTTATATGGAAGTGTGTAATTCAGAGTGTATCATTTTTGTTGTATAATCACTAATAAGTATTTTTAATGTTTACTACACTCAAGTTTTTGTTCAGTCATTTGTGTAAATTTGTGAGGTTTAATTGACTGACTATTTGTTATGTGATTATCTGATCCTTTATTGTAATGATTCCCCTGTGTTTTGTGAGATTTATTTACTGTGCTGCTCATGTATTAATGATTCGTTCATTTAGTTGTAATGTCAGTTTTTGACATTTATGTATTGACTTCTTTTATTTTCATTTTAAAGTGATTAATAGGTGTAGCTACTGACTCATTTGTAGATAATGTATACTATTATAAATAATAAATTAGTTTAAGGTACCTTTTTTTTGTTTGTCGAGTTCCCTCCTCCATTGTTGGTCTCATTCACTGCCAGTTTTTCCAGTCCCGTTTGCTTTAAAATTTAAAGAACCTGATGAACCATTGTCAGTTCATAACAGTTGCTATTTGATCATTGCATAACATGTTCAACATCACACCTAGGTCTTTTTCTGCTTCCTTATTTGTGATTGTCTCGTTATTAGGTTCCCTATATGCATTTAGCATTCCTTCTTTATCTCCATAATTTATTGATTTAAATTTATCAGAGTTAAATACCGTCCTGTTTACCTCTGCCCATTCATATATTTTGTTTAGGTCTCTTTGTAGCGAGTTCCTATCTTCATCACAAGTAATTTCTCACTTATTCTTTTGTCATCGGCAAAACTACTCACTACCGAGTCCTTAACATTACTGTCTATGTCTGCAATCATAATAACAAACAGCAATGCAGATTACACCGTACCTTGTGGCACACCGGATATTACCTTAACTTCATCCAATTTCTCATCGTTTGCAATTACTATCTGTTTTCTGTTTTGCAAAAATTCTGTTATCCGTCTTCCTATTTTGTCCACAATAACATGTTTTCTAATTTTCTTCGCTAATATATTATGGTCTACCTTGTCAAAAGCTTTTGCAAAGTCTAGGTAAACCACATCTGTTTCTTTTTCGTTTATAATTTTTTTATATATGTTCTCACAGTGGACTAACAGTTGGGTGCGACTGTACAAAACCATGTTGTCCTATATTAAGCAAATTATTTTTCATTAAATGTTTCATTATACTTTATTTCTCACATATTTTTCCTTGATTTATGTCTCTCCCATATATCGTGGTTCCCCCTTGATCCCTATTTTTTTCTATCTCATCTAAAAGTTTGGAACCCCTTTATCTGATCATCATTACCAGTCTCTTGGGAATACCAGGCTTCACTTATATTCATTATATGTCTATTATTTTCAGTTTGGGTTAGCTCTTCTAAGAACTCTATTTTTCTGTTTGAGTTACTCGTAACTAAACCCTGCGCATTATCACTAGGATGGTTCGAGTGTTATCCACATCATTTAAAATTGGTAATAATAAGGAATTTCCCACGTCTCTTTCCTGTTCTGATATGTTGTTCTTTTCTTCATTTCCGGAAATTGTGACATTAAAATATCCAACTTTTCCAGTACATTTGATCTTCCATCTTCATATTTATTCATTTTGTGTATGTATCTGCATTTATCTCTGCATCTGCACCATCCCCTGGCATCGTATATACAGTGCTTGTTCCTTGTACTGTACCTAGGTGCTGATGCCTGAAATCTCGATGCTGACATTTCATAACGCAGTGATGGCTTGTTTTTTTCCTTCACTTCATGTTCTTTGTTCCTTTCTTTATTTGCTTAATTTTTACTTTAATTTTTATTATTCGCGTTTCTCTCTCTCTCTCTCTCTCTCTCTCTCGCATCCTCTCTCTCTCTCTCTCTCTCTCTCTCTCTCTCTCTCTCTCTGGTTACTAACGATTACGCACCTCAAGTCGTTAGCTAAAGTGTGTCTTGCAAGAAAACGACACCGATTTTAATTAGGCTGAAAGGACTTTAGGAAATTAGTTTTTTTTTCTTTTAAGATTTCGTGCATTATTGAGAGAATGTTTTCTGAATTTCATCTATTTTTGTTAAATATAAAGTAGAAAACTATATCTTTATTGCAGAGCTGATGATTGGACTACATTTCTTCTAGTTTTATTTAATTTTATATTTGTGCTGCTGGATATTCCTTTTTTTTTTATTTGCATATTTTGACTGCAAAAAGTATCAGTTATATCTACCGCACAGGGAATTATTTCTAAATATTTCGGCCAGTACCTCCAGAGTTACTATTTATAATCTGAAAATGTGCATAGTATGATTCTTGCAGAGAAGGTGACATGACACATGGCATTTATAACAGAATGCTTACTTTTCTGGAAAAACTTTTTATGAGAATTTAACAAGAACTTCATATAAAACTCTGTTTCCTCTCGAATAATAGTGACAACAATAATAATAGAAAAAACGGCATGACACTTCTTAATTACATGAGAATATTTTCACCATTTTCTATTCTATATTTATTGATTAAATCATTAACAAAATGTTTTCGGTGAAGCACATATTTATTTAAAATATATTAAAAGATTTTGATAGAACTGATGAAAATTCAGAAGTGAAGGTTTTAGTACTGACTGTTTAGAAGGTAATTTGTTGGGATGTGTTAATATGGAGGTGTCTAGTTTGATGTAAAATTTCGTTCAAACGGAAGGGAGTAGTGTTCTAATGTTGTTCCAAGATTTTTTCATAGTTAGAAGAATGAAACCATTCAGGAAAAGGCTGAATCTTCAAGTACAACCTTTAAGATAAGTAAGGTGTCTGTGAGCTTACTCTGCAGATGATACAGTGCTGTGCAGTTAATGAACAGAAGCAGAGACTGATGAAAGATTATGAAAGTGCGGGAGTATTGAGATAATTTTAGTATAATTAAAAGTTTTAGGGGTAACTGAAGGACAAGAAGATTGAGCAATTAATAAAAATACGAATGGTGGAGACATCACATTAAATGAATCCCGTATGGATGATTATAGGATGAGATAACTGGTACATCCTACAACATGCGAAGAAGGTTACTGGAACTCTAAAAAGTAGTTTTATAGAAGACAAGCGCATTTAGAATCAGTTTGGACTCTTGGAAGCCATGATTGATCTAACTCTCCTTTACCTGAATAATGGTTGGATGCCTAATGGTAGTAGACGGGAGCTGGTGGCGCCGTCAAGATGAATTGTTCGTGTGTTATCATTTTAAAGGGTAAACAATGGTGAAATCAGCTATGTGGTTTGGTTTTGGTCTGTTCATTAAATCTGCATTAATTCCAACCAAAAATTGATAACCCCGCCCCCACCCTCCTTGAGAGATTACCGCCGTAAATGTGCATCTGTATTCACCAGAATCGTTTCACCCATTCCTAAGTTATTTTGTTAATGCAACACAGACACACGATGAAATTTTATTCTTTCAATTTTATTGGTGGAGGTAATAACTGCAGCCGTATCAACGTAGGATATCAACTTTGCCCCTGCATTGTTGACAGGGAATTAATTAGTTATTGCGCTCTACTTTCCAACCGGTAAATTGAATGGCCATTTACCTGAGTTTTTTTAATGAGGTTATGAGGCTCAAATCCAGCTAACGGAAACGGAAGGCAATTAATGAGGTCTGAATTATTGATGGCTTTCTGTATTTGTTGATACAGTAGCCTTCAAATAACGCGCAAATGCACACGCAAGACCAAGCGTTTTATGAAGCAGTTACCTTCTCCCTTTGGAAATGTACATCCTATTCGTGAAGTCTCAGTCAACTTGTCCTTGAGTAGCGACATACCCTCTTTACAAAGAAATGCAGACAATCCAAGATTCTGAAGGTAAAACGTGAAGCAGGACTGGCTAAAAATAGCTCGTTCTTTGGTTCATGGATATGTAGAATTGATAAGTTACCT
>NC_061100.1:80557009-80564509 GCF_015104395.2 Macrobrachium nipponense | reverse complement strand
AATCTTCATTTTCAACTTTTGCTCCCACAGACTTTTCCAAATTCGTTTACCAGTTTCTGCAACTTCTTTTTACTAATATTCCAGTTACCTTGTATCATCTTCCAGTATCGGCCGCTCCACCTTCTGTTCTCAAACAATTTTCTGATACTAGGAACTTGCATCTATATATCACTTCCATAATATCTGCCTTCACTCCCTTTGAAATAACAAATTAAACAGCAATAGATCTAACAACCCGACCCTCATTTGATCTCCATTTGTATGCCAAATCATCTGCCATTCGTTATGCTAATTTTAATGCGCATTGTACTTTCATTGTGAAACTATGAATCGTTACCTGCCACTCCGTATCTCTTCAACCCATTCCGCATTGCACGTTTTCTCCTCAGCAAAGAACCTATGTATAAATTGTCTGTGGGTAGATCGGTATGCTTAACAACCATGTCCACATTTGCGCGTAAAAGGCAACGGAATGAAACCAATAACTAAATCAAGCCCAAACCACCGGAGCTTAAAGTTAAGCCAGACTGCTCCAGACTCAATCATCCATGAGGTCGTGCGCCAGACGAGTCGTGATGCATCATTATCTTCCTAAATAGATATAGTGTACCTGACGTACTCTAATCACCGAGGATGCCTTACCTGATGCCAAGTAATTACTCACTGGATGTGGGTGCCTCGAAGATCGATGAGTTATTACGGTACAGAATTGCATGAGTGCAATTAATCTGTAATCAGCATTTGCAGAGGAAACTGATAACTGGTTTGATTGCATGTGTGTGATTAGTGCGTTTCGTAAGTTTTAATCTGTTGTCATTGATATTTTGAATTTAATAGAAACACTATAAAATAATTGAAATAAATATCTGTTCCATGTAATTCACCAATTATAAACTGATATTTAGCGGCAATTCTGTTATCAAAACGATTGTTATTTCATCTTTCCCATCATGCGTTTCCCAACTGAGTTTTGGCGAGATATAGTTGGAGGTGAATCTTAAATGCATTTCTGATTATGCATTTGCCTGCATGTCTAATTAATCAGTGATGCTCACGGTGAGATGACTTGATTTCTGTAGGTGTGATTGGACTAAAGTCACGTAATTGTTCATGTATTATTGCTATTGGGTCTGCCTAGTTCTGTCTCCCTTACTCTAAGTCATATTGATTCCATTCGTAGATTTTTATTGAAATCCCAACTCTGGGTGAGCAAGCTGCTTAGTTATGTTTCTCAGTAGCTGCTTAGCGTTGGTTATGGCATCCTCATGAACGAGGTTACCAGTACCTTAATTTTTAGTCATTTGGGTTCATCAGTGCTCACACAATTATTCTCGAAGTTTGAATTGCCTTCCTATTTTCCCGAATCCCTCAAATGATTCTGTTTGCGAAGAAATTGCCATCGTCGTTAATTAAGCTCTCTCTCTTCTTCTTCCTCCTCTTCTTCTTCTTTTACTTCTTCTCTTTATGATTACCGGGTATCGTGAATCTTCACTGTGATCTGTTTGTAAACCTAATACAAGAATTTCTTTAAAATCAAAAATGGTTCATCTTTGCTCGCAAAAAAAGTTAGATGCTTTACTTCTTATGATAGATTTGCGTACCTTTTCTCCAAAAAAAATAAATGAAAAAAAATTAAAAACTTCTTTCCAATTACTTTTAAGGTATCTGGAACCTTAAAACTGATCTGTTTACAATTATTGCTTAAGAATTTTAAACAAAACAATGGTAAAGTAACTTAAAGTTATAATTTCATCTGCGCCCGCAAAAGAAAAAGAACCCGATTTTTATCTTTCCTTGGATGATATACAGCATCCCTGCTTCACAATCTCCCTCATTCCATTGTGACATCATTTATTCCCAGACTTGGATGAGGGAGCGATCTCCGTAGACGTGATTATTGGATTTTGATCAATTTATAGAGCTCATTCCTCTGCAATTCAAAAGCGATAGAACTGGTTTCTTCTGCAATCAGATCTTCCTAAGTTATAGGGTTTCGCCTGGACCTTTCTTCCATTCCCGAGTGCTCCCCCCCAACCCCCCTCCCTCTCTCTCTCTCTTTCTCACGCTAGCATATATACACATGGAAACAAATTCTTACTTTCTTTGTGCTTATGGAACGAGTTCACAGTATGAGCTGTCCGTGGTTATAAATATTTTTAACTTCCGTGAACCATTGCGATAGGCAATATAATAACTCGGGGTACTAAGGAAGTAACCGAAAGAGTTAAGCCCAAGAATCGAGAATTAAACTCGGAGAGACAAGAGACTCCAAAAAATGCGAAAAAGTTAAGTATATCTTAGTTTAACCAGACCACTCAGCTGATTAACAGTTCTTCTAAAGCTGGGTGTTACGGCCTCTAAGAGAGGTCCGCTTCAGGTTCGATATGAAATAAATAAAAAAAAAATATTTCAACACCAACAGTTGAAACTGTGGATACGAATACAGAAAGAAACACTAACACAACAAAGGTTTATTTACAAGCTTACTAACAAAGGTAAATGCAGAATGGCATCTGCTATTTACATAAAAAGATAGAATCTTACACTGCATGAACTGGGGGAACAGCGAGGTCATTCAAATACTTGCGGGCCGGTTTAGTGACTCGAAGTGGTGGCTTCACAAAAGGAGAGCGGCAATTGCAGACGTCCTGTTGACTCTGTATTGCAGAAAATAAAGTCTACTCTTGATACTTGAAAGGCAGGAACTCCCCAAAACCTCTAGCAGAACATTTTCTTCTCTGAAGTTTTCTCAACGTCGAGATAACTCGGTCGTCCACTCCTGAAGATGGCTTGACCAAAATCCAACCAACTCTCGAGCAACTTTTCTTCTGATCCTTCGTCGGTTCCTTCGTCTCTAGTCTCTCTCTGATGATCTCTGCTGCTGATCTCTCACTGGTAATCTGATCTGTGGCTCTTACTGAGGATATCTCTCTGTGACGATCTCTCTAACGATCTCTCTTTTACAATCTCTGCTGCTGCTGCTACGACCGTCGTATTTATACGGCACTCTGGGGGCGGAGCCTACGGCGAACGTCACAGGCTCCCGAGATTACTGGAACTTCTTAGAAGACTCTCGACGGAATATTGCATCATATTTCGCTGCGTCCCTCCCGGCACTTTGGCGCGAGTTACGCTCCACAACACGCCCGATGATTCCAGAACAACCGCGAAAACAGGCGCCTCCAACATGGGCGCAAAAGTCTCCTTGCTGCCGAACTTCTCGAAAATGCGTTTTCCTTTCCTTTATCTTTCTTTGCTATGAAGCAATTACCATCACACTGGGCCGAAGGATTATTATTTTTATTTATTTTTTTAGCAAGGTGACCTACAGTTTAATGTGGGATCCGAACCACATCATATCGAGAAATGAATCTCTAATCACCAGAAATAAATTCCTCTGATCTCTCACTGTGCGGCCGCGGGAAGAAAACTCAGCCCACCAGATTGATGTCGATCACGGAACCCATTCGTCCAGTGAGAAAGCTCCACAAAATAGGAAGATTTTATGGATCTGAAAACCGCAAGCAAGATGTTTTGTTTCATGCATTTAAATGTGCATGGATTTTCTACAAATTAAGCACTGCCACGATGATTTAATATTTTTGGTTTCAAAATAGATATCAAAATATTTTTATATCATCTTTCTCTTCAGAATATTCTCATGAATTTACTGGACTTCCGTGACCTGAGTTTCATAGTTGTTATTCATTTGTTTTCAATATTTCTTTTATGAAGTTCGCCATTTGTGTTAAATTGCAGTTTAAAAGACATCAAGTGTGAACAAAAGGTGAACAGAAGTATTTGGTTCTTTTATTCCCGGAAAATTTTATCACTTTTAACTCCTACAGTTCAAGGAGTCAGTTGTGGCAGCTTTAAATCTTGCCAGCCCGCTCTACATAAACGCGACCTGTACGTGAATGATACCTCACGCTATCCTTGATTACCTTTCGATCGCCGATCCTGCTCTGGCAAGAATTTATGGGTTGTCTGAGGCACGAATACAGAAGGTGGTATAAATCTTCTCTCTTGTCTCTGTACATGTTCTCTTCTTTTCACACTTATGTTTTTCTATTTATTTTCTTCTCTCGCATGACCTCGTAAGTACTGAGTAGAATAAAAACCCTGCTCAATTCATTCCACACGTATACCAATCTTCATTTCTTCGTATTCTGAACTCGAAACTTCTAATCTGGAAAATAAATGGGTATGTCTATTTTCATTTCTGCTAAACATCCATTTTTTCGCTGTGTTATCTTCTACGATAATAATAAGAAAAGGTAACGTAGATTCCCGTCAATTTACTTATGACACTTCCAATCCACAACTGTAATTTTCCCACTTAGTACTCCGCATAAATAACTTATTTTTCCCACTGAAGCTAAATAAGAATATGCCCAAAGATTTCTGTAAGTAGCATCTTCTAAGCTATTATTATTATTATTATTATTATTATTATTATTATTATTATTATTATTATTATTATTATTATTATTATTATTATTATATAAGAATGCCTAAGTTAATTTGGAACAGACATCGTATGTAAATTTCCGTAGAATGGAAAGCTTTTAGGGAAAAATGAGAAAAATATGGATGAAAGAAATAAAACATATCAACTATTAACAACTCAACAAGTAAATAAGGCTGGGTATTTGGTAAGAAAAAACAAAGACTGAGGACATCACTCTAGAGTAGTTATGCAGCTTTACTTGACCTTGCAAGCTTCACCATTCAGCCACTGATAGGAAGAATGCTTTGGATCAGTAATGTGTTACCTCTAAAAGCATTCTAATTATAATATAGAAAGTTGGGTCTTTGTGCTGGAAGGAATATGAAAGACTTCATGACTAAATCTTACCTGTAACGGCAGATTTAAATTACAGTAGAAATTTTCACCAAACTGTTAGAATTTAATCCTCATAATTAATCTATGAAAAGGGAAAATGGCTTTTTTTATGACTGAAGTGGAATGTTATATTCCTACCCCTAAATTTCTTTAGGAAATTATAATATCTTGGATGGCTGAAAAGTGTGACTTTTCGAAATCCTTAAGGAAACTGTGAAGCTGTATAGTTCTGTATACAATAATTCATGCCCAATAGCAGTCGGATTTAGAGTGTAAAATTCCATTAGTAAAAAACTACTGTTGCATAAAACTTAATATGAAGCTACAATGTTGTAGAAAGGAAAGAGGGTCAGTTTAGTGTCAACAGAACGGAAAAAGTGTAAAACTGCAATAATTAAAAAATCTCTGGAAAATATGATTTACGTTTTAAAGTCCAAAACCCCATAAATGATTTATTAAAGTTACAAGTGTGAGCAGAAGGGTGCATTTTGTGAAGTTTTCAGAAATATCCTAAAAACTTTAAGTTCCACCAATGTTTGATCTGTGCAACTTTTCAAGCGAGAAAAGAACTCTGATTTCCTTTGTCGTTTCATTATATATTCCGTCGTATTTATATTCAGTATTCAATATACGTTATTTATTCTATTATTATCTCGCGTTCTTTGAGTCCCTTTCTTCTCTCGTCAACTCTCTTTTCATTCTTTCGTGTTTCTCTTTCTTCTTATTAATGAGATTTCCATTTTCTCCCACTCACTGGTAAAATCGTTCTCTGAATTTCCTTTGTGGTTTGAGTCTTTTTCGTTCTTTCCGATGTGTGTTTTAATGATCTCTCTCTCTCTCTCTCTCTCTCTCTCTCTCTCTCTCTCTCTCTCTCTCTCTACCAATTTGTTGGTACATGGTTCATTAATGTCTAGAATTTACCTACACCATTATTTACTATATATATATATATATATATATATATATATATATATATATATATATATATATATAATATATATATATATGGGTGTGCTATTGTTTATAACCCCAACTATTACTCTTATCTCTCTCTCTCTCTCTCTCTCTCTCTCTCTCTCTCTCTCTCTCTCTTACCAAAGATTAGTTAAAGGCTAGAAGGAGGACGTCGACTTTATGAGGTTCTCCATCGCCTCAGTCAAAGAATGTTTCTTTGGCCAGAGAAAACTTTGGCGCAATTTTGTCCACCCTCCCCGGCAGCTTTCTCTCTCTCTCTCTCTCTCTCTCTCTCTCTCTACGGAACTCGATTTTTTTTCCACGCAAGAAAGGTTGTGTTATGAGGGAAACTTTCCTATTTTTATACTCAGTGACGTCCTGATGGCCGCCTAATTAAATATCTGGCTAAATTGTAGATAGCGTCAGTTGGACGTGTTATTGGACAATAGAGTGAGTTAGTCCGAAAACTTTTCACATGACTTACCATGTGTCAAAGCTTCAATGATTTTTTATATGTTGAGGTTCAAATTACTTATGACCTGCAAATGTTTTAATTATTTAAGACCTGTTGACACTTAGATCATTTATGATTTGTTGAATTTTTAATTATTAATGATCTATCCAAAATTTAAATGATTGTTGTATGATCTGTCAAAATGGAAATGGTTTATTGATCGTCAAAATATAAATGTTTTATGACCGGTCAAATTTGCGATTTAATGATCTGCCAAATTCGTTTTTTATTGGCTTTTTAGATTTATGATTTATTGGAGTGCCATTGTTTTTCTTCCCAGCTGGTTCCCATTTTTATATGAGGTTGCCGTTTTGGATGAGCCATTTCCATCTATTTCTATCCTGCACTTCTGCCTCATCAATTCCCTTCTCGTGTAAGTCTCCTCTCACACAGTCCGGCCATCTCTTTCTTGGTCTCCCTCTTCTTCTTTTTCCTTGAACCTCCATCCCCATTGTATGTCTCCCAGCGTGGTCCTCATCTCTCCTCAACAGGTGTCCATACAATCTCAGCCTCCCCTCCTGCACTTTCTTTGATACTTCCACCACCTTAGTCGACCCCTTATGCAGTCATTTCTGATCCTATCCTCTCTTTTCACCCCAGACGTCCACCTAAGCATTCTCATTTCTGCCACATCCATCTTCTTCTCCTCTGTCTTTCTCATGCTTGCTGTTTCTGTACCATACAGCATTGCTGTTCTTACCACCGTCTTGTGAAATTTTCCTTTTAACCTCAGCGGTACTATTTGGTCACAAAGAACTCCAGAGGCCGCTCTCCAGATGTTCCAGCCAGCCTGTACCCGATGTTTTTACTTCTTCTTCCATACTTCCTTCAGCGTTAACAAAGGATCCCAAATACTTGAACTTATCAACTCTCTATAGTTGTTCTCCACCAAGCTGAATAATTTCTCTATCCTCCCCTTCATTGGTGTTACACATATATTCTGTCTTATATCTACTTATTCTCATTCCTCTGTCCTCCAGTACTTGTCTCCATCTTTCCAATTTCATTTCCAGATCTTCCCTGCTCTCTGCACACAGAACAATATCATCTGCATACAATATGTTCCATGGTACTGCCTCCCCTACTTCCTCTATTATAACATCCATCACTATGTTAAAGATAAATGGGCTCAGAGCCGACCCCTGGTGTAATCCAGCTCTCACCTCAAAACCCTCTGTCTCCCCAA
>NC_061100.1:80547009-80552009 GCF_015104395.2 Macrobrachium nipponense | reverse complement strand
CTCTGTAATGTGAAAAAATAAATGTTATGGATTGGAAAAAAGAATGCGAAGAGAGAATTAGGGAGAAAGAGAGGAAAAAGGACGGAGGAATTAAGCAGCAAGGTAGCAATCACCAAACTAGAAACAAAGTCATAGGGGGGAAAAAGGCGTAGTATTATGAGATAAGTAATGTCAAGACGAACAAAGGAATCCAAGGTGGGGGAAGGAGTTAATGAGACAATAAATGGGAATAACGTAATAGAAAAAGATGCAGATATGTTCTTAAATGCGAAAATGAAGGGCAAGTCTGGAGCTAATGTGTAATAGCTAAATAGGGGAAAAGAATGCCATGATTAGTAAGCGATTGTTATTGTAGCAGTCGTTGGTAGTGCTGTTGTTTTCATCATTATTGTTGTTGCTCTTGTTCGGGTTAGATCTAGACTGGGATAGGGAATCATTTAGGTTGGTTGAGAAGCGAGAGGGTGACCGATGAACTGTTCTACATTAGAGGAGCTCTGCGTTTCCTTCAATTCTCTTGATGCTGTTGTTACTGATAATGTTGAGAGTACAGTGTTTAAGGACAACTCAAAAGGTCAGCAAATTCCCACAGAATTGACTGCCCTCGCGTGAAAAGTTAATAAATGTAAAGAGAAGAAAAATGAAAAAGGAATCAATAATAAAAATTGCAATAAGAAAATAATGTCGTGTGTAACGGAGTGAAATTTGACTGGAACCTTAAGATGAGGAAGAAGAAGAAAGACAATATAGAATTATAGAATTGCATGGGACTCGGTAAATGAATCTTTGAAAACAAGGGAAAGACAAGTCGACAAATTCCTTACATTGAAGATGAAAACAGTCGATTTTGTAAAGGAAATCTAAAGGGATAAAATAATATATGTAGTGGACCTTTTAAGGAAAAAATATGTGAATTAAAGGCAGACGAGATTGTTCCGAGAAAGCAAAACTCTCCAATGTATAGTAGTCCATCTCCTTAATAATATCTACCCCACAAATGTCCCATTTTGCTAGTGTGTAAATACACACACACTCACACACAGACACACACACACACACACATATATATATATATATATATATATATATATATATATATATATATATATATATATATATATATATATATATATATATATATATATATATATATGTGTGTGTGTGTGTGTGTGTGTGTGTGTGTGTGTGTGTGTGTGTGTATTATTGTTATTCGTCTGTTTATCGATGTATGTATATTTTGAACCTCATAGAAATCGAAACAATGTCATTCTTTGATTTCAAGGATCCTCTGTATCATTTCTCTAACTTGTAGCCTATGCATGGCAACCTTATACATTCAAATGTTTATATGGATACATTCAAACTAAGAATAATTTCTCCATCTTCCCCCCATCTCCCCGAACCCCCTGCTTCCATAAAACCCCCACCTAACATTCTGACAGCCTGTTCAGTCAAAGAACATGACATGGAGACGTATCACATGCAACAAAACACACGCAGATGATCAGATCTGTTACTGACGGCGAATAATTCTGATGTATTTCTCGTAAACTGGACTAAATCGTCTCGACTGCGTCACTTTCTTTTTGAGAGTGGTGAATAAGCGGTTAAATATGGCTCCCATTTTTTTAACAACAGTTTCATTATTGGATTTAATATCTTTGGAAAGGATGCGCTTCAAGTCAACAAAGATATCGGTCATAGTTCTTTTTTTTTTTTTTTTTTTTTTTTTTTTTTTTTTTTTTTTTTTTTTTTTTTGCTTATAAGCAAAGGAACAGTTGCAGAGCACAAAGATAATAAGATAGGAAGTTTTAATATAGAGATGTTGATTAAAATTCTTGTGAAATGTACGGAATTAGGTAAAGCATAATAAAGCTAACAAAAAATAAGTTCTTAAAAAATTATATTATGTAATTTAATTATAATAACGATTAAGAAAACAAGAGCTTAGATGGACAGTACAAAATTTTTGAAAAATAAATATAATTTGCAAAATACCTCAGTTCGATTTATATATATATATATATATATATATATATATATATATATATATATAATATATATATATATATATATATATGTATATATAATAGGTCTAAGAAATATATAATGAATAAAGGACTGAGTATGCGAAATAATATTAAATAACATTATGTGGGGAGAAGGCAATAAGGTTGAACCTTTCAAATATTTAGAAACGATGATATTCAGTACAGGGCTTTCTTGGCCCTGAAATTAGTTAAAAAAAAAAAAAAAAAAAAAAAAAACAAAAAAAAAAAAAAAAAAAAAAAAAATCTTAGTAAAAAAAATTAATAAGGTTTGGAAGTGCAATAAAATGAAATTAAATACGAAAATAACATAATGCATAATCCTGATGCGATCTGTACAGCCATGACTCACAGTATGACAAATAAATTATTGTTATAAGATTTAGTCGATGTAAGACTGAAGCTTGACGAAAGATATTAGAAGGCAGAGGGCAGGATAGAGTCAGAAATGACACCATGAGAGAAATTCCGGGAGTTGCACTTGCAGATGAGAAAAGGATGAAAGAGAGATGGAAATGGATTTATTTGGATGAAGACTTTGCGAAGGAAGGTAGGAGATGAATGGAGATTTGGGGAAGATTAAGCATAAGAAAGAAAAGAGGTGTGGTGGTAGCGGAGCGGTGATTTCTTACTTTTTACCTTTGGGTAAAAAGTGAAATGTAGGAAGAGGCTAGGAAGAAGGAAGACGAAACATCAAAGTCAAAGAAGATGCAGACGGAAGGAAGGAATAGAACTGAGTGAGGAATAGAAGGAGGGAGATAGCTGAAAGAGGTTTAAGCAAGAATAGAAGAAGAGAAAGAATCAGGAATTTTTGTTGTGACGTAATGCTGATTCTTCCTGGAAAATGGCCTAAAGCTACTCATATACATATATATATATATATATATATTATATATATATAAAAATGTATATAGATATATATATTTCTAATAAAAGGAGCCCATAAAAACACCAAAATATAGAGAAAAAAGTACTATATTTCAGAGACTGCTGTCTCCCTCTTCAGCAGTCTCTGAAATATAGTACTTTTTTCTCTATATTTTGGTGTTTTTATGGGCTCCTTTTATTAGATGGAATTCTGTTGTTACAGAACATTTTTACCAGTCATATATATATATATATATATATTATATATATATCATATATATTAGTTTATATATATATATTATTATATTATAAATATATTATATATATATATATATATATATAATATATATATAGTCTGTATATATAATATATATATATATATATATATATATATATATATATATATATATATATATATATATATATATATATATATGTGTGTGTGTGTGTGTGTGTGTGTGTGTGTGTGTGTGTGTGTGTTTACGAGTTGCTTTGGTTGTTTTCCAGGAGAGAATCAGCATCAAGTCACCAACAAAAATTCCTAGTTCTTTCCCTTCTTCTATTCTTGTTCAAATCTCTTTCAGCTTTCTTCCTCCTCCTATTCCTCACTCTGTTCTATTCCTTCATTCCGTCTGCATCTTCTTTGACTTTCATGTTTCACCGTTTCTTCTTTTGTCACAAAATTTTTTTAATCTAATTTTTCTTGTCTTTTCTACCTTTATCTTCCTGGCTCTAGTTCCCTCCCGTTATCTCTCCATGTTCCCTCCCTTCGCCACTAATGTCTTTTCTCAGTCGTCTCTTCCTCTGCGTTAGCCATTCCTGATATGTTTTCTTATTATCTTCCTCCAAATCATCCTTCATCCCTTGTCTTCTAACCCCCTTCCTTCTTTTTATCATTATGTTTTTTCTCATCTTATCCTGTCGAGGCTTCTTTGTGACGCCTTGTAAACACATCCAGTCAGCCAAATGATGAGATTTCTACTTTGATTCTGTCTGTTTCATTCCGCTCATTCCTTTCGACCTCGGTGATTGACGTTTCATAAAAGCGGATGGTTTTGACGTCGCACATTGACAGCACCTGAATCTTCTTATTTTCACATTCACTGGGGATTTGCATCTCTAACCTCCTGTTTTTCTACTTGTTTATAGTTCAAAAAGGATAAGAAGCCTCCCGATATTGGCATTTCAAAGGTTCCACAGACAAAAATATTTCCTGTGAAATGCGTTAGAACATATCTCCAGCGCCTGAACTTGGCGTCTGTAGTTGTTTTGATCTGCGCTCGTTTCTTTGGTTGAAGGAGATTCCGAATATCGGCTAGACATCTGAGAAATCGAGGACTTTACTTTCCAGCTTCTTAAACAAAAGATTCCTTGCTGCTCTCTCTCTCTCTCTCTCTCTCTCTCTCTCTCTCTCTCTCTCTCTCTCTCTCTCTCTCTCTCTCTCTCTCTCTCATGAGGATCGGTGAAGTTCTTTTGATTTGACTTCCAAAAACTGTTATTAAAACGGCGACACTCGCCGCTTTGTTTCATTCGATCCTTTGCCATCCAAGTTTGATGAATCACAAAAATCATGTGTAGCATTCATTTCAAATCAAGGCCAGGGAGAGTAAGTTTGAGTAAGCTTTAAAACAGACTTTTTCATTCTCTTATATTTAATTTTCACTCTCTCCCTCCCTTTTAAATCACTGGATTCTTTCTCAGACTGGCACTGATTTTATTGAATCACGCCCAAGGTAAAGGTGCAGGGAGGGAGAACCGTGATGAGATTTTGCATTTAAGTATTGGAATTCGCTTTTGTCACGGATTAAAGGAGAAACTATATTCAATGTCTTTTAATTCAGAACAAGATTATCACTGATGTGAATGATTACTACATGCCATCTTGCAGATTACTTTCATGAGGCATGAAAGTATTTTATGAATATATTTAATTCATTTTGCTTCTGTTCGAGATGATGCAGCGTTTATAAACACAGTTCGTGACATATTCCAGTTTATTCTGTGGTTATGATTATTTTTATGATTAGAAATAGCTGAGCTTTGTTCTCCATACCTAACTAACTGTTTATGTTGTATTGATCTCTGGGG
>NC_061100.1:80509509-80542009 GCF_015104395.2 Macrobrachium nipponense | reverse complement strand
AATGTTATACGATCACAAGTAACACGTGAAGATTGTATATCAAGAGCCAGCAGGAAAAATGAAAAGCAGCAGTACCTAGCGCTTTCGTGTATTCTTGATACACCTCATCAGGGTACAAAATATAAAAGAATGAAAAATAGCTTCGAAATATCAAAGGTAAACATAAAAACAACAAAATAAAATACAGAACAATCAAAACAGCCTTGTCAAGAAGCAAATGGTCCACAGCCTAAAATTACACTCAAAGGACAACAACAAATGGAAATGGAACTACTAAGCAGTCAATTACATAGTTACGAGGTTGTCAACAATACATTTCGTAAGCCAGTTATCTAGTTTATATTGTCCGTTGCTAATATTAAAAACACTACTTGACTTATATTTTATTATACTAGATTCTATAATGTTTCTTTTAATAATGTCTCTACAAAATAAAATTTCCTTTGAATTGTTCCAATTAATTGCGTGATTAAAATTATTCATATGTAAAAAGAGAGCACTCGATGTACTTCCTACATGTACACAATATTTATGTTGATTTAATCTTGATGCCAGTAGTTTGCCACTTTGACCAATATATTTTTTATCACAATCTCTGCATGGAATTTCGTAAATGCAACCCGTTTGTAAATTTGGAGAGTTCCTTATTAAAATTGTTCTTACAGACTGAGTGTTACTAAAAACAACGTTAACATTAAAAACTTTAAACATTTTTGGCAAAGAAAGAAACCTGTTGTCAAAAGGTAAAACAAGCAAATTACTAGGGTCAAAAGCCTGTACATGGTCCACTGCATAAAATGTTTTCTTAGCCTTTCTTAAAGCAACATCAACTAAAAATGCCGGATACTTCAATTTAAAAGCAATATCATAAATCTTGGTAATCTCGTCTTCTAAAAATTCAGGACAACAAATTCTTAAAGCTCTTAAAAACATGGTAGAGAATACAGAGAGTTTAACTTTCAAATGGTGATTGGAGTAAAAGTGAATGTAAGAACATACATTTGTAGGTTTCCTAAAAACCGAAAATTTAAATCTGTTACCCTGTCTATGCACACTTACATCTAAAAATGACAAAACTGAATCTATTTCCTCCTCAAGTGTGAACTTTATAGAGGGAACCAGCGCATTTAATCTAATTAAAAATCGGTTCACATCCTCACACAAAGGCCATACACAAAATATGTCATCGACATACCTAAACCAAAGAACATTCGCAGGTAAAATATTTGATAGAAGTTTCTTTTCAAAAAACTCCATGTAAATGTTGCTTAAAAGGGGCGATAAAGGGTTCCCCATAGCCATACCAAACCTCTGCTCATAGAATTTACCATTGAAAGTAAATTTACATTCCTTAATACACAGTTTTAGTAACTCTAAAATGGTATCAGTTTGCAGAGAAAATTCGTATTTATCCAACTCATCAGCTAAAAATGTTATCAGGTCGTCAACTGGAACTTTAGTAAAAAGGGAAACTACATCAAAGCTAATCATTTTAAATTCGTAATTAATGTTACAGCCTCTGAGACGGTTTACAAAATCCACATTATTTTTTACTGAAAATCCTGAAATTTTTCCTATAAGAGGTGACAATTCACTGACAAGCCACTTTGACAAATTATAAGTTGATGACCCTACAGAACTAATAATAGGTCGTACAGGGTTATTTTGTTTGTGAGTTTTAATAAGTCCATAAAGATAGGGCAAGGATGCACATACGATACAAAATTTCTTAATTAAATCATCTTTTCCCCTTAACAATGTTTTAAGTTTTTTATTGAAACTACTATTAACCTTCTCTAATGGATTATGGTTCAGTACTGTATAAGTTTCTTGGTCACTTAACAAAACTAACATTTTATTTACATAATCATCTTTATTTATTAACACAAGAGGATTTGATTTATCTGCTTTCGTAATGTGTAACGTTTTATCTTTTTTAAGGTTGCTGTACGCCTTTAAAAACCTATCAGGAACATTAGAATAGCACTTAAAAGAACATGCGCCATAAACAATACCCTTACAGATGTTGAAATCTTCAATAGACAACGATCCAAATTTTTCTAAATTACAAAATGATTTAGCTATTCCTACCCAGTCCACTTTCTCGTCACAAACACTGAAGTTGATACCATAACCGAGAGCCGTTCTTGTTACATCATCTAACACTTTATCCGATAAATTACATACAAACTGGGGATTTGCATCTTTAGTCCAACCACTGTTCTCGATGAGCTGTTTAAGTTTACGATCGAGCTTATTTCGAAGCTATTTTTCATTCTTTTATATTTTGTCCCTGATGGCTATTTTTCATTTTTTATATTTTGTACCCTATCAAGAATACACGAAAGCGCTAGGTAAGGCTGCTTTTCATTTTTCCTGCTGGCTCTTGATATATATATATATATATATATATACTAATAAAAGGAGCCCATAAAAAACACCAAAATGTAGAGAGAAAAGTACTATATTTCAGAGACTGCTGTCTCTCTCTTCAGGTATATGAATGGAGAAAAGTTTACAGAAAAGGTGGTATTTATACCAAGAGATTCGTCCACAAGTAAGCCAATTTAGGTCACCCCCGCTGATAATCTTCCTTTAATCTTCTTAAGCGTTGGTTGAATGAACACTGCGTCGACGATGTCCGATGTCCAATTCCCTTTTGAGATGTTCATTACCTGCTTCTCTTTTATTAAGGCTGATTCCATCATTTGACTCTTGTACCGGCAGTTGCTGCTATAAATTACACGTGACATATTCCAGTTTATTCTATGGTTATGTTCATTTATATGATTGAAATAGCCGAGTTCTGTTGTCCATACCTAACTGACCGTTTGTGTTGTATTAATCTCTGGGGAAGTGATTTACCTTGTAAATCCGATGTAAGATTGGTCACAGTCCTGGCATGGGATCTCATATACCCCCGAGTCTTTGGGCGATGTCTTTTGTTGGACGTTAATCAGGGATTTGGCTAAGGTATTTGGGTAGGTAAATGCAAAAGGGTTGGATTATCCCCCTATTCAGATCATTTCCCTTTGGCACTTGACAAAATAATAAAGTTAGTTGAATTATGTGCATCTAATAACGTATTTTCATTCGGGGAATGAAACAGAAACATAATTGGTACCAAAACATAATTGGTACCAAAGTAATGTGTCATTACAAGTTTTAAGTTGGAACTTAAAAACATATTTACAGTGGTTTGGTGAAACTATTTCATTTTTTACACATTACAAATTTTCATATTCTTTGTTTAATTCTTTTGAAGTGATTTTTTGTGCACATCCATTTTTTTCTTATTGAAGTATGTCTTTTTATATATATTCTGTGTGATTAATGCTTTTTTGGTGTTTTTGCAATTTTGGTATTTTCCACACTTTTCTGTGTTTTCATTTGCATTCACAATTTGATTAGCTTAATTGTTTTCATTAATTAATCATTGTGTATTTGATTGAATTTAACACTTGTGAATTACTTTGCCTTTACTTAAAATTCTTTTCAAGTTTTATTGTTGTTTAACACCAGTGAATTAATTTTAAAATTTTAGTTATTACTTAACACTTTAAATTTTCTTGAAAAATTTAATTGCTTGATTAATTAATTTTCTTGATTTTTGTGATAAATCAATTTTGATTTAATTTTACTTGATAAATGATTCAAGAATTAATTAAACTTTGTGTTGTTTTCAAGTAACAGTAAATTTCCCTGAGATTGTGAATTTCACTTATAAATTTTGAATGTAATAAGAAATTTTTGTATGTGAAATTTTTTTGAGTGTTTTATTTTTTCACCAGTATATTTAGTTTGGTTAGGTAGAAATATAGTCGTAATTGTGCTGTTTTCCTTCAGTTTAATTGAAGTGAGTTAGAACCAGGGAAATACTTAGACTTTTAAAAGTTGTTGATGAAGTGATGCCCTTTAATTAATTTAATCTCTTATAAGATTACCTCACACCTGTTTTAATGAGCTTAGTCTGATTTTAGCAATCTTAATAAGTTTTTTAAGGGATCACTGTTGCCTCTAAGGTATTCAGTCGTATTTTATTTGAGATGAAGGTTCAGATGTCTGGCTGTTGTGAGGTAACTATTTTATGACTGGTAAGTGTAGTAACCAGATACTTGGCACTTCCTCACAATATATATATATATATATATATATATATATATATATATATATATATATATATATATATATATATATGTATGTGTGTGTGTGTATGTATACCCATATGTATATATATATACGTATGTGTATATATGTATGCAGAACCCTAGTCAGCACAATCGAAAAGCAAATAGTTCCATCAGACACCATTCACACCAGCATTAGCATAAATTCATGAGAAATTCTCGTCGGCTGCATTGACACATAATGTATTGCCAATGTAATTCTCAGTTCATCATTTCCCGTGAAAGGAAAGCAGCACAGCGCTTTTGCACATTCAGTAAATCCTGTCTGTCTGTCTGTCGGTCCGTTATTCTGTATTCGTCTATTCTGTTCAATGAGCTTTGACGTGAAAAGGCTTATTTAAGAACGACGCACTTGAAAATGTGTTGAAATAAACTCGCTCTCTGTTTCACTTAGACCCTTGTATTTGTAACATGTCTAAGAATGACCTTAAAGATATAATTACAGACTTAAAAAAAAAAAAGATTAGTTGCCTTAGAGCTATCTTCGTTGTATATGGATGTTTAATATGTATTGTGAATATGTATTGTGAATGTTTTTGTTTACCAAATAATAATCCTTTAATTGTCTTCTACTTGTGTTTTAGCAGATTTGACTTAATCTTTTTTTTTTTTTTAATTGTTTATGCTTCTTTGGGAAGGTTACTCATCTTCCAGGTGTGTCGGATTCTAGGTACTAATCTCTTTTTAATCCCTATCTGTCAGTTATACGACCTTTCTTGTATTGTCCATTCCTCATGTAAGTCAGTTCATCTGCTAAGTAAAGGACGTTTGAACGTTAAAAGATCTTGTCGAAACTCCGTTTTTTTTTTATTTTCCCTCCTGGATTATACCTTTATTTATGGATTTGTCACGTTCCAAACTTTCGTGATTCAGTTACACACACACACACACACACACACACATATATATATATATATATATATATATATATATATATATATATATATATATATATATATATATTATATATATATATATATATATATATATATAGACCGTGGCACTGAGTCTCTTTAAATCCTTGTATTTTGAATTTATCTCAATTTCTAACAATTTCTTATTAGCATCGGTATATCATAGTACAAAGATTTGTTAAGTTTAAGCTATATAAGACTTCTCTGTATCACTCGGATTTCTATACCGATGCTACCAAGAAATTGGTAGAAATTGCGATAAATTCAAAATACAATGATTTAAAGAGACTCAGTGACATGGTCTATGAACATAAAAGGAAAGTATTCGAATCACTCTTTTTTAACTATATATATATATATATATATATATATATATATATATATATATATATATATATATATATATATATATATACACACGCTGCCCAGGGAAACTCTGACAACTGAGAATCTCTCTCTCTTTCCAGTTAAGATAGTTGCTTCGATTACATTGTCCCACATTTTTTACATTCTATATTTCACCCCTTCTCACCCCCAATCCTATTGGGGCTGAATTTGCACTTAAAGGGAATTAGGAGTGTCACTAATCATCTCAGCGACCTTGAAAACTATGGAATAGACTCTAGTATATGTCACATTTGACATTTTATTTGTCACCTCTTCTCACCACCCTCTTCCTTTTGGGGCTGAACATGGACTTAAAGGGCATCAGGAATGTCACTATTCATCTCAGCGACCTCAAAAGCTATGGATTAAACACTAATATCTGTCATTCGTTTATTTTTACATGTCGCCCCTTCCCACTCCAACCCCCTTTGATGCCAGTGATATCTTACCCCTACAGTAATCTTTCCCAGGTAGAAAATTCATTATAATTCTTTATTTCCTACGTTTTGTAATAACTTTATAACAACCTTATTATCTAATAGAGTCCCTAAGGATGTAGTAAAGTTAGTACGAAAAGTAGGAAATAAAGAATTATAAATAAACTTAGAACGTTCCCATGGTCCACCTTCAATCTGAAATATATATATATATATATATAGTATATATGTATATATATATATATATATATATATATAGTATATATATATATATATATATATATATGTATGTGTGTGTGTGTGTGAGCCTTCTTACCTTGAGGGGTGGCGCCAGAGGGTTTTAGCCTCCCAGTTCCAAATAAAACTTCTGGGGACAGTTATCAGCCCTATGCCTCCTGCCCGTTTTTGGGACGACAATACTTCTCTTATTTCCAGATACCAAGTTCATTTCTTGGGTCGACATTAGTTTTTAACTGAACTAGCACTATTGCTCTTTAACCCCAAGAATCGAACTTAGGTCTTCTCAGGTACAAAAACTATAAATGACGGATCATTTTTATAAAAACTGTCATTTACCTCTCATTGAGCCTGTAACACTCTCAAAATATAAATGGCTAACCATGCATTGTACATTTTTTATTTAATAAACTTAAATGCGTATCTGTCATTTTTCATTAGAAATTTGTAAAATCATAGTCAAAGCTCAACAGTCTTTTTAATATGTAGAGTAAAAAAGGCGCATACTTTTTAAAAAAACCAGTATTTATGTAAATAAAATCACTTATGAGCTCCCTTACTCTATAGAATATTTCACCATTAGATGTTGCTCCAACGAGAATGTCATCGCCGGAGGCTTCCTTCGCCTCTTCCATAAAATAATGATGAGCATCATCTCCGTCCCGTCGTCTTAAAGTAATTGCTCTGGGGCCCTTCTTCGTGGAAGGAATGGGAATCCTGTCACCAACAGATATTCTAATTCATCCTTCCTTCCCTCCTATTCCTATTTATCTGCCTTCCCGTTTATTCCTTGTCAAGTAACTTGCTTACTTTTAGTCCTTCCTTAATCTATCCTTTCTTCTGCTGCTCATCCTTATTTTTCCGTTAATTCGAAGTTTCTTCCTCCTCCTCTTCTTCCACCTATTATGTTGTTTTCTACTGTCTTCTCCTCCTTCATTTCTACTTTGATGCTTGATAATGCTTAATTCTTGTTTCCTTCTTCTGCTTTTCACCGTTTCCCTCCTTTCTTGCTGCTTTTCTCCCTCAACATTCTCTTCCTCAACGACATCCACTCTTGATATTTCATACTAATTATCCTTCATCCTCTGTTTGTTGTCTGTGTTTCTCCTGTAGCACTATTTTAAACAAATAAACCCCATAACCAAACCTTATGGTATTTCTCAATACCTTGAGTTCCCTTCTTTTATTCTCCAAATTTTTCTTCCACCTCCTACTTTTGTGCTACATCGCCTTTATTTACACTATTCATTTTCCTTAACCTCCTTCTCGATCCCTCCCTCACTTCCTCCCCCCCTCCCCTTTTCTACTTTGATGATTGATGTGACTGATCAAGGCAGAGTGCTTTGGCGTCCGCCGCAGACCACACCTGAGACATCTTTAGGAGCTTCCCCTCTATCCCCATTTTTTGTCTCTCACAAAGGATAAAAGGACATCATTACTGTTTCAAAGGTTTCAGGAATAAAATATCTCGTTATAGAAGCCGAATTCTTAATGATCAACAAAGGCTTAGGATGGTCTCTATACGTGATTTGATTTTCAGTCGTTCCTTTGGTCTTCGGTAAATTGTGGTTTATCGAAGGTTTAACTTTTCAGCTTCCAGAACAGGCATCTCTCGAAAAATTTTTGTCGGCCTTGTCTGAGTTCATACAGATAGAGAGAAATTTTATTGTCAGCATTCAATTTTGGAATTCCGCAAGAGCCACTTTTGATGCACCCATAGTATCCTTCCGACTGTCTTGGCAAAGGAAGAAATGACAAGCAAAAGTTACGTAACACTTGTATGTCAGGAAGTTGAAAAATGTCCATCGATGATTGGTTAAATTTCTCGGACATGATTCGTTCATAAAAATGAAAGCAGATGATGAATGTGTGCACAACTGGCGAGTTGCATAATGAATATAGCTGTTATAGTCACTAGTAATGCTAACTCTTTCATGTTTCAGCCACTTTCCAATTCTGTCTGCGATGCTTCATCCTTATTTTTACTGTCTAACTCTCGATAAGCGATAACTCGCTTTAAGCAGTTATTATAATGGTTTTTCTTATGTTAGAATAAACATCATGGTTGACCTTATCGGGGCAAGCTGCGTGAATCACAGAGCGGACGTTCCATCCGAAAATGTGTCACATTATTTTTTCAAGTGCTAAGCTACAGACGATGTAATTTATATTACCAGAATCTGAAATGTTTAAATCGTTCAGTATTTAAATATGTAATTATACTGTATACGACAGTTTGTTTGTTTGTTTGTATGGCGTTTTTACGTTGCATGGTTATTCAGCAACGGGACCTACGGCTTCTCGTGACTTCCGAACCATGTCGAGAGTGAACTTCTGTCACCAGAAATACACATCTCTCACACCTCAATGGAATGCCCGAGAATCGAACTCGCGGCCACCGAGGTGGGAGGCAAAGACCATACCGATCATGCCACTGAAGCGCTTTGTATACGAGAGGTTACTCTTCCAGATGGATAGATAGCTATATAGATATTTTGTGGTGTGATCAGTACATTCCCACTTACCAAGTGAGTGGACAGAAGTTTGACTTTTTGACCAGAGTAGTGAATGGTAGATAGAGCGCTGTGGTAATAACAGTTGAAACTGATGATTTAGATATGTATATATATATATATATATATATATATATATATATATATATATATATATATATATATATAGATAGATAGATAGATAGATAGATAGATAGATAGATATACGTATATACACACACACACATATATTTATTTATATATATATATATATATATATATATATATATATATATATATATATATATATATATATATATATATATATATGCTTATGCATGTATGCTTGTATAGAGCGAGAGAAACAGACAATGATAAACCTCAAGTACCCAAACAAACGTGCACGTACACTGACATTATTCAGCAGACTTTATTGCTGAATCTTTCGCAGTAAAACACGCAAATCGGACTTCACAACAAATTGTCCCGTGTCAGCGGCTCCCTCATCGCGTCCCACGTCACCGGATCCACATCAGCAATGCGCAGGATTAGTTCTCGTATGCAAACATACCTGTCACACCTGTCACGCGTGCGTCGTTGAACAGTTGCTCTTTTGTTAAGCCTCTCACGTGAAATTGATATCAACAACAGCAACAACGGAGCTGTTCGCTTCCGGCAAACTCATTGCGAGAGAACAGCCCTGAGGCTTCGGATTTGCATCGTGGTTGTCGGTTCAGTTGCGAAGTATTCAGAAGAACTCGTTAGTTTTTGTTGGCACTGTACTGGATATGCTGTACTGATGAATGAAAAGCTACGACAGTAACAATTTCAACTGTTCTTCGATGAGTTGAACTGTTCATCCTGGAGAGACGGAGACAAATTTCGGCATTTTACAAGATATAAACAATTACATTTCTGAACTTCAGTGCTGGTGAAACAAGGTTTCCTGTGGTTTTATGTCTTGGAGATGCTTCATGAATAAACATTAGGACCTAATGCAGCAGATGCCAATAATAATAATAATAATAATAATAATAATAATAATAATAATAATAATACCTATTGCGCTTACATTGTTTCAAAGATACGAAGTTTATGGTTATTTTTACGCTTAACTACATTCGGTCTATTCTTCCCGGTAAAGAATGCTTTCAACAGAACGACAGAAGACCGTGTTGTTACCATGGAAACCTCTCCTTCAGTAGAATATGATACTAAGTTGTGTACAAAAGGATTTTCAGCATTTTCCAAGTGTTCATTAAAAAGTCGGATCCGTGAATTAAGAATTTCCTTTGTTGCATTGACCTGTATAAGCAGATAATGCCCTTTGCAGCATCTCTGCTTAAATTAATAGAAAATCTCTCTCTCTCTCTCTCTCTCTCTCTCTCTCTCTCTCTCTCTCTCTCTCTCTCTCTCTCGGTATCACTTCCAATATCAGATATTTTTTTTTTTTACTTTTCTTGTATTTTAAGGTTCATGGCTCTGCGAATACGTATGGATGCGGGTACTCTTTGTTTCATGTTTGTTTGTGTTGATGAAATATTCTTACCTTTTATTCATATTTCATTTTTATAGTAACTCAGCTACACGTGTGCTTTATTTTAGTGGATGCTGTTATATGAATATTGTTACCGTATTCGGTTATTCCCAACTTATTTATCTATGTATATTTTGCAATACTTTTTTTGTATATTAACTAAATTCTATCATATTCTGTATTTGCGAATGAAAGAAATTTATAACCTGAGAGTATAGAAAAAGTAAGTGCCGGTTTATTATCGAAGGAAAGCACATACAATTCTGAATCTATTGTATAGCTCTTTAAAATGGGGAGACCTTTGTAAATTTCTGATGTAATAAAAATGAAGTAAAAAATGCGTCGAAGTTTCATCGGCGCAATCGAGTTTTCTGTACAGCGTATAATGCTGTATGAAACTCTCAGCTACGGCCCGGATGTAAACTTTGTTGTTGGCACCTATAGCGGTGCTAGAAGCACGATAATGGCTAATTGTAACTTTGAATAAAATAAAACTACTGAAGCTAGAGCGCTACGATCTGGTATGGTTGATGATTGGAGGGTGGATGATCAACAACAATTTGCAGTCCTCTATCCTCAGTAGTTTTTAAGATCTGTGGGCGGACAGAAAAGTGCGGACAAGCAGACAAAGCCATCTCAACAGGTCTCTTTTTACAGAAAACTCAAAGGCTGACAAGGTCGTTCAGATATGGACATGACAAACGGCAAACTCCAAATCCTCAAGCCATGGAATTCTGTCTTTGATCTTTGTGGAAGTATACTGATGTCATGTGCCTTTGATGTTAAGCTGGAAATTAACTGATCCCTAAACCAAAAATATACACGAAAGTGTAAACTGATGACCCCAGTGTTTACACGTTGCCTTTGTCCTCTTTCACAAGAGGAGCTCAAGCTTACTTGATTACCACTTATTTTTAAGATAGTTTTTGTCATTAGGTTACCAGTCCTGAGATGGAGAGGGCTTGAGTTTTTATTTATCTTGAACTTAGTTTTCATTAACGTTGTCGTAAAAATGACAGGATGTGTATATCGATTTGCAAAAAGCCGATGGAATGGGCATTCCGGTGAGCTTGCATTTGTGCTACCCTTAATAAAAAAAAAGAAGAAAATCAGTAGGCGGCACACGTGTACGCACATAATATATATATATATATATATATATATATATATATATATATATATATATATATATATATATATATATATATATATACACACACATGTATATATATATATATATATATATATATATATATATATATAATATATATTAGTATGTGCGTGCACGTGTGCCACCTACTGATTTTCCTCTTTTTTTTATTAAGGGTAGCACAAATGCAAGCTCACCGGAGTGCCCATTCCATCGGCTTTTTGCAAATCGATATACACATCCTGTCATTTTTACGACAACGTTAATGAAAACTAAGTTCAAGATAAATAAAAACTCATGCCCTCTCCATCTCAGGACTGTAACCTAATGACAAAAACTATCTTAAATATATATATATATATATATATATATATATATATATATATATATATATATATATATATATATATATATATATATATATGTGTGTGTGTGTGTGTGTATAGTGGTGCATAGTATATATGCGGTGCGAATATTCCTTATGATATGCCGTTATAACTTATAGAAAGGAGTGGTGAAAAAAGTAAGACTTACTTAGAGTAGTCTTTACGGATGTGGATTACTATCCTTATGCAGATTCCTTAACCCAAACAGACCTTGGTTCTCTTTCATAGCCTTGGTGAACCGGTAGGCCACTGTCTGGGAACCAAACCACGAATGATAAGAATTTCTTCTCAGTGCTCTGCATCTACATATATATATATATATATATATATATATATATATATATATATATATATATATATATATATATATATATATATATATATATATATGTATATATATATATATATATATATATATATAGTATCTATATATATATATATATAATATATATATATATATATATATATATATATATATATATATATATATAAGTCATATCACATTACCGTGATTCATATACAAATGTCCCTTATCGCTGAATAAATTCCCCTTCGGTTAAACATATATCTCTTGCGGTGGCGGGGTTGGCTAAGGCTTCACTGCCAGTCCTGGAATTGAAGATGTCGATGGTTCGTGCCCGTCGGCCGGCAATTCTATTAATGCTGAATTAAATTCCCCTTCGGCTAAACATATATGAAAATATATTCATTCCGAGGTAGAGCGAATTAGATATTAAAGGACATTTGTAGCTCGATATATATATATATATATATATATATATATATATATATATATATATATATATATATATCGAGCTACAAATATATATATATATATCTATCTATATATATATATATATATATATATATATATATATATGCTACGTAAATACCTTCACAAAGTTGTTTTCCTACCTTTACTGAGCTTCAGCTCGAGCTGGCCATATTGGTAGTACCTGGAAGTAGGCGCCAAGCTCAGTGTACGAGCACCTGTTGCCTTATAGGTTGACTCCTAGTTCGGCAAAGGCTAGATACGCAAAATAAATTTGTGGCCTCGCTCAAAATGGGCAAAAGAGGTCATTGGCAAGAGAATACGGATAAGGTTAAGGCGATTAGTGCCTCGTCACCTTGGCAACATCTCAAACACCTGGCAGATGACCTTATAGAAAAATCAATCGGCAATGGCCTGAGTCATTGCTGGTATACTTTCGTTCAGCCTAGAAATTCAAACACAGATTCTGCAAATTACAAGAACTCTGCTGTGAAAGGGGCTTTATGCTTATATAATGGAAATCATGGATGTCCCAAATTTGCTTAATAAAATTTAGATCAAATCGCAAAAAGATCAGTAAATTAGAAGAAGAAAGATGCAAGTCTCCAAAACTGTATGAACTTTACCTGGAAGAACATGACACCCTCCGGCCCCACCACTTTTCATATAATATATCGTTTTCAAGGAATTGCGTTGGTAATCTTTCGACGAGGAAAGAATTAGCCCATCCACTGCAAGATATCTCTAATCCTTTCAACTTTTTCCCTTGTTGCCTTTGAAGTAAATATTTTTTTCTGTTTTGCTTTTTTATGTCGTCGTTTTTAATCTTCCCACTTATTCCTTACTAGGACGATCTTATCGTTTTTCCTAACCTTATCTTCTTTCTCCTCTCATTCCTCCCGTTCTCGTCTTGAAAAATTTTAACTTTTCTTGTTCTTTTCTCTCTTTACACCTTTTACTTCCTCCTTAACCTTCTCGTCTATCTCAACTTTCCTTAAATTCCTCTCCTCGTATTTCCTCCTCCCGTTTTCTTGTTCCTCTTTCTGTCTTTTCCTTATCGTCTCCTTCCTTCAATTACTCTTCTTCTCATTCTTCAAACAACCCCCTTTTTTCAAAATTTCATTATACCTTCATTTCACCGAACTAGGTGAATCAACCAAATATGAAGACCTCATGTCTTTCTCTTCTTTGAATTCATTTCCCTCCTTACATTTCTCCCTTTATGCCTTCCCGTTCGAAATCGCTCCTCACTTTCCTCCGCGTATACTTTTCCTTTCTCCTTTTCATCGTTATCTCCTACATTTTTTCTTTTCTTTTTTTTTGGCCCTTCCTTTTCTACCTTGATGATTGATGTCACTGATAGAGGCAGATTGCTTTGGCGTCTCCCACAGACCGCATCTGAGACGTCTTTTGTTTCCCATCCATTAGGGGCTTTGCCTCTCAACCCTTTTTTATTTATCTCTCACAAAGGATGAGGGGCCATCCGATATTGACATTTGAAAAGGTTCCATAGGTAAAATATTTCGTTAGAAATACTAAAAATATATCACCAACGCCTGAACATGGCGTCTGTAGTTGTTTTGATCTGCACTCGTCTGGGATTTCGAAGACTTTTGCTCTTCAGTTCCGTGAACAATGGATGCCATCTTATTTGACATTCTCTCTCTCTCTCCTCTCTCTCTCTCTCTCTCTCTCTCTCTCTCTCTCGTGATAAATAGGTATCTGTTTTGTATAAGCTTTATCTTTAAGTTTTATTATTAAATAAATGTTACAGACTTAATATTCTTACTGTGATTGTTAAAACTAAACTGCACACATGGTAGCTGTCTGTTATCCAATTAAGAAGTATTTGTCTTGAATAAGAATATCCTACAAGTTTCTAAGCAATGTTAACTGATGTAATCATTTTTCTTACAATATTTTGAAAAACTCAACTCCATGAACTCTTCGATATTTGGATATATGTGTAGGTATCGCATATACTTTGTTGGAGTAAGGCAGCAATGTGGAATACCCAAATTTTCTACATCTAATATTTTCTAGCTTCCCTGTATGACACCATCACTGGTTGAATTTCCAATCCTTCACATTGAGTACACTTATGCCTTACGATCCTGATTAAAAGGAGAAAAAATATAGACATTTAAGTCTTGAATGGATTGAATAAGTAGGAAATGATTCTTCTTCATGCAGTTTCATATGTATGGCTATATTTTAAAATTTTCCTTCCCTTCTAAATCAGTGTCCTTCTCATTTAGCCGAGAACTGTCTTCGGTTTCGCTCCGAAGGTAAAACGAGAAATAGACTGTAACATGATTAGCCAAACTCCATTTAGCGACTAGAGTTTTCGCCCCATCCAGAGCAGGAAAGCAACAGAACCTCAATATATTTTCTCTTATTGTTATTTTTTAGCAAGTGAGTTGACATGTTCATGTGCACACACACACGCACACGAGCGCGCAGACACACACACACACACACACAAATATATATATATATATATATATATATATATATATATATATATATATATTTATACATATATGTGTGTGTGTGTAAGCACATTAACATGTTAGCTCACCTAATAGAAAATGACAATTAGAGAAAATATATTCAGGTCTCAGAAAATCTGTATAAATAGGCAGACTTTACTGAATTCATTACGGAACCACATACTACGTTAATATCGATAAACTGCAACAAGAGACGAACAATATATTTAGTTGCTTCCTTGTCTGTGGATGGGGCGAGAACTCTAGTCGCTAAATGGAGTTTGGGTCATCATATTACAGTCTGATTCTCGTTTTACTTTCGAAGTGAAACTGAAGTCAGTTCTCGGCTGAATGAGGAAGACACTGATTTAAAGGGAAGGAATATATATATATATATATATATATATATATATATATATATATATATATATATATATATATTATATATATAGTATATTATAATATATCTATATATATATATATATGTTTAGTTCTAAAATATAGTAGATAATATGATTGAGTGCACAATGCCTGAGAATAAAAACTGAATTATAAGCCACGGGAAGATAACTCTTAGTTTTCAGATTTATTAGTCTATGTTATGGTCTAACTTCATTTCATCATTTTGACGCAAAATGATCGTTTGATAATAATATCAAATTTGCATAATTTTAATCGTCCAATAGTGTACATGAATAATAAAAAGCTTTATTTCAATAGCGAGGCACTTTATCCTAATTTAGCACGGTAAAAAGTACTTTTATTTGTGTTACTCGAAAAACATTGTATTTATTGAATTTGTTTGCCATTTTTAATAACTTTTGCTTTTATCTAACTTTTACTTGTCATTTTAACATTGTTAATACTGTTTCATAAAGTCCATCTAGTTTGTTAATACAGTTTCATAAAGTGCATCTAGTTTTTCAGTTCTAAATTGACCCCAAAGTGAGGGTTCCCATATGATTGTTCCCATTTGATTGTTCTCATCGTCGCCGTCACGGGAATAAATCACGAATGCTTAGGGTTAGTTCCCCTATTCAGACACACCTGTCGTGTAGACGTGAAATATTCATCAACTAATATAATAAACAGAGATATTCGCAAGTGCTAATCGTGGCGTGAGTTAACTAGGTTGGTTTCTTTCTTTCAGTCAACACGGCCGTTAGATGTGCAGAGATAATTAGTTTTCATCAATTTTCGATTGCAATTTACAGAGGATTTTTGTTCTAGTCAATCCAGTTTGGAATGAGTAAATCCTTAAATATGCAATTATATCTCCTCTGAGCGTCGACAGGAGGCGCTTTTCTCACTGTAAAAATTAGGAGGAAGTGTGATATTGAAATTAGAAGCATAATGAATAAAAAACAAAAACCCTTTGTTTTTTGGTTCCTGAAATATTCCAAGAATAGACAGTTTCGTTTCAACTTTTTTACCACGTAGATTCCCAACAATACTTCAATTTCATCCAAACATTTGTCCTGTAAATTTGCGCTCCACCTACCGTGATGCATAATCAGGAAGGTGATTACTCAAAGTGGCAGAATTTGTGGCTCATATCTCCAACAATTGATGGTAATTATGGCAATTATTTGTTGGCCCTTTTGCGTTTGAACATTCATAGAAATATGATAATTACGTAAATGAAACTTACCTTACCACTACTGTTGCTGCAAAATGATGAAATAATTCATCTTTTTTTAAGCATTATCTAATGAATATTTGCTCTTTATTCTGTATTTGTGTGATTTGATCTCCCGATATCCTTGTAAGGGTCACTACAACAACGGCTGTTTTAACATGTAAATTATACTTGATTCACAAAGTCATTGACAGTAGAACGACAGGTGTCAATGCCGTTACCATGGTGTCCTCTCCTTCAGTGGAATATGACGCTCAGTTGTGAAGAGCAGCAAAATGTCAGCTCGTAAGTAATATGAACATTCGCAAAGTGGTGAATGGTAAAACCGTCAGTGAGCCATAACTCAAGGACTGCCTTTGTTGCTGGTGGCTCTTCACTCAAAGGCTGTTGTGATCAAAAGCGTCCTTTGCAGCATCTCTGTTCGTGAGGATAAAAATAGACTGTCCCTGTCCCTCTTTGCAAACGCTACTACTAGGTGCAAAGAAGAGAGAGAGAGAGAGAGAGAGAGAGAGAGAGAGAGAGAGAGAGAGAGAGAGAGAGAGAGAGAGAGAGAGTCAGCCCCATCAGCTACTTTTATAGCCAAGTGAGACCCTTTTTTCCGAAAGGTGAAATTTCATGGCATATAGATCACAAGGAGTGATGTTGATAATAAAGAATTATTTTTTTTTCTTTAATAAAAATTGAATTGTTTTGAAATGGAGAGTCCCTGTCCATTACAGTATGAGTTCTCTCTCTCTCTCTCTCTCTCTCTCTCTCTCTCTCTCTCTCTCTCTCTCTCTCTCTCTCTCTTAAACACACACACATACGCATTCAAATTGTCTTGACGGTACATCGAAACGAATTTATATATATAAAGATATCCTGTCAATATGTTGCAAACTCTCTCTCTCTCTCTCTCTCTCTCCTCTCTCTCTCTCTCTCTCTCTCTCTCTCTCTATGTGATACCGCCTTAAGCCATATTATCAGGTCTTAAACATGGTTGCCTTTGTGTACCTGACGTCAAAATTGTTCGGCTAATTCATGTTTAGTTCGTAAAGGGAATATGATTTCCTCACAGCAAATACTATCATCATCGATTCTTCCCAGCGAAAAAGGAATTAATAAGATGCGGCGAGAAAGAAATAATTGGAAAGGATTAGATATAAATAGATATGGACGAGAAATAAAGTAATGGAAATAACCAGGTATAGATAGATAGCGACAAGGAAGAAACAGATGACAAGAACAATAAGTGAATAGAGTTGAAGGACGATAAGACAATAGAGAAACGTGAAAGGCATTGGTCAAAAGGAAAGTAAAGAAATGAGTATATAAGCGAAGAATAGACGAGAAAGATGGAAGTGCATAAGACGAAGATGACAAAAAAGAGCTATCTGTGAAGGAGGAATGAAAAGACGAAAATGGAAAAAAGAAAGATTGGAAGGGCTAGAAAATTACAGCCATAAGGACGAGGAACGAAAGTATGAGGAGAAAGAGAGTGAAATGAAAGAGAAGGGTGTATGTTTGCAAGTTACCGCACAATATCATGCGGAGAACGCCTCCATCATAACAAAGAAGACGGAGTGAAGCGCTGGGAAATCCAAGATCACGCACTGAACGCCTCCATCAGGACACAAAATTACAGGGTAAACATGGAGAAGATACAGCCGCGTTTCTCATATCGTATGAGGTAACGGATCGAGTTTCTTCGGGCATTAAGTAGGATTTTAGACCCGTTCGAAATTCATTTAATTTCGTTTAAGCACCAGACTCACGAACGCTCTTTGTTCTAGTCGTCCATAAACGAAGGTTCTGCTGAATATTCAAGTCGTGTCTCTTTGGAGTCGTTGTTGTTGATACGGAGAACCTAGAGCGAAGACGTCCTCAAGGTTGCGTGAAATCGGGGCTTCAAACCCGAGATGGATAACAAGAAAGAGAAGTTGCGCTTCCCCTCTCCTTTGTAGCGATGAGATCAAAGCTCCTAGTAGCGTTACAGGTGTTAACGAGGTGGCATTACAATTTAATGAAAATAAGAAAGAAGTATCGAAACAGAAGATTAGAGAATTACAAAGGAGAAGTTATGAGGAAATTTTGGAAGGTCCATCATATAATCTAAAGGAAAAATGATAATAGATGTCAATTAGATATAGTAGAGATTACTTTGAAAAAGCTGAACCATTCTTCAGGTTGCGCTCCCTTTCTTCTCAGTATTGCCTTTCGCACCTGCTTGAGAGGCTGAATAATAGTTAAAACATCATATGAGAAATCTCCTGATCTAGTTGTACTGAAACTCAGGCGTAGATATTTTTAAAAGACAATTTGAAAACCAAACAGCGGCTGGTTTTTTTTATGTAATTCTTTTTAGGCTGGATCACTGTAAAAACGTTTTTTTCGTTTTCACCTTATAGGTGCTGCCCTGGTAACTTTGTTTTCATACCAGGATCCTGAAATGTTCGAAAACAACAAGAGGCTTCATCTTCATAATCGTTGGAGTTACTTAGAGGAGCACTGACATCGTAGGCCTCATTATAAAGTAAATGACTGTTTCTACCTTATGAGCGAAGGGATTCGCTTCCAATTTTTACCACTTATTCTACAATTCATACACCAAATTCTCTTTTGGGGAAATTTAGAAATTCGACCTCTAAGTTTATTTGTTTTACAGTTTTTAAAAAATCTTGGCGTCGCTCTTCGAAAACACGTAAAAGTAACAATTGCACAGAAAATTGTATTTCCTTGCGACAAAATCGATATATATGTAATTATACTATACTTTGTAAAAGTTTCATTGAATTTGGCTGTCTTCTTAGATTATCTCTAATAATAAAGGTAGACTGAAGTTCAGTAGTGTGTATAATAAGTGAACAACAAACCAATTTGATTCTGTGCCTAAAATACTTTTTAAAGCTAAAGTACTCTTAAACCACATTTTTGTAGAACGTTAAGATGACAAAGAAAGATCGAAAAAGTAATTAGGAAATAACGTTCATCAGCACAAATAGTTGAAAGTTAAAACCAAAGTGTTTCACAAAAAACGGAAAGACCTCATACTAAAGTTGAGCAGTGGTTTATAATGATATGAAAATCATTTCTCAGATGGTGGCTTAGATAAAGTGTTCGATGATAAAATTATAACGGTAGATCTTAGATTATATTAAATTTTCTTCAAAAGGATTAAACACAACTATGTACGTGTGTGTGCGTGTGTGTACACGTACATATACATATATATATTATATATATATATATATATATATATATATATATATATATATATATATATATATATATATATATATATATATATACATATATATATATATATATATATATATATATAATGTAATGTAAATTAATCAGCTGAGTATTTCTGGCGACCTTCCAGAACCAAATCAATCCCTTTTATAGTTATCTAAGGTAAGTTAGAAGCCCTCTATTTTCCATTTTTTCCCTCTTAAATTTCCTTCGCTTACGATTGGGACCACAAGGCTTGCCCAATATTGACGTAAATATATATATATATATATATATATATATATATATATATATATATATATTATAATATATTTACGTATTGGGCAAGCCTTGTGGTCCCAATCGTAAGGGAAGGAAATTTAAGAGGGAAAAAATGGAAAATAGAGGGCTTCTAACTTACCTTAGATAACTATAAAAGGGATTGATTTGGTACTGGAAGGTCGCCAGAAATACTCAGCTGATTAATTTACATTACATTATTTACAAGATCGTTGAATGGCCTGAGGTAAAGGCAAGGCATGCAGCCACATGGGCAGAGCGCTGTATAATGTCTGGATCGCTCCTATCTTTCACAATATGGAAAACTGGCCAAAATCAACATCTAATTCAATGCTGGTTTCCAAAATTGATATTATCTGGCGGTAAGGATGCTCTTGTGTGCAAGGAGACAGCACGTGACTCAGCAAAATCTGGAAATTAGTCCCAGATTAACCACAATCATAAAATAAGGACTTCTTGCACAATTTTACAGTTAATCACTTTTATCTAACACAAACTGGGGAAGGAACTCTAGTGCTTAAATGAAATATTGTCTGTCTGGGATGATCACAAAAGGTGGCATGTGGCCACGAGGCAGGAAAAGAACAAAGGGATGTTCATTTGAGAATTAGGAGTTCGAATTGGAAAATGTGGAAGAGTTTAATTGACTTGGAGGAAAAAGAACTGGCAATATGACTGTAACTCAAGACGTACCTGGATGCCTTATATAGTGGACCTTTGGAGAATATGGCGTCGGCTTTGTCCGAGTTCGGGGCGCGCCAGTTAAACCCTTTGTAGGCCTGTAGGCAGGCTGGATTGGACGTCTGTCCTAGGTCAAGCTCTGTGCTGGACTGAGAGCGTCGTCGGGCGTGAAACTTGGGTTGTCGGTAGCTTCTCCCCCCTGTTGGCAGGTCATCCTGGGAACAGAACATATCGCAAGCAAAGGTTCACAGGAATAGGGATCTTATAAATAGGCCTAAGGAGTACCTAGCTAGCTACACACTCCCCTTGGGATACATCCCTAATGGTTAAATGAGTCTTTATTTTCCGCTACTAACGGCTGGCGCCAGACATGCCAATGTCTGGCCTGAGTTCTCCCCCCTAAAGTCAGATGATCAGAGAAAAATGGCTGCTCTTCTAGAGCTAATTGAAAATTACCGATAACTGTGAAGGCAAGGCGATCAAAATCCGTAATATATATATATATATATATATATATATATATATATATATATATATATATATATATATATGTATGTATGTATATATATATCTATAAATAATTACATTATTTGTACACACACACACACACACACACACACACACACACACACATATATATATATATATATATATATATATATATATATATATATATATATATATATATATATATATATATATATACATACGTAAATACGTACGTGATCCCACAAGCTGTCTTTTTATCGCAGAAAGTTTCGTTAGCTGCCGACCTTCCATGTCCCATTTATATAAGCTTTTCCTCGAGACGAAGCATCAGTGTCATTTCCCCGGACAAACTTCGGAGTTGACACTGCACCCACTTATAACTTTCAGCTTTGTAATGTTGGTATTTCTGGTTCGCGGCTGCTCTGTAATGTTGGCATTTCTGGTTCGTTTCAGCTGAGTCAAGTTGCTTTTTCGGATATCTTGCGCTGGTATACTCGTCTAAAGTGATGTTTTTGTCTTAGAATTTTCTTTCATTCTCAACGAGAGCTTCCGTACTGTGTCGTTGTATGAAAGTTTCTCTTTTCTTTTCTTAGAGTCGCTATAGCTGTAGAAATGGAGGAAAAAAACATCGTCCAAGGCGGCTCTTGTAACAAGAAGTTGGAAGTCTTCTTGGCATTCTCAGAACTTCTCATCAACACCCCTTCCCAAGCCACCGCTTCCCCCGGCCCCCCCACCATCCACCCCACCGCCCTCTCTTCTCTCTCTCTCTCTCTCTCTCTCTCTCTCTCTCTTCTATGTTGTTAATTACATAAGACCACTTTGTTCCAAAAAATTCACATGAGTTAAGCAGACAATTTAATGTAACTCGATTAATAACACATAGTTTGAAAGCTGCCACTCATCTGGAAACAAGATAATGATATAAAAAAATTAAGAGATAAGTTTCAGTTCAGTTATTTTCTATTAGGTATTAAAATTTACAGAATGAAGTAGCCTCTTTAACTGAAGTAGCCGTGTTAAAAAAGAGAAGCAATTTTCACGCAACAGTTCGTATAATCAGCGTTTATTGTCCTATACAAATGCAGCCAGCAACGGTAACTTAACCAAAACAAAACGGAACGCTCTAGCTAAAAGGAAAGGATAAGGCACAGACTTTATTTTCAGTTACATGAATTATTTGACCCTTAACAAAATGTTGTTCCTATGAAAGAACAGTATCATTCCTACTCCCAGGAATTGTTACCAACATGGCTGGAGTCTTCCCCGACCATAGAGATCATTCAAATGGAAGCATTATTAATAACGTAAAAACGTTCGAGATGAGAAGCGCCTTTACTCATCTCTAGTAGTTACAAGCAAAGATATCGCTGGTTCCTTAGGAGAATGCAAGCAAGGCAGTAATGATGATGGTATTGTATCTTATATTCTGGTGAGAGGCACTGTTTTACTTCGAACATTTCTTGGTACTTTTTGCACTTCCTCATACATTTTTTCCTCTCTTTATTCCTTTCTACATTTTCCTCCTAGCTTCTATATTGTTTATTTATTTATTTTCCAATTGCCAGTAGAATTGGTCATCTCTCTTGGGAGTAGTTAATCTTAGTTTAGTCATCTAAGTTATTGAGAGAGTGAGAAAAGAGAGGTGAGGAAAGAAAGAGATGCTACTAATCTAAAAGTTTCTACTATTCAACAGTCTCTCCCAGAGGGAGAAACAGACAGGATGACAAATACAAAAGATCAGTATCAAATGGCAGCCCCTCCTAACACACAATTTAATTGATATTCAACGGCCAGTTAAGGGGAGAGAGAGAGAGAGAGACCTTACAGACCTTACATCTTGTTCGGGTTGCCCCAGGTCCCTCAGAGTGTTGCTAGTTCATCTTCCGGTATATTTTGCATCTTCCAATCTTGGATGGTCTGGGATGCAGCTTAGATATTTGTCGAGCTTATTCTTAAACACATCTACGCTCACTCCTGATATATTCCTCAGATGAGCTGGCAACGCATTGAATAGACGCTGCATTATCGATGCTGGTGCTAGTGGAATAATGTCCTGTGTGCTTTCCTTATTTTTCCTGGTATAGTTTTGGGCACTATTAATCTACCTCTGATTGCTCTTTCTGATATTTTTAGCTCCATGATGTTTTCGGCTATTCCTTCTATCTGTTTCCATGCCTGAATTATCATGTAGCATTCTCTTCTCCTTTCTAGACTATATAATTTTAATGATTGTAGTCTTTCCCAGTAGTCAAGGTCCTTAACTTCTATTCTAGCTGTAAAGGTCCTTTGTACACTCTCTATTTGTGCAATATCCTTTTGATAGTGTGGGTACCATATCATATTGCAATATTCAAGTGGACTACGAACATATGTTTTATAAAGCATAATCATGTGTTCAGCTTTTCTTGTTTTGAAGTGCCGTAACAACATTCCCATTTTTGCTTTACATTTTGCCAATAGAATTGCTATTTGATCATTGCATAACATGTTCCTATTCATCATCACACCAAGGTCTTTAACTGCTTCCTTATTTGTGATTGTCTCATTATTAGGTCCCCTATATGCATATAGCTTTCCTTCTCTGTCTCCATAATTTATTGATTCAAATTTATCAGAGTTAAATACCATCCTATTTACCTCTGCCCAATCATATACTTTGTTAAAGTCTCTTTGTAGCGCGTTCCTATCTTCATCACAAGTAATTTCTCTACTTATTCTTGTGTCATCAGCGAAACTACTCACTACCGAGTCCTTAACATTACTGTCTATGTCTGCAATCATAATAACAAACAGTATTGCAGCTAACACCGTACCTTGTGGCACACCGGATATTACCTTAGCTTCATCCAATTTCTCATCGTTTGCAATAACTATCTGTTTTCTGTTGTGTAAAAACTCTTTTAACCATCTTCCTACTTTATCCACGATATTGTGTTTTCTAATTTTCTTCGCTAATATATTATGGTCTACCTTGTCAAAAGCTTTTGCAAAGTCTAGGTAAACCACATCTGTTTCATTTCCGCTTTTCATATTTTTGTATATGTTCTCACGGTGGACTAACAGTTGGGTTTGTGTACTTTTTCCGGGTACGAAACCTTGTTGTCCTATATTAAACAAATTATTTTTTATTAAATGTTTCATAATATTTTTCTTCATTACCCTTTCATACACTTTCATAATATGTGATGTTAGACTCACAGGCCTTTTCCTCGAGACGAAGCATCAGTGTCATTTCCCCGGACAAACTTCGGAGTTGACACTGCACCCACTTATAACTTTCAGCTTTGTAATGTTGGTATTTCTGGTTCGCGGCTGCTCTGTAATGTTGGCCTCTAGTCTTGATCCACTTTTGAAAGTAGGGGTAATATATGCTAATTTGTGCTCATCATAAATCTTGCCTGTATCTACACTTTGTCTTAATAATATTGCAAGTGGCTTTGCGATAGAATGAACTACTTTCTTTAACAAAATAGCAGAAACACCATCAGGACCTGCAGCAGCTCCATTTTTAATTTCATTAATAGCCTGCACAATATCAGCTCCATTAATATCTATGTCAGCTAAATATTCACTAGTTTCGTCCCTTACTTCTGTATCATTATCTTCATTATTAATTCTAGGGGTGAATTCTCTCTTATATCGTTCTGCCAATATGTTGCATATTTCCTTTTTTTCATTCGTTTTTCATTCTTAAGAGGACCTATTTCTATTCTTCTTTTATTCATCTTTTTCGCGTACAAGTATAATAGTTTGGGGTTTTGCTTGATATTTACTAGGGTTTTTTCTTCCAAGTCCCGTTTTTCATTTTCTTTTGATTGTATAATCTTTTGTTCTACATTTTCTTTCTTACCTTTTAGTTCTATAACTTTCCATGCATTTTTTTTCTTTTGCAAGACCTTTTTTCCACTTTCTGATTTTCTGGAACAAGATCCTTCTGTCTCTTGGTATGCATGACTGATGTTTACTTTTCTTCTTCGGTATATATTTTTCCACTATTTTCTCTAATAATTTATAAAGTATCTCCATATTTACCCTTATGTCATCATTTACGAAAATGTTATCCCAATCTTTGTTTAATTCTTCATTTATTTCTGACCATTTTATATTTTTACTGTAGAAGTTGTATTTTCCATATCCTTCCCACTTTTTCATTTCTTGCTTATCTATGTTTTCACTTGCTTTGGAATGGACTGTTAATTCTACGACATTATGGTCTGAAATACTCGCATTATAAACTATTATTTCTTTAACATAATTCACCTCGTTCACAAATACTAGGTCTAAAGTATTTTCCTTTCTTGTTGGCAGGTGATTTATTTGTTGAATGTTGTATTCTAGTAGCATATCTAATAGCTTTTCGAATTGCCTCTTATTTTCTGCACTACTATTACTCTCTTTTTTACTTGTATGAATACAACCACAATCTCCTATTCGTTCTTTCCAGTCTACGAAAGGAAAGTTAAAGTCTCCAGATAGGAGAATAGTCCAGTCCTTGTGATTTCTACATATATCATCCAATTTTTCTATTATTATGTCAAACTCTTTAGTATTAGGGGGTCTATATATTACTATGTTCATTAATTTTTCAGATTCAAATTCTACTGCTATTAGTTCACATTCTGAGTTACTGTATTTCTCATATATTTTTCCTTGTTTTTTGTCTTTCCCATATATTGCGGTTCCCCCTTGATTCCTATTTTTTCTATCTGATCTATAAGTTTGGAACCCTTTTGTTTGATCATCATTCCCAGTCTCTTGGGAATACCAGGTTTCACTTATATTCATTATATCTATTTTCTTTTCAATTTGGCTTAGTTCTTCTAAGTACTCTATTTTTCTTTTTGAGTTACTTGTAACTAAACCCTGCGCATTCATCACTATAATGGTTTGCGTGTTTTCTCCTTCATTTAATATGGGTAATAATAAGGATTTTCCCATGTCTCTTTCCTGTTCTGGTATGTTGTTCTTTTCTTCATTTCCAGAAATTCTGACATTAAAAAAACCAACTTTTCCATAATATTTGATATTCCTTCATCATAATTATTCATTTTGTGTCTGAATCTGCAATTTTCTCCGTATCTGCAATATCCTCTTGCATCATAAATACAGTTCTCATCTCTTGAGTTGTATCTTGGAGCTGATGGTTGGAAATATTTTGGTGACCTACCATATCGTGGTGTTGGCTTGGTTTTTTCTTTCACCTGATATTCTTTGTTCCTCTCTTTATTTGTTTCTTTCTTATTTTGGATTTTATTATTTGTTTGATTATTTATTTGATTCTGATTTATGGCTACAGGGTGAATATATTTACATTTTTTGTCAAACTTACATCCTTTTCCTTCTTTTAGGTTTTTGCATATTTTTGGATGTAGATCTCTGCAATCATCCTCATAGCCGTCTAGGTATGCACATTTACCATATATTTCATAGTTGTGATATACCTCTTTTCAAAAGGTTGCAGACTTTGTCTTTCTTGTCTATTTTTTCCTCTTTCCCATCATTGTTCAAATCTGGATAGAGCCTCTTCGGGGTTTTCTTTTGTGTTGTCATGGCGTAATTTATTTCTTCGTATGTGTGCTGCTTGATTGCCTCATATGTAGTATCAATGAATATCTCTGCATCCATACTTTTATCTTGTTCTTTGTTTTCCTTATTTTTTTTCTGTCATTTCAGTTTTGTTTACTTCTCTTCCATTTTCCTCTTCTTCTTCTTCCTCTTCCTCTTCTTCCTCAACTATTTGTACATTCAGTCTTGATTTAATAACATTGTCTATCCATGATAGACATGTTGAGCAAAATATTCTGGTATCTTTTCTCATATCTTGCATTACCTCAGCACATTGTGGATGCGTCGGAATGTTGCATGCAGCACATTTTCTGATCAGGTTTTGTGGATTAACTATGCTATACCACACCTTACACAGTTTGCATGCGTTTGCGTTCTTTTTCCTATTGCATCAATTAGGATATTCACAATTTTCACCTTATTCATTTTCTTTGTCGGAATATGTTGATTTATGTATATTTTCTTTATGAGTCTCTTGACCACTTGGATTTTATTTGGAACTTCTTCAATTATTTTCAAGATGTTTTCTGTTGATTTGTTCCAGTTTGAAGGATCATATCCTTCTAATATATCTATGAATGCTTTTGTATCTTTTTGGTTAGGGCTGTTGTTGATCTCATAGATGAGAAATGCCAGCTCCCTTCCTGCTACCTCATCGTATTTCGAATCTGCTAAACACGCTAAATTTCGCCATTTCTTACCACACTTTGAACTTACTGCCATCTTGACCTGATTTACAGTATTTCACTTGATAAACTAACTTAGTAGACGCTTTATCCTATTATTTTCACACTAATCTTATCACTGGCAGTTCACAAACACTTCTATATACTTCTCAAATTCTAGACGTATGTTAAACGCGTGATATCTGTTGATTAATCAGACTGTGCGCGGGAATGTCTCACCAAGCAAAAGGGCTACTGAAATAGAGAGAGAGAGAGAGAGAGAGAGAGAGAGAGAGAGAGAGAGAGAGAGAGAGAGAGAGTTTCTAAATAGTCCCTTTGGATCTATAGAATTAACAGTTAAACTCAGTATTACTCAGGAAATTGTTGTCGTCCATTCCTTTCGTAAATATACAAGATACGTTGATTGCTGTCATGCCTCTTTATACTGCTCTCTCTAGACTTCATTGCCTTAATTGACAAGACTTGATCTTTACTCACTTCCCTTAAATGCGTTGATTATCAAACTATTTCCTTTATCTGTATGCGTTCATCATGATACTCTCTCTACCTTGCACTTTGTATTGATTATCGCCATAGGTCCCGGAGCATTACGTATTTATGAGTATTTTATATCCCACAGATTCATGGGTTGTTATTATCTTGGTTCCTAGAAATGGACAAGTAACTATGTTGACCAATGTCGTTAGACGCTGATGGCTATTTTAATCATGACCTACTATTCAGAAATTTTCTTCACATATAGTATAGCCCCCACACCTTTACTTTAAGCTTACCAAGGTATGAATGCGTTGATCTACTTATGCCTGATATAAGCAGAGAACTTTTGTGCTAATCTACCAGGTATTTCATCTCCTACCGATTCCTGGCAGTGAGAGGCTTTCGATAATTCGATGGAGTTCCCAGAAGGAGACGCTTCTATTCCTTCCCCTTTTCTTCTCATATTTGCTTACCCCTTTTTATTTTCCCTCTCCCTTTCCCACGAGAAGACTTTTACCTTGTTTTTAAATGTCTTCCTCTACTTCCTCTGAGTTCTGCTTCTTTTTCTCTTGTCCCTATATGTCGTGATTTGCCAGATGTTGCCTGAGGCAGATGGTTCCTCGAATGATTTATCGGGGCGCAAATCGAATTCCCTTTTTAATGTATGAACTGAAAACGATGGTCGCGATCGTGCCATTTCATTTGGCGCTTTGAATGTTAGTGTTCATATTCAGTAGTGTAAGGTTTTAATTTCCTGAATATTAGATATACGATCTTTTAAAGCCTCATATATTTGTATGGGTAGATCCAAACAAAAATATACCCACACATATATGTATAATGCTGTTTAATTTAAATTTGTGTTCCCGAACATTCAACACAAACAAGCGCGTTGGGTTAATTAATCCTCTTCACTGTACTTAGCCAATGACCCGTTCAGCTGCTCTATATACAAACCTGTTTTATCAAGCCTTTCACCAAACATATCGAACTCTTGCCTATTTTTTTTTTCTTTGCATTCTTTTAGTTTGTGTATTTACCTTTAATTCATTTCATTGGTTACAGTCCTTTTACAAATTGTCATCCAAAATTAATTTTCATAACTTTATTTTATACTAGCGCTTTTCAGATATAAATATTCTCCTAACCCTCATTTATTCTTTTTCTTATGATTTGCCCATTAACCAATCTCTGTCAATAACTTAGCATTGTTTGAATTTTGTTTACTATAACCAGTGGTTCCCAGCGTGGGGTGTACGCCCATTGGGTAATTTGATTTTTAAGGGGGGCAATTCGAGAATGTTTAGACCAAGTTATTGACCTTTTACAGGAGGTTACATGGGGCACGATCAAAAAAAGGTTGGGAACCAGTGCCTATTCGACTTAAAAAGGAGGCATTCACCTAATCACATCTTTACAACAAATAGTGAGCCCTATTTGCGACCCTTCTGTGAAACTTCTCCAAGCCCTTAAAACCCCCGAATCGCTTTAACCAAGGCATCACCTGCACTAAACATTCGTATCTTTCAATAACGCGTCCTTATAGCTCCTACCACGGGTCTTCTTAAAACTGGTGAAAAGTTTTCATGTGATTCCATCTTTCGCTTAACATTTTAGACGTAAGGCACGGTTCTTTTCGTGCATGTAATTATCAAGCTCTCTCCTTTTTCTGTCACGTATCCTTAATCTTATTACAATTAATTACACAACCAGTAGAACCTTTCCACCTCAACTAATCGCAACTTTTTCTGTTGATGACATATGTGGTAATAAAATAGTCTTAGAAATTCTTTAAGTTTTAAGGTTACTATTTTTGACAAGGAAACGTAATTGCAGACCATAACAGCGTGTTCGTGCAAAAGCCGAGGAAATTTATTTGCAGGGCGTCTCTGCACAAGATTATGAAATAAAAGGTAAATATCTTAATCTTTGAGGAGTTGCCTTGATGTGAGGTTTTGGTAAAATGTTCATCATCTATTTTGGCGTGGACACAAAAACTCGCAAGTTAACATGTTTGCCATTGGATGAATGCATGTTCTGAAGCAATACGAGTAAAACCAGTTGCAACAGCCGACGTTTAAAGGAACTGTTTATTGGCCTATTATAGCATGATGTTACTAAGCGATCTGTTGAGAAATATCACCTGACAACTAAACCTTCATGGATCACGAAACATGTTTATTTATATTATATTTATATGATCTTCCTCGTGGCATTATGAAAAAAATCTTTTGTTTATCGTTTACGGTTTGCAAAGCAGATTAGCTGATATTTATTGAAATACTGCAGAGAAATAACCGCTTTTAGCTGTTAGCCGATACTGCGGTCAGTGGTGCGAACGACGAATATTTAATGCGCCTTCACTCATAACGAAGGAAAAAAACAGTGAAGTTAAACTCTCTTAAAGAGATTAGCAGTTAGTAGGTCTTGCTTAAGATGGTATAACACAGATACATAGAAAGTTAAGGTTCTTGGTTAAGCCTTTCTAAAAGATTAAAAGCCCGTGAAGAGTATTTATAACTGTGTTACACATGGAAGTGACCCATCTCGGTGATTGCTTCCTGATCCTGCAGCATATATGAACTACACAAGGAAAGGCCAGGCGACTTTAACCATAATGGAAAGCCACCAGGGTGACATAAAACTACCTTAAGAAGCTTAAATCTCTACAGTGTCTGGTTTTATCAGTATTAAAAATTACGTATCAGGACTGAATAACGCTCTGTTGTCTGGGCATTATTGTAGGTTTCTCGTTTAATTTTAGAGTATTTTCCTCTCCAAGCCATCTGGTATCGTATGTAATCAAATATGATGTTGATTTGGCCTCTGTGTCATTTTTCGTTATTTCAGAATACTACTTACAAATATTATTCAGTATCACAAGATTTAAAAAAGATAAAACCATTCAATAGAACTCATCACTTTCATATATTGAAGGATGAATTGACATACATTATAATTATCACCGGTTTTACTGATTAAACTAGATTAACATTATTCTGTTGCAATTGCTCGTAAATATCTAAAAATGTTTATTTAAAGCTTATGCGTAATCCGAGATTACTTACGACTTCTTTTGCATGCAACACCTTCACCTCACGAACGAGCATAAAGGTTTAATTGTCCCTTATTTTTCTGCTTCCTTAATTAAATTCTGTCAAACAGTTCACAGCTCATAACGAGCACAAACATGGCCTCTCTTCTCTCCTTCTCTCTCGTCTCTCTCTCTCTCTCTTCTCTCAAATCTCTCTCTCTCTCTCCAAACACACACATACACACATACACACACACACACGATATATATATATATATATATATATATATATATATATATATATATATATATATATATATGTATATATATATACTGTATATATAGATGTCTGTGTCCCATATACACTTTGAAATTCATTGAGCAGTTTAAACCTTACTTGGTATACATATGACGTACCATCTGGAAAAGTATAATGTAGGGGTAAGACATCACTAGCACCAAAGGGGGCTGCAGTTGTTGGAAGGGGGTGAAATGTAAATAGTACTGAAAACGACAGATATTAGTGTCTAATCCATAGTTTTTGAAGTTGCTGAGATTAATAGTAACACTCCCAATGTCCTTCGCATCCAAGTTCAGCCGTAATTGGAAGGGGGTCAAGGAATGGGAAGGGGACCACATGTAAAATAACTAAAATGACAAATGTCAGAATTACTGGGGAATGTAACTGAAGCAACTATTTTAACAGGAAAGGGACCTTACAGACCTTACAGACCTTACATCTTGTTCGGGTTGCCCCAGGTCCCTCAGTATGAGGCACCTCTAATGTCTACCAGAGAGTTGCTAGTACATCTTCCGGTATATTTTGCATCTTCCAATCTTGGATGGTCTGGGATGCAGTTTAGATATTTGTCAAGCTTATTCTTAAACACATCTATGCTCACTCCTGTTAAATTCCTCAGATGAGCTGGCAACGCATTGAATAGACGCTGCATTATCGATGCTGGTGTGTAGTGGATTAATGTCCTGTGTGCTTTCCTTATTTTTCCTGGTATAGTTTTGGGCACTATTAATCTACCTCTGCTTGCTCTTTCTGATATTTTTAGCTCCATGATGTTTTCAGCTATTCCTTCTATCTATTTCCATGCCTGAATTATCATGTAGCGTTCTCTTCTCCTTTCTAGACTATATAATTTTAAGGATTGTAGTCTTTCCCAGTAGTCAAGGTCCTTAACTTCTTCTATTCTAGCTGTAAAGGACCTTTGTACACTCTCTATTTGTGCAATATCCTTTTGATAGTGTGGGTGCCATATCATATTGCAATATTCAAGTGGACTACGAACATATGTTTTATAAAGCATAATCATGTGTTCAGCTTTTCTTGTTTTGAAGTGCCGTAACAACATTCCCATTTTTGCTTTACATTTTGCCAATAGAATTGCTATTTGATTGTTGCATAACATGTTC
>NC_061100.1:80479509-80504509 GCF_015104395.2 Macrobrachium nipponense | reverse complement strand
CCAGCCATGAAATCGGAGATACTTTGATATTCGAATTTAGGGAGAAGGATGGTACATGCTTCTCGTTTTCTCTGGTTAAGATGAACGTCATTATTGTTGGTGATAGTTTTATTTTAAGCGTTCATGTTATCTCTCTTTTTACTGTGGTTATTCGATCGTAATATTACTAGTAACAGTACAAGTAATAATAACAATGTATGTGTTATGACGAACAATAAATGATACCAATGCACTTAAGTATATCTAAGTTTAACCAGACCACTGAGCTGATTAACAGCTCTCCCAAGGCTGGCCCGAAGGATTAGATATTTTTATGTGGCTGGAAACCAATTGGTTACTTTGCATCGGGACCCACGGCCTATTGTGGAATCCGAATCGCAGTATATCGAGACAAATGCACTTATACGCAATATATATATTATCAGTTGTAATATTAAAAGGCAAAAGAGAGGTTGGCTAGAAAAGGGTTTGTGACAAATTGGAGAATTTAAAATACACCATCTTCCAAATCCTGCTCTTCCACGACTGGAACTATTCGAAGATTCTGGAAACCCAAGACCTCAGATTATCATATTGTTACTGATGTCCAAAAAATAAATGCTAAACTTCTGCCCTGTCAGTTGATCCGAGGCTTTGAAAAAAATATGAACATTTTAAAAATGTCTTGGAAAGATAATCGGGAACCAAAAACGTATATAATAATTAGACTTCATGAGAATCGGGAAAAATATATTTTTGTCATTTAAAGGAACTTGTGACCTTTAAATGAATATCAGAGTAAAAAAAAATATTTTGTAATAACTACCAAACCACGGAGTCCTTACCTTCGACATTTCGTTAAAAGAATAGAACAAAAATTGTTCTTTAATACATAAAACTGACGTTTGACGTTTAAACCTTAATTATTTGCGAATTTCATATCTGACTAAGATAAAGTTTTCAAAATATTTTGGGAAATTTTCCACTCCACAAAAGGTACCTTTCAATAAGTCGAATCAAATGCAGAGATAAATCAGATATGGACACTTAAACTGGCTTATGACTTAAAAGTAGGCCAATGTGGAAAATAATTCTCAAATATAAACACCGAAAATAATCACTGAAATCAGAAAATGTAAAATTTTCCTTTAAGATTAACACGAGACCAAAAGTGTATCTGAGATGTGGACAAAATGAAAGGCTGAAACTTTGGCCTTTAAATTAACTTGTAACGTTGAGAAATAGATCAGGATAAAAAATATTCTGGGAAATGTCCTATCAAGCCCAGCGTTACCTACCTACGAAGTTTCATTAAAAGCTCTCTCTTGAAGCCAAGAACTAATTACTTTGTAAGAGAGCCGCCATGATCAGGTAATAATTCGATCATGATTCTGCGTAATTATAATTTCATGGTCAAAAGCGGACCAGATTTACTGGCCGTCGTCAGGACTGGAGATTCATCGCTGCAGTTTGACTTTAAAATCTTGAGTTCGGTTGATTGTTGGATAAATTCGGCCACCTATTATCCATACTGTTATGACAGCAACACTCGGTTTTACAACTTAAACTGGTTTTATGCAAACTCACAAACTCTATATTATGTATATATATATATATATATATATATATATATATATATATATATATATATATATATATATATATATCCGAAGTAACATTACCGGGCAGTACTTCTTCAACGTTATTTTGTGCACTGGCAGTCCCGATGGATTTAAGTTTTTCAAAAAATCTTGCGGATATTGATGATAATTTTCATCATCTATTGTGTCCGAGCTGAAATACTTGCGACTTTCTCTGGGGAAGTTGTACAGAAATTATGTATGAAAAATCGTAAAGTAACTAAGTCTACGGGAATAACCAGCCTCGTTTTACGGCCGGAAACAGCTCCGTTTCAGGGAATCCCTTCTCACCCCCCACCCCCTACAAAGGAGGGGGGTAGGTTGATGAAACCCCGTTACAAACCATCTTAGGGGTCCCCACCTTAACCCTGCCAAGTTTCATGCCCATCTGACCAGCCGTTTGGCCGTGATTGAATGACAGACAGACAGACAGACATTATGTCCATTATAGTATATGAAAATATATTAATTTCCGAGGTAGAGCGAATTAGATATTAAAGGACATTTGTAGCTCGATGTATGTATATGAATGTGATATAACTCATATATATATATATATTTATATATATATATATATATATATATATATATAATATATATATATATATATATATACACAAACACAAAGACGTCATATACTACAGGCATAGTGGGCCGACAATTCCGCGCAGGACAATTCCGCGCCGACAATTCAGAACATGACAATTCAGCTTAGAGACAATTCAGCGCATGACGATTCGGCACAAGGACTATTCAGCGCAAAGACAATTTGGCGAAATATTTGGCGAAATCAAGTTAAAGCATGGAAAATTAAGAAGACAGAGATCAAATTAGTTTTTATTTGTAAATTATTTTTGAAATTCAAAAAAATGATTCATAAGAAAGGGCATTAAGGACAATTTTGAATTTAGCCCCAGATATGACGCCCGATACTATGCTTTGTGATTTTGAAAAGGCTTTTCAAAATGCATTTTCAAATGTTTTTGAGGGCACGCAAATAAGCGGTTACTTTTTTCATCTGGGTCAGTGCACATGACGGAAAATACAGGCTTTAAATCTTACAGTTGTATTATAAGCGAGGAGCATATTCGAAAACATTGTAAAATGTTGGTAGCCTTAGCTTTTGTGCCAGCTGATGATATTTGCGAGGTATTAGAATCTTTGCAAGGTGTTATGCCTCCTGAGTTGGAAGAGTTAACGAAATACTTTGAGGATACGTGGAATGGTCGTCCCTTCCGACGCCGTTGGAGAGATGCTGTTTCTAAACCTGCGTTATGGACTACTTTTGATCGGGTGCAGGGAGACTACCAAAGACCAAATAACTCATTAAAAGGGTGGCACCGAAGTATTCAGTTAACATTGGGTTATATCCACCCGACCTTTTATAAGATTGTGGAGTTTTTGAAATTGGAGCAAGACAACGCAGACAAAAGGATACTGAGAATCAGAGCTGGACACGACGATTCCAGAAAAAAAGCAAATGATCAGAGAACAGCTAAGGCAATAAAAACGTCATTTAGTAAATATGGAATACTTACAAAATATAAGCTACCTCATGAATTGCAGATATAAATTAGTATGAATATTTTTGTACAGGAATATTTTATAGTATGTCATTTCAATAAATATTTTTGGCTACTTTTAAAAATTCAATATGTTACATATAAAAGATTAATCTGATGACTGTTTTCTTCGTTTCCCATGTTTTTATTTTATTTCGCAAAATGCCTTTGTGCTGAATAGTCCTTGTCCTTAATCGTCATGCGCAGAATTGTCTCTAAGCTGAATTGTCATGCGCTGAATTGTCTCCAAGCTGAATTGTCATGCGCTGAATTGTCTCTAAACTGAATTGTCTCTAAGCTGAATTGTCTCTAAGCTGAATTGTCATGCGCTGAATTGTCTCCAAGCTGAATTGTCATGCGCTGAATTGTCTCCAAGCTGAATTGTCATGCGCTGAATTGTCTCTAAGCTGAATTGTCTCTAAGCTGAATTGTCTCTAAGCTTAATTGTCATGCGCTGAATTGTCAGCGCTGAACTGTTTTTAAGCTGAATTGTCTCTAAGCTGAATTGTCCTGCGCGGCATACAGTAGGAAAGACTGAACACCGAGGTAGAGAGAGTGACGGTGTAGGAACTTCATAGAAGGGAGTAGCGAGAGAGAATACTGGATTTCTGAAAATAGAGATGAAAAAGGAACAGGGGAATTATTTCGTAAAATTTGGCTGAGAAATTGGCAAGAAAGCTAATTTTAAATGGTAAGTTCAGATGAAGAGAAAAGTCTTAGCTTTTTATTAGGAAATTGATTGTTTAGACAGAGAGAGAGAGAGAGAGAGAGAGAGAAGAGAGAGAGAGAGAGAGAGAATACCTGAGCCATTTTATACGTGGCTGACACCTAAGAAGTGCCCCAACCAATCATATTAATTTGAAAGGATTCGGAGTGGAACAAAGCACATTGGGGAGGGAAAGGCAGACCTTTAATTAGCCCGAGAAAAAAGGCAGCCAATTTTTCCCTCCAAAGCAAACAATGGAAACGGAGGCTGCCATATATGGGTTCCTTCTCGATGGCTTTGCCCTCCATGATATTGGCTCAAAGGAAGAGCAGAGAGAGAGAGAGAGAAAGAGAGAGCTCCGACTCCAATCTCCTCCGGAGGTAAAATCGCTCGTGCGACTTCAAAGGGAACTCTGGAAAAGTCTATGGAGTCTGGAACTATGGAGCAGCGCCCTATTATTATCTTACCTCCGTGATGGGAGTCAATTGGATGAAAGCTGACAAAAGGCGATGTGGGAAGGACGGCAATGAATTAGTATAATTCCGAGAAATGTAAGAAGCTATTTTTTTGCTAAACAAAATCCTAAGATTATTACATTTTCTTGGTACCTTATTTTCGATAGCATTATGGCCAATAATTTAACAAACTGAAATAGGCAGTAGGATAAGGGTTTGAGCACATAATGTCTCCTTAGAATTAGCCTAAGATGTATTACTTCTTTTAGAGTCTGGCAGGATGAACGGCTAATGCAATAAAATAAGGGGCTTATTTTTATCTGTTCAAGTCTTTCTTTTGGCCTCCTAAAGCGCATCCTTAAGTCATTCACAGCCTGAAAGGAATTGACGCAAAACAGACAGCTTCTTTAAATCTATTAATTCACACAACTGTAGATCTCGACTGACGAACACACAGCCTGATTACCAGAAATGCATCTCTGTTATCCTAAACTCAAACGAAAACTCCTAACAACTAGCGAAGGCCAAACGTTAATTTCATGCAAATGAGTTCACCGCTCTGACTGCGGCCCTCTCGCCTATTTACCTGAAATCAATTTAATGTTAAACTACCAATATACACACGAGCTTTTTTTTACCTCGGTCTACCGCCAACCAGTGATAGGATCAGCAGCCAAAATATTCTAGCGGGAAATTGGATTTGACTTTTTTCCACAGAAATGATTTACTGCGAGAGCAGCAAGGCCCATCGTCAGAATCAACGGTATGAATAAATTAAGAGAAAGATAAGGAAAAAACCGGAAAGATGTTTGGTGTTGTTTAACGGTTTCGAGTGTTAGGAAAGTCTGTATTCGATCAGAACAGAAGAGATTATAAAGGAAAAAATAATCGTCGGAGATATGATTGTCTGAGAAGGGTATAGGATTTTATGAACTAATGCAAAAAGGTTGAACTTCTTATAGAATTAAGTGCGTTAGAAATTATTTATAGTTTGCACAAAACAAACTTAAATGCAAGTACATTACAAGATGGATGTCATTAAATCTGAATGTCGATAGTTTATGTAAAAAAGGGTGAGTAAAGCCCAAAGAGATCTCCCATTTTTCCGGGTGGGATCTAAAGAAAATGCTTTTGTAAAGTAGTCGCTAAGAATTTGCAAGAAGAGACAGCTTTGCCAAATATGCTCATTACAAACCACCTTTGCATGAGTGGGAACGGCTCAAGAATCTATAAATTCAATCTTGGCACGTGATCAACTTCGTGATGAGAAACTTAAACTCGTCACTGGAGTTCCGGAATGATTAGCGCATATTAGATTATCCAATGACTTTGAAGACCAGAGAGTTTCTGGATAAGGACAAGCCAACAAGTAACAAGCGGATGTAATGACTTCCATGCCAGGGTCTCTCATTTACAAATAAATGAAATGTAGAGAAAATAGACTACGATAAACTTAAGGTGATGAGGTTGAATGACTAATGGTAAAAAAAAAATATCGCTTGATGCATTACTGACATGCCTTATATGACATTAATTTCGAGTCATACCTGCTGGCGGTTGCTTCTCATTTCTTACCATGTCTGTTTGAGCTCCCGGGTAAAGCCTTTCCTTAGTTCCTTATTTTGACAAATAATTTTTGTAACAACAAATGTTATTGCTGTGACAATAACTTAGCCGTAAATGATAAAATTATTTGTAATGTTATTTATCCACAATTTTCGTATCTGGAGGGTGGATGAGACTCTGATATTCTTCTAGCCCTAATAATGATATCGACTGAATAATTGATAAAATAAATCTCGAACGTCCAGTAGAATTTAGTATACATAAAGATGTTTATAACGAAATATGCGTAGAAATTTAAGAAATACAAGAAACAGATAATACTGAATAGAGTTTGCACACAAATTGAACCACTGAACCACTTAAACGTCTCAATGTAGTTGAAACGAATCCTAATTTGATAAAGAATTTTAGTTAGTTTTTCAAACTTTTTTTTTCTGGGGGAGGGGCGTTTGTCAGGTGGCGTGATCCAGGAGGTGAGAGGGAGGGCAGGGATGGATGGTGAAGGACGTTATAGGCGAAATATCTAAGCCCTTCCAACAGGCAAAGACCACCGAACTTTTCAGCAGTTCATGAAGAGAGAATGACGCCTGACCACGTCATGAATTTTATTCAGAGGGATTCCATATCATTTGTAAAACGCTGCTGAGAATCTTCTTTGCTCTCGTTAGATCTGGGCATCGTTTGTCTTAAGCCTTGCTCTTTTACCAACCCATTTTATTTTTCCTGGGCTTATAGATCTGGGGTACTTTCCATTGCCAGCTTGCTTTAAGAAGAAATGAACCTATGAGATCAGGTGAAATCTCTGTCGATTTATAGGATGGTCTTCAAAATTCTATGCTTCTCATTCAGATCTGAGGCTGGATTTAAGTATCTTTCGGATTTCATTTATGTCTAATGCCGGATATTCATGATCAGGTTTACCTGTCAGTTCACCCGCGACAGTTCGACAAATGAACGTCCGCATGAAAAGAGTAGAATTGTCGATCGGTCTGTCAACTCGAGGTCATCGTCTTCAGTCTTCAGTTCTCGCCTTGCCTTCGTCATGGCACCGATGGAAACTCAGCCGGCTGATGAGAATGTGGAGCTATACATGCTATTCACCCAGTGATAGGAAAGAAGCAAAAAGGCGTAACAGTATTGTCTAAATATTGCCTTTTAAAGAGGCGTCTATTCTCAAACAATATTCGAGAATAAGTTTAAATTAGATCAAGGGGTTGGTTTTCAGTTATTTAGGAAATGGATGGTGACGCCTATTTTCTTGAGTAACCCCTTCCATGAAAAAGCAGGACACTGTCCAGGGGGTATACAAAATTGTCTGTAAACATTTTTTTTATTATATGATTTGGACTCATAGCGGCCTACAAATAGCGCCGCAGGGTCTTAATAAAATGATTTAGGCCTATACATAGTGCATTCATAATCTGTTTCGGATGGCTGGGATCCTTCCCAGGCGAAATCCAGCGGCGAACTGTTACAAATTCGTTGCTTACTCGTCCACACGTGCAATCACCTGTCAGTCAGTCGGAAGATTTTAGGTCATTCCATGAGGTCATCCGTTCTGGTGAGTGGACTGACTCCGCCCATGAAAAAATAAATACAAAAAAGCGTCGTCTACACGTAAGTTTCGGATAAGAGATTGATATGTGCTCAGTTTCGTTGAATCCCGTTTAACTGTTCTTGGGATATCTTTCAAACTAACTCACATATAGATTAGAACATTTCCCCTGAAAAAAAAAAAAAGCATCATCATTGCTTTTTCTTAAGTATGTCCTCTAATGTCTTCTCGATTTCTTTATTCCGGTCAAATGGGAAGACACTTTAGAGTTTGTTGCTTTTGATAAAGTTCTTGATAACATTTTGAATTTCATCCGTTTCTAAAATGACTGAGAATCGTTTTAAGAATATTTCGGATTGCAAGTAGATCGTTATATATTTATTTTATTTCTCTTTTTTAGAGTCCTGTAGATCTACATGATCTGAGGGTGCTCTCTGAGTCTCATTGACTTCCAATAACCTGGAATATTCTTCTGGTATTCTTTAGATGTTCCTAGAACTGTAAGACTGCTTGTGAGACGTTGTCAGATTGTCAGTTGGAAATGCCTTAGCATAGCGAAGGTTCATTTTGAATTAGATCCCTTTAGGAAATTTAGGATCTTGCTTTGCAGAATTCTTTTCGAACTCTTTGTGCAAACAAACAGAAGTTTGTGTGCGGATACAGCAAGTATCAAGAGTACGATAACTATAAAAGTAAAAATGTACGATAACTATAAAAGTAAAAATGAATCTATGCTCCGTGCTAATCCTTCTTTAATTTTCAGTCACAACTTTTAGAATAAGAATAAAGCAACAATTAAAAATTAAAAATTTAGAAACAAACAGGGGAATATTTGTGGCCTACTTCCGAATAAATTTTAAAGAAAAAAGTTTTTTACATTTTCAGAAATGACTCTGCGGAATGGTCTGTGGTTCTTTAACCACAAATTGCTTTAATGAGACTAACGTCAGTTTTAATTACTCTCCTTTTTACGAAAGCATTTCCATGAATATGGTTTCAAATTGGGAGGGTGCAACTACTCATTTAGATCTCTCTCTCTCTCTCTCTCTCTCTCTCTCTCTCTCTCTCTCTCTCATCATATATATATATACATATATATATATATCTATATATATATATAGATATATATATATATATATATATATATATATGTATATATATATAGATATATATATATGTATGTATATATAATATATATATATATATATATACATATATATATATATATATATAGTATATATATACATATATATATATATATATATATATATAATATATATATATGTATATATATATATATATATATATATTATATATTATATAATATATATATATGAATCTGTATTGAACTTTCTATTATTCTCTCTCTCTCTCTCGTCTCTCTCTCTCTCTACATTTTAAAGCAACAAACATTGATCTAAATGGACAGTTTCTCACCTTCACAATTTATAACAATATAATATGAAAAACAGATCTTGGTAATCTTACTAAATAATAACCAGAAGTTGCTTCGTATATATGTTGTATAATTTGCTGTTGATATTTAGAGCATTATAGTTTTAGATTTGAATTTTACTGTTTATGTTAATGTTTTCATTTACTTCTTTTCTTTGGAATTAGACCAAGAATAGAATTGATAAATGCGCATCCTCATCGGTATATGATGAGTTCATTCTGTGCAAATACAAAATGGTCAAAAATTTAATTCTGATAATGCTTCGAATAATATATATACTATATATATATATATATATATATATATATATATATATATATATATATATATATATATATAGTATATATATATATATATATATATACATATATATATACATATATATATATATATATATATTATATATATATATATATATATATATATATATATATATATATATATATATATACACACATATATTATCACACTATATATATACCGGGTGCTTCGAAATTAGAGGCCCCCCCTCCATGGAACAAATGGAAAGTTATGGAGTTTTCTGCTATAGCCTATCTCCTAGTACATTATCTTAAGTTTCTATTAAGTTATTTTTCATTTTACATTTCTTGTATTTTCCGACTGAGTGACGGAGTTAGATACAGCCATGGTTAACGACTAGGAGGAAGTCAAATGGATTGACCGAATCCAAGCTATAACCTTCAGAGAGGCCAGGGATGCTGGCTCATCCTCCATTTCATGTTCCTGGATAGCTAAATACATTAAAAGAGATGAATCCTTTGTTAAAAGAAACTGGAACAAAAATCCATATGACTGTCATCGCAAAAAGAGTGAGAATCTAGGAGGGCCTGAAGTCCTTTCTCAGGAGTCAAAAGCCCAAAGCTGAGGCAGTGGGTAGACCAAGAAAGTGCTTACGTAAATTGGCGCTTGAACTAGAAACAAAAAGGGGAGAGAAGACCATGAGTGGTTTTGTGGTTCATTTCTTAAAGATTGGGATGAAGCTGACTTTCTCCATGTTGCCACATCAAATAAATTCTTTATTTACACAGTCAGGAAGCCAAATCATAAACATGATATCATTTGGGCCTCAAAGTTGGATGATATCAGCGATAATGTGCGCTATCGCCAAGTGAAATTTCCTGAAAGTTTGGGAATTTTTCTGTTTCACAGCCAAACAGTTAATGTGAATCATCAAAGGACAGTCATGGAATGGTGAATACTTCAGAGAAACTGTGCTTACTGGAGTATTTCCTTTCCTCAAAGATCCTGAAAATGTGTTATCTATTGAAGAAGTCAAATTTTTACATGATAAGTCACCATCTTTCAAGACTTTTCAAACACAGGAGCTGCTCCGAAACAGTGATATAGATTTCTTCTCATCAAGTGAATTTCCAGGTAACTCCCCTTACCTTGATGTGTGTGAAAACATTGGTAGTATCTTAAAGGATCGTGTTGAAGCGCGCACAGTGTACTATGATGGTATACCAAACCTCGACGACCTGCGAAGAGAGATGACCGAAGTGCTCAGGGAAATGTTTAAGTCTCAGCTTTTTTGCGATTTGCTGAAATCATACCCCTCAAGAATGCAGGCTGTGGTACAGACAGATGGAGGCCACACAAAATATCAAATACTCAGGGAGAAACTTAAAATAATACCTGTTCTGAATTACTTTTGTTTTTGTCCAAATCAATTTTAGTTTATGCTGTAGAGGGGGGGGGGGGGCAGTTGCTTCTGATTTCGAAACACACTGTGTGTATATATATATATATATATATATATATATATATATATATATATATTATATATATATATATATAATTCCTTCAAATATCAAGAAAACTGTGGGTGTAAAATTATCAGAATTGCTTCTTGAAATATGAAATTTTCTTTATTATTATTATTGTTGTTGTTTTTTAAGGACTTCAAGTATCGTTAGTTGCAACTATACTTACGCTGCTGCGATTCATTTTTAACAGTACCGAGAAAATCAGATTTGTCAACCTCCTTAATGGCTTAATGAAAGCTAATCTGTTTCCAATGTCTTAATTGAAAGTTTAGGAGCGTTAGCAGCTGTCATTTCCATATAATCGAATGAGGGCTTATTACCCCGGGGCAATAACCACGAGAGCTGGGGTCGTTTTGGCTGGTCCCCTCCTCTTCCTCTTCGGGTTGGGAAGGTCGATTGGTGCAGAATTAAAGGCGTTAGTTGGTCTCAGTTCAGTTTGAATTCAAAGGAGGTTACGTCATGCTTTTTTTTATAGCTTTCAAGTCATTCATTTAATGGTTAATAGTCTGACGTTTAAGTGAATTACTTGATGTAGGGACATTCTGATTTGTTTGTTGATATTTATGTAAATATTCATATTAAGACAATTGCAATTAATGGTTGATAGTCTTGTTAAGGATTACGACGCTTTTGAATAGAATTTAAGTTGTCGTATGTCTGCTCTTATCTTGAAAGTATTTTATTTCTTGCTTTAAATTACCAACAATTTTGTTGGTAATTTTGTTCTTTTTTATATTGTATTTCCGAAATTTTCGTGACATGTTTAGATTGATTTGGTTTCTCAACATTGATGACCTTTGCAGTTGTGATACCTGATTAATATTAATCACTCAATCAGTCAGTCAATCAGCACTGACTTCCTGTTGGTATTTTAAATCCGTTTTGTTCTTATAAACTATGAGGGTCTTTCTAAGATAGGCTAATAAATGTTATTATAAACTATGAGGGTCTTTCTAAGATAGGCTAATAAATGTTATTATAAACTATGAGGGTCTTTCTAAGATAGGCTAATAAATGTTCATGTTGAATCTCTTCGCTATTTAAAGCATTTGATAAAAGTGTTCACAGAATGGTAAACCGGGTTATTTTCTTTGAGTATGGCGTCACATTTCTCAGATTTAAATTTTCACCTCCCTTCGGATGACTTTTAAATGTAAATAGTTTTTCTTGTAAATTTATCGAACTCAGGGGAATTACCTGACCTGTGGGCGGCGGATAAGGAATACGAAAATTAATTACGGAGGCGACCTAATTCAGAAAGGGCAGTTCACCCTCCTCTCTCATCAGACAACCCTTGATAGAAGGAAACTAGTTAGGTACATAATTGTTAAGAAATTGCTGATTATTGTTTACGTATTCATTTACTTTTTCGCTGTTTTGGTAGTCTATTTTATTACTGAAGATTTCCAAGTAAATATAAAGATTTTCTACAAAGCAGTATTTTCTATAATGTAAACGGCTTTCGGAATGTTTGCTCGATAAGCTTATGAAATGCGTCCATTCATTCTCAGGTTCAAGCCGTCTGTTCAGCGGAGGCTCGTGGCTATCATTCATAGGGGTGCTGTTTATTTCATATTTTTTTTTTATTTCTTGATATTAACTGCATACACACACACATACATGCACACTCTCTCTCTCTCTCTCTCTCTCTCTCTGAGGAAGGCAGCGGAACCGCTACCGAAAGCTACTATTTTGAATTTCACTCATTGACATTAATGTGCTTATCATTTTTTCCCATTTACCTCAACTCGCCACTGATAGTACATACTGATTAAGCTTTGAGGAATTTCAGAACACATCTTCTTCCTCCAACAGCTACACTAACACTGCTCGAGAGGGCAGTGCTCCCCTCACCTTTACGCGCCGGATGGCTACCACGTTATCACCTTTTTCAGTTCATTTTTTTTTTATTTATTTACAAAAACAAGAGAATGGTAATAATTTTTTAAGCATTATTGATAATCTATATTTAATTTCTCATATTCATGTATATATTCATAATTTTGTGCATATATATGAAATCTAAGGGGGTGCTGCAGTTCCACAGTGCCTACAGACGAGCTGCCACCGCCTCCACTTCCAGCAGGTGACGTTTTATCTCTGCTTCTACTTCTCACGAATCTTCTGTTTCTTTGTACGAGGTAAATCCATTGTTCCCTTGCAGCTCAAAGACCATGTTATCTCTTTTCATAATTATTTTCCAATTTCTATTGAGACCTCTATCTGAGTTTATGGCAGCCTCAAGTAAAACAAAACCACTTAACGCCTTCTTTGGGTTAGCCTCCTGGGAACTCCTTTTTGCTGACCTGAATTCACTAAATTTATATTATACAACATTTCTAAGGACACGTACGTGTTGCAAGAAAGGTGTGTGATCATTTCTTGATTCTGAAAAGCATTTTTAAATGGTGGGATAGCATTTACAATACAAATAATTATGATTTGTTTATAATGAAGCAAATTTATATCACTAAGTTTCTGTTAGAACGATTATTCAATCAATTGTGTGTGTGCTGCGTGTGTGTGTGTGTGTGTGTGTGCGTGTCTGTGTGTGTGCTTAACTAAAGATTAAATCGCGATCGTGTTACGCCGCCTGAATTTTGAACTGTTTATTATGCGTCGTGCATTCCTCTTCGAAATTATCCTATAAAACAAAATTACTGGACCCAATATCAATTACAGGACACATTACCGATAATTACTTAATGCGTAAGAGAATCCGCCGCACGCGACAGACATCCTCAGAGCCGTATCTCTGCCGTCATCAGAGCCAAGAAAAGCTAGTGCTTACCACGGAATGCTTTGCGATATATCCGCAGAGTTTTCCTAGGGCGACATTAGTTTCGAGGCCCATGAGAGAGAGAGAGAGAGAGAGAGAGAGAGAGAGAGAGATGTGCAGATTTTTGAGGCGGCGGCAGAATGCTGACAAAGGCATTTACTTCGGCAAACATTCGCGGCTGCTTTTTCCCGCTGCCGAAGTTGGTTTAGGGATTTCGCCATTACTGGAAATGGACAGTTCTGAGGACGCGGATTAAGCCAAAAGCTAAAATCCGAATCTTTTGCAGTCTCGGTAAAGCTACAAAATGCTATTTTTGGGAAAGGGTCAAAACGGGCGGAGCTGCCTGAGCAAGATGCGTTAATTCACTGACGATTTTTATTCATCTGGAGCAGGGACGGTTTTTCGTAAAACAAATATTTTGAAAAGTTTGCACCGACGCAGCTTAACTGGCAAAGAATTAAGCCTGTCTGCAAACAGCGAGATCCCAGTGCTAGCTTTAAAAGTCATTGAAAAAACAGTTGGGATTTTTTTTATTGGATATGACACCGTATTGTTATTCACACATGTTTAATTACCAAAACAATTGCTTCGAATCCATCTAGCCTAAATTTCGCTTTTGTAAAATATAATGTGTTTGGGGGATTAGGGGACCTCCGGTAGTATAAAGTGAAAGCTGAACTCGCTGGGAAATAAGCGAAGAAACAGGCACTTTATCAACTTTGCCGACAATTCTTTGTTGAAACAACGAAGGGTAAAATAATGTTAAAGTCCTTTTTGTCATGCGTTTAGTATGAGACCAAAGTACCTGAATTAAATCATGTCTACACACATGTATGAATTGCACTTCACTGCAAACATGACTGAAAGTTATGTTTAGTCGCATAAAAAAGATCGGTCATGACAAGAGCCCGACCGCATATTCCCAAACAGTAACCAGGTACTGCACCTTCCCTGAAAAAGCTGGACGCCGTCTCCTAAAAACTAACCAAAGAATCTTTTCGAAAACAATCTCATTATGTTTCCCACACCCAGAGTCACAAGAGGTACTAACTTAACCTAACCCAACCTAATCTAGCCTAACCTAGGGGCATGGCAAAAAAAAAAAACCATGGTTGGTGCAATATTAGTATATATCTCGGGAATTTGCCGCCCCACCCACTCACCTTGTTAGGTAGGGCCAAAATAAGTGCAGACTGTGTAGGGCCATGAAGTTTGTTGAAGATGAATAAAAAAAATATATATATACAAAGCTCAGCAATGAGGTGTGGCTTCTAGGACCGCTGGGCAACTGAACTCTTCAGACTGCGTATTTAGCCATCACTGACCTCGATGATCAGGATCAACTTTCCGCATAGGCTTAATCACTACGTATTTGTCATCGAAAGTCAGCTGTTATCATTGTTCTTATTACCATTACTGTCATTAGCATACAGATTGTTACCATTATGGTTATAATAGACAAATACCCCTATAATTGCTTATTCCTTTTCCCAAGATGGATAGATACATCAGCTGATGTGGCACCCTAGACTTTATATTATACTTTTCATGTATAGGTATTATTATGAAGGGATATGTAAGAAGAACCGGTCGCCAGAATTCCTCTGTAGCTACGCATTCTTTCTTCTTTTGAATAATTACTTTTTAGCCCAACATTTTCCCTTATGTTCCTTAATGCCCCTTTTCCATTTACTGCAATGACGTTCCAAAATTATATGTTCAGTAGTAAGCTGGGACTTGGAAGGAAGTTCCAGTCTGATTCCAAAGTCTGTAATGAATTAAATGTCTTTTAGCCTGGACTAAACGACATTAACCAATTTTATGAAGAAAAGTATATGACTGATGTTACACGTGAGTCAGACACGCGTAACAGCGAGGGAAAATTCCATCACCTCCAGGGTAACATTTTAGTTTTTTTGTAAACGAAAACTATTGAGATGGCTATTTGTTTGTCCGTCCGCACTTTTTCTGTCCGCCATCACATATTGAAAACTGCTGAGGTTAGAGCGCTGCAAATTGGTAGGTTAATCGTCCACCGTCCAATCTTCAAACATACCAAATTGCAGCCCTCAAGCGTCAGTAGTTTTATTTCATTTTGCTTAATGTGAAAGTTAGCCATAATCGTGGCTGAAAGCTTAATGGGCCGCGACTCATACAGGAAACTTGAGCATTTTCTACTTGTTTATCATGTAGTGACTGAAACAGATTCAGTATTCTCATCATTTCGCAGCTCCTTACCGCATAAAACTCTATTGCAGAGCTCTCGCTTGGAAGAATGTCAGCTGGGCCCTCACATAAATAAGAAATGTCGTCCTTTCCCCAACCAACCACCGAGTGACACTGCAAAAGAGACATGACAAAATATTCTTATTTAAGAATGGAAAATTAAACTGACGTTCAGCATCCAGTTCCATTTTTTCCTAACCAATCTTTCTCCTTCTTCCGCAGGTGAGTGGGTGCTAGGCCAACCAGCCTGCAATTGACAAGACGAGGAATTGAAACGCTTAAAGTTGAACGATTCGAAGTAACCGCACTTTTCTTCTGGCTCTATGGTTGAAGGTTGCGGCTTGTGACGCTTTGGATTAATGATAGATGCAGTCGTTTAGTAACCATTAAGATGGGAATGGCTATAGTTTCGTGGTATACAGGACGGTAAGTACGAGGTTCAAGGCATCTCATTGATGATAAATTCAGTTTCACATTGATAAGGTGAGAACAGCAATAATTTCCTGAATTATTAGTGGTATATGGTCGAACAGTGAAGAGTGATGGAAGCAATAGCTTCATAAATAATCCATAATATAAAACCGTCATTTTGCGAACTGACATGAATAACAAAATGTCAGTGATAAACATTTCTAGAGCATTAGATGACTAATAGCAGGACGTAATACTAGTCACAAAGTTTATATGTTTAATAAAAATAATTCGCTTTTGGTGGATTGGAGATTTAAAGCAGTTAGCAATTGAATTTAATGAAGGGCCTAATAGGTAGCCTGAAGATGTATTCAGTAATTTCAAGATAATTACATTTTATTAAAAGAATAAAAACAGTAATTTAACTATAAATAGGTAAAATACAGTATTTAGATACTAATACGACGATCAAAGCAATATTTTACTGATGAAAAACAGTATAACATTAATGAGTATTAACAAATAGAACAGTATAGTCATTCTGTTAACAATAAACACGGCAAGAGAGCCAGTAGTCTAATATTAAAGTCACAGTATGATAAGATATATAGTACTAGTCTAAAGATGAATATGGTCAGATTAGTTTTATAAATAATGAATAATGGTAGGATCGATAGTAGAATATTAAAAGCAGAAATAAAAATGACGAAATAGTGCTCGGGATGATAAATTCTAATTTGGAGTGAACACGGTAATAAAGTTATTATTGATCAAATGATAAATAAGTCGGTAAAATCTGTATCCATTTGCAAACAACGGGATACAACCAAGAATTAGAGAATAAACTAATCAGTAACAGAAGTAATAACTAAATAGTAAAGAGGACTATAAAACGAAGATGTAATACTCTCATAGAAAACAAGACTTTACTAGAAACAAAACTTCATCAGGATAATTGGCTGGGTGAATTTTGTTTTTCATATTCCATTTTTCTCCGGTCCCCAGGGTCATGTCTCTCCCGATTGAGAACGGGTTCCATAAGATTTGCAACAAATAGGGTCACTTGTTTACTCGAAATTCGATGGGGAATATTGTTGTATTATCAGTTTGAATAAAAAGTTAAATTGCGAGAGTGAAGACATACTTGCCGAGATGAAAATAAGTGATATTTTTTAGTATCATCAGAAAGAGAAATTGAAAAATGACTTGTACATGAAGAGTTGGACCAACTTGTTAATATTGTATGTGCCTATGTGAATTCTTCATATATATGGCAGAAATAAAATAGTAAAGTAATGAATGAAATAAGAACTCGCCTACCTATTTTCATCCAATTGAGAAGGGCTGACTTCCGTTTTTGACGCCTCTATTATTAATGATGCTTTGTTGGTTTTATTCCCTAGTTCACTAAATTTGGACCTACAGATTGTCTGTACCAAGGCTGCGTTTTGGTTATTAAAACCTAAACAAACCTAAGATTCTCCGACCTGCTTATCGCACTTCGGCCTGCATCCTGGCCGGGCCTTTGTTGATGTGCTCCATACCGCCCGGTCATCAGTGTGGTTTCCCGCTCAATGTGTGTATGTATATATATATATATATATATATATATATATATATATATATATATATATATATTATATATATATATGTATATATATATATATATATATATATATATATATATATATGTATATATATATATATATATATATATATATATATAGATATATATATTGTTACGTGCGTGGCTGCGTGAGGTTTATCATTTACTCTAAAATTAACTGACGTCTGACAAGACTGTGTGCAATGCAGGTAACAATAGAGAACGGGGGAAAGTAGGTATTAAAAATGATGGGTTTAAGGGTGATGCAAAGTTACATTTAACTAAGATTATTATTATGTCACTCATAATTTCACACTGGAGCTGAATGCACTAGCTCTGTGGCACTGTGGTTACAATAATTAACAAATCAATTAATGCCACTATGAAAACCCCAGAAAATGTGAATCCCTTTTATGAAGAATGCAGAATTTAAAGGGATAAAATTTTTGTTCTGTTATCACCAATCATAAAATAATTGTTAAGAGCAGCTCTTCATTCTTTCACTCTGGGACTTGGGATGGGTGGTTGCTACTGTGGCACCATGGAATACATGAGATGCGGTACACAACTTCTTGCATTCTCCTAATTCTGCAAATTGAGGATGCGCTGTAATTCTCGATCTAAACACGATTAATGTAAATGGGGAGTTGCGTAAGGCAGAGAGGATAAGTAACTTAACACTGTTACAAGTTAGCAATATAAATGAACACTTCTGGATGCAACTCACAAATAGTTTTCCACTTCACTTATTCTCTGAAGGAGATGCAATGGGGAATTTGTCATATATTATGAGAACAGACAGTAATTAATGAAGGAAAAGAATTGTGCGTCAAAACAAATTTCAAAACCAAACTGTACCTTGTTCTTTGACAATCAGAGTCTTGGAGTTGAGCCGGGCACACGAAGAGCCATTCTCGGCCACGCATAAGTGAGTGGCTCAGTGATATGCCCTGGTGTGAATAGGACTACGTCTACTATAGGAATAACCCTAAGAGAGAGCCCGAATCGCTGCTCCAGCCGTCTTATTCCTCTCTTTCTTTGTCTGTCGCATCTTCTCCGAGTCGTCAGTTTTTCTGGAAATGAAATTTGAATGACAGCACCAGGTATGGGAAAAGTATGACAATGGGGCCCATTTACCTGTAGGAGAGGCGGAGTTTGTGGGGGAGCGACGCAGGTGAATCTGCTGTATCGAATTTTCAATAACTAAGGCAGTGGTAGGCACGGCTTCTGTACACCAATGTGTGTGGTCTTGGCTTTTACAAAAAGTGAAAAAAAAATATTGTACTTATTTTCATTTTAAGATTTCTTAAACTGAGGGCTTCACATATATCTCATGCATGTACATTACACTGTGTATATATATATATATGTGTGTGTGTGTGTGTGTGTGTGTGTCTGTGTGTGTGTGTGTGTGTGTATGTATGTGAGAGAGACAGACAGACAGACTCAGAGACAGAGAGATCGTTATCTCAAAAAGTTACTTTCCTATGTTTAGCAAAATCTAATCAATCTTGCCATGAACAAGGGCCATTAATCGGTAATATTTTAGGGATAATCCAACTGGACCCTTTGCTAACTCTTGTTGTAAACATGATTATTAAGAGAAAGTTGAAAGTGTTAGGAAACTGTGACCCTGTCAAGCCCAAAGATTATAGGAAGACATGATATACAGAGAGTAGCAATAGTTTCTTGAGCTACGTGCAAAAGTAATTCTAGATCGTAATTTGTTTTCCTGCAGTGTTTCATTACCTTTTCTAGTGAGATTACGAATCTTTCTTGCTGCCATATAAACTTTTCTCATTCGATGAGTGTCTATAACTTTTTTCTCTTCTTTCTTTTTAACGATAAAACGTTAGAAATAATATCTTATTATCTGTAATATCTTTTTACTTTATTTTCCTCTTTGCTTTTTTTTTCAATCCATTTTAAGAAACCGTAATATCCCAAAACTCTGCCATAAAGAAGCCTGGCAACCCCATACGGCTAAACGGCCACCTGCAATCCAAAAAAAACAAAGAAGCAAGATTTTGGAGAATATCCAAGAGTTGATTGGATGGCTGCAATTTCCATATCGAAAGTTGCGGAAGGATCTGACCGATGGATACTCCCGTGGACTTTCATGAACCTAAGGATCGTAACGGGGGAGATATCCTGCCGGTTATATGACTCGAGGTCCTGCCTTTGAGAGATTTTGACTCGATCAGTAGGATTTCAGGAGAATCTCATTCAAAGAAGCCCTACGTCCAGGCGAAGGGAAATCTTTTTTTATGAAAATGTTATTTCTTATGGCCCTAGGAAATGATTCGACCAGTCGTCGTAGAATAATTTGTTGGAAATATTTATTATTTTGGATGTTCACTGTCATCATTATTCTTTCCAAGGTGTATCACTTACTGTTTCAGATGATTCTCTTTTTTTTTTTTTTTTTTTTTTTTTTTTTTTTTTTGCTCATTTTCCTCATCCATCATCAGTTTTGCCTCACAGAAATTCATTCTTTCTCTGCATCCAAGAAGGAGACAGTTTCTATGGAAATTGAAATTTAAGTCGTTGGCCCCTGTGGGCTTATTCTATATGAATGGGGTTCATCTTCGGATTAATAATAATAATAATAATAATAATAATAATAATAATAATAATAATAATAATAATAAATAATAAAATAATAATACTTTATTAAAAAGCAATGGCCACTTCATCATAGTTACACTTGTAGAGATTCTTCTCTATTTTACGAATAGCGGCTTTTTCCGTGCTACTTAGACAGGCTAGTAAGAGCACATATTTTGTCACTGTATTTGATCTTGACCTCTATAGGCGCTCTACTAGCCTGTCTTAAGTAGCACGGAAAAAGCCGCTATTCGTAAAATAGAGAAGAATCTCTACAAGTGTAACGCTGCTGAAGTGGCCATTACTTTTAGTAAAGTATGCTTGAGAGATGGTTTGCTTCCTAAGTACAATAATAATAATAATAATAATAATAATAATAAAATAATAATAATAATAATAGTAATAATATAATAAATAATAATAATAATAATAATAATAATAATCTCAAAACATAAAACTGAATAATTAGAAAATGCCTCATTTAGGAAGAATCTTAAGAGCCATTGTAGTCACTTTTCTTCAGTAAAGTTCAGTATATCCATATTTGGAAATACTTGTTATTGACAAACTAATACATAAGATATAATTTTATTAACAGCCTTTGGTTTGTATGCGTATAATCACGTACATGCGTATTACTGTTTATATATATATATATATATATATATATATATATATGTGTGTGTATAAATATATGTATATATATATATATATATATATATATATATATATATATATATATACGTATATATATTATATATATATATATATATATATATATATATATATATATATATATATATATATCTTATATATATATATATCTATATATATATATATATAGATATATATATATATATATATATATATATATATATATATATATGTATATGTATATATATATATATATATATATATATATATATATATATATATATATATATATATTAAACAGCACCATAATTGCTGAAGCTTTAGTGAGGCATAGGCCTCATCCTTGAACAAATAAGCAAATCGGAATTAATAAATGCTCAAAGAAAATAGACTGTGAAAGTATAACAGTCAACTAATATTAAAATTGTTGGATGCACAGAGATCAAAGTAGATATTCACCCTTAATAACAGCCTCTTACATTAACATTTTATTTTAGAATTCTCTATAAACCAATTTATTGATTTTACTGTAACACAAAAAGGACTTTTAGCTTCAGTAAATCTTGAGCTCAGAACTGTTACTATGCAATTCGCTCTGTTATCAGGTTCAGATAAGACTACAGATTTTTACGCTCCAGAAAAGACCTGATAGGAACAATTTGACTCCTCGGTCACCAGTCAGGAGTCTGGAGAACATAGCTTGTATAGAATCTTAAATAATACATTTCGCTATCAAAGAATGGCTACTAGAGTCCTGTCCACACAAGGAGACATTGTTTGCAAACAATGTTTCCTGCCCAGACATCAGTTGCCGTCAGGATACCTGTTGATGCAGTAGTCTCTGTAGTATTCTACTTGGCAATTTTAATCCACTCGAAGAGGGATAATTGAAGGAAAAGGGGGATGGGCGTGGAAGTTTTTAGAAACGGGAGTGTCACACACACATACACATGTGTACATATATATATATATATATATATATATATATATATATATACACATATGCACTTTTACATTTATAAATATGCACGTGTACATATATGCAAATATGAATATGTACATATGCATATGCACATACCGGCGTGTATCTGTAAATGTACATATATATACAGATACGTAAATACGTATGTATTTTAAATATATGTATATGTATTCATATAAACACAAACACATGTATTTATATATATATATATATATATATATATATATATATATATATATATATATATATAATATATATATATATATATATATATATCTATATATATATATTATTATATATTATATACGGATTGGAAACAAATATACAGTAAAAAGTTTTTCCAAACTGTTTCTAAACAGTTTGTTTCGAACCGATGTTTCCTGCTGTGGACAGGCCTTAAGACTCGGTAGGAGCCTGGAAATTCCATGTTTTCCTTGGCACTGAAACCAACGCTTGAATCTGCAGCTCCCATTCGAACCCAGAGGAACAATTTAAGGAAGAATATTTCCGTTTCCATTACCTTTTTGCCTTCCAGCCCTCATCCCCTCACCCCCCTTTCCTCCTCCTCCTCCTCCTCCTCCTCCTCCTCCCTGGGATCCCTCATCCCTGATGGCTAATTCACTTCATGGCGCGAACCCTCTTGGCTTGATGCATTCCCCTTCTTCTTCCTCCCTAGACGCATCGAGAATTCATTACGTCTCGTCGCCCTCGCCGGTTCTCCCCTACCTTAGTCTATCACCTCGAATGAAAGACATTTCATTTCTATAGTCTGCTTCCAATCACAATTCATGTCATCTGGTTCCAATCAGAAATACTTATTGTGCACTTCACTTAAAAGGGGATCGCGTCAATTCAAGATTTAATTCACGTATGAATATATTTGGTGCATTTCAGTCTCAGGCTGGACGCCCTTGCACAATCTGAGCTGGAAATAAAGCAGTCTGAGGTATATTACTTTTGCTGCATTTTTCAAATAGTTTATTCAGGTGTAAGTGAAGCATTCATTTACAAATGAAGCCTAGCATAAGACCAATGAAAGACGAAATAGGCACTTTTTTTATTTTATTTATTTACTTTTACGAAAACGTAATTTATTCGATGTATGATTTGGCCCCAATAGAACCATCCAGAGGATCGAAAATTCGATCACTCTTTAAGTGTACTATCTGAGATCTAGCTATTCTCTCTCTCTCTCTCTCTCATATCCTATTTCTTATCCCTTTTCTCTCTGAAACCGAACGTTCTATTTTACGATTATTCCTTGCCTTCCCCAGCTATTAGATTGTGAATTATCATGCATAAATATCTCCTTTTTGAGGGAAGGAAACGTAAGAATTGTAAGAAATCCATTGCCTTATCGGTCGTCTCCATATAAAACATATTTCAAAATTATCTTTACGCGCTATAATTTATGACCGTTTTATGCGTTCCAGATATCGCTCTATAAGCGTCATAAATCCAGAGGTATGTCCCATTCACCCTTCGGTAATAAAATGTCCATGAAGACGGGGCTGGACATCTCAACATGGTTTTATTAGCTGCCATATATTTCCCTTTGCTTAACGACGTCCCAACTGGACTTGGACGCGAAAATGAAGACAGATATAAGTACGTCATTACTTGGTTTCTTCTGCAGCGGTGATTTTGCCTTTGTCCTTTCCATCACGTGACTGCGGAGATGACTTCAATCATAACCCTCTCTCTCTCTCTCTCTCTCTCTCTCTCTCTCTCTCTCTCTCTCTCTCGGAATGTATAGTAGGACAACAGGTTTAAATAGATACGTGAATCGCCCAATCAGCTGTTACATACATACATACATTATATATATATATATATATATATATATATATATATATATATATATATATATATTATGATATATGATATATATATGTGTAATATATTATATGTATATTTATATGTGTGTGTGTGTGTGTGTGTGTATGCTTATGTATTTTTTAAACTCATCTGAGTCTGAGGACCTAATGGTATGATTGAATGGATGCTTAAATAAATAAATTAAGATAATCTGTCGAGTAAGTTCATAGATTCGTGTTTTTTTGTGGAAGAGAAAAGGTGAGAGAAAGTTTCTCCTTAACGACGGTAGGTAATAGGAGAGAGGGGACAGAGAGGCAGCATGGAAATTCCGCCGTCTTTAGATGGAAGGACAGAGAGAATAACGTGACCAAAAATAATTGTCGGGACTTCATCCCGAATGGAAATGTTCTTACAATAAACTGAATCTTCTAGTGACCTTAACTATTCTGTATATATATACGTATATATATGTGTGTGTGTGCGCGCGTGTGTATTTTTAGAGATATTAATTTTTTTTTTTTTTTTTTGAGCTCTCGGTAAAATGTTGAACTGCCACCTGCTGTGGCTTGTAAGCTGCATAGCCTCCATCAATCATGATTGACTCGAGTGATATCGACTGTGTATATGAATCGTCACCTTAGAAGAAACAGTCTATAATTCGTATTATTTAGTGAAATTTCTGAAAAACAATGAAGACGTCTTAGCGTAAAATATTCATGATTTTCTACTTTTGAAACTCAGGGTTTCTTAGGAAAACTGTACATACACAGTTTCGACAAAACCGGGAAATAAGGAATTGATTCAATTTTGCAGGCTGCTGTTTTTTGCACGATAACTTTTAGTATGGTTGGTGAAAGAGGCAAGGAAATAAACAGGGACTTATAACCCTTGTCAACTTTACTAAATACACTTCTTACTTCATTATCTTTTTTTTTTTTTTTTTTTTTTTGTGGCCAAGAATAAGCCAAAATATGGATGCGAAAGTCTAGAAGAATAATAGGAGAGTGGAAAATTGGAAATGTAGTCATTAACGTCAGCGAAGTTCATTAAAAATGAAACTATCGCCCTAAATTCAAATAGATAAGAAGGCGACCAACCATCAACATATATCGAAAAAGGGAATTTGATAAGAAATAAAACTCAACGAAGATGCTCAATCAAACAAAATAGAGCGTTAGTGAAAAAAGTGCATTTGCAAAAGAGGACAAACA
>NC_061100.1:80472009-80474509 GCF_015104395.2 Macrobrachium nipponense | reverse complement strand
CGTCTTTCTTTCATTCTCAAAATATGTTCGTTTAACTATCACATTTACTCAACAAATGATATGTTTCTATATATTATTATTATTTTATTATTAATGCTTCTCGTATCATTTCCCATAAAAAGAAAGAATAGTTTAGGCGTTTTGCCAAGTTTGATGATCGGGCGGTGGGAGTTGTTGCCCTCTTGATGATTCTTTACGTTACCCTATAGGTAACTTAATCCGAATTCTCCTTGGAACGACTTTCTCGCAACCCAACTGATGATCAAGCGGAATGCCAACAATATCACTAGTGCTGCCAATGCTGCAACTAATGCCGTTTATCTCCCCCCCTCCTCCACCCTCCCCCGTCCTAGGAGACTTCGGATTAGGTTACCTACGTATATGGTAAAGAATTGTAAAGAGGGCAACCGCCCGATCATCAGCCAAACGGCCGCACTTACTTAGGCCTTGGCAAAATGCCTAAACCATATTATGACCCCCTACATCCCGTGTAGCTATAGTCTTTGATCGTCTGCCGAGTTCCTAGAGAAGATCTAGGATTCCCCTGGCACTGGCAATTGTCCCTGTCGACGAAACTATAGATCTCATCCTTGACCCGAGTCTATAGGAATGAATTGACCCCTCCCCTCAACATCCCAGGGTCATCACTGAGCCCTTTTGGACATCTGTACGAAGAGGGGCCCCCCTTCTCCACCCACCGAGGACGTATGTACCGGCAGAAAGACGGGGTAGCAATGAGATTCCCATTAGAAACCCTATTCGTCAATTTCTACATGGGCACCATCGAGGAACGAGTCTCCGCCCGGATCAGCGCACCCGGAAATATGCCCCATATCGACGACATCATTCAAGCGGTCACCAAGGATAAGGTTGAAGCCCTTCGACACACGTTCCAGCAGTGCAGCGTGCTGAAGTATACAATAGAATGCAGCACCGACGACAGGCCCCCCTTTCTTGGTGTACTTGTCTCGAAGACAGAAGACGGCCTCAGGACGTCTGTCTTAACGAAAAAAACTAATTTAGGAATGTGCCTTAATGGTGACAGCGAGTGCCCTGCGGGATTCAAGAGCACCACAGTCAGGACATACATACGGCGGGCCCTGTCCCACTGCCCCACCTGGCAGGACACGCATCAAGAATTAGACAGAGCTTCCCAAGTACTCGTAAACAACTGGTACTCTAATAAGCTCATTAACCATGAGACCAAGAAAGCTCTTGAGAAATGGTATAACAATGAAGACGCACCTGAAGAAGAAATAGACACCATGGAAAATGTCACTCCCACCGAAGAAAGAAAAAGCATGGAGCTTTTCGTATATTACAAGAATAAAAGAACTCTGAAGCGTTCCAGTGTAGTATACCAATATCAATGCCTTATCCGCTGATGTCCCGTAACATATTTTGGCATAACTCCTATGCGGCTCGCAAAGAGGATTTCATGTCACGTACAAGAGGGCGCTATCAAGAACAGCATTACTAACAACACCACAGTCATCGGCAATGCCCCAGACCCAAGAAGACCGCCGAACAATACATCCCAGATCAAGAAACACCAGACTACACCAGGCATAGTCACGCAACAGCAACTAACCAAATGACATTCCGGCAAGTAATGACGTCATGCAATCGCCTCCTCCAACCATTCAGAATCCTGCACGAAGAGGCGCCCTTCCCTTACGACGGTCTGAGCGACTTCTGCAGTGTCCGCATATGACCCACTTCTGATCTTGAGGCATCTGCCAACAGGGGATCAGCAGCTGAGCCAGTTAGTCAATCAGAATTCGTCGCTAAGGACCCCATGCTGTGCAACAGACTATATATACTACTGTAGGAATCCCGCAAGAATTTCAGTCCCACAACACCTGCCCGACGAGGTCCTTCTGGATTTAAGGACGAAACGTTGCAAGAAGGAGAGAGAGAGAGAGAGAGAGAGAGAGAGAGAGAGAGAGAGAGAGAGAGAGAGAGAGAGAGGAGCAGACGCCCCTGTGCAAGAGGAATCCAGAATGAGTCACTTAGTCTCGTCTGTCGATTAGGCTTAAGATCCAATTTTTACTGCATTTTGTATAATATATTCAATTTGACAAATAATACGTTTCTGACATAAATCCCCAATTTTGCGTTTTAATAGCTAATTTAAGTGCAGAAGAAAAGTCAGTAATAAGGAGAATAGAGAAACTTCTATACAAAATAAACGCAGCTGAAATAGCCATTATTTTTAATAAGACCTAATTTATTATTATTAATTTATTTTTTTTAATTATTATTATTATTATTATTGTTATTATTATTATTATTATTATTATTATTATTATTTATTATTATGATTATTATTATTATTATTATTATTATTAAATGACTGCTGTTCAGCACTATTAATCTTATAGTCTTCTCTATCTTTCTGATTGACTTGGCTTTCTCGTTGTTGCTTAGACTGGCGAGCAACGCACCAAAGGCATATTATTATTATTATTATTATTATTATTATTATTATTATTATTAT
>NC_061100.1:80430747-80466509 GCF_015104395.2 Macrobrachium nipponense | reverse complement strand
TAATGACAAACTTGAATTTAGTAAGCATAACATAAAAAATTACCGTATGATGAATGTTTTTAGAAATTCCTAGAATTTTAAAGCTTTTTTTTAAAAAAAAAATTTTCAGTCAATATTAATGTCAAGAGTTTAGTAAAGCCTATCCACACAAGGAAACAAAATGTTGCAAACAATTTTACCGTATATTGTTTCCCATCCAGAATGGAAAACATTTATTGTTTCTGTGCGTATATGTATATATACACATTTATAATGTATGTGTATTGTTTATATATACATATGTATTCATGCATATATGATATATACACATGTACATTGTATGTATATATTTATATATATATATATGTATGTATGGGTGATGTATGTTATGTATGTGTATATACAAGGTGCACACGAGTTTATCGCAAATATGGGAAATGAAAGAAAAAGTTTATTCTGAGCAGAAAATCTTTTGAGAACACATTTAGGCTTCGTTGGTGAGGGAAATTTTTGAAATAACCGGTATATCTATCTATCGCTGCTTTCATGCGATGCAGGGTGGGGAGGGGGGGTCAGTGCATCCTGGGATGTTTGGGGGTCGGGGATTAGGGGGAGGATGGAGCGAATAGGCCGATGTGAATAAATTACCTCCCAATCAAATGTATTATTTAGATTTTGAAGAAAAAATATGCAAGCATCAATTAATCCTATTCCTCGCTATATCGGACACCGTTTAAAGAAAAAGGAAAAGAAAAGAAGCCTAATTGAATCTCCCCGCCATCAAAGGTAGACTTTTTCTTTCTCTTTTCCCTCCTCGAGTGCATTGAAATAGCCAAGTAGAATACAAAGGCTTCTGCATCGACAAGTATCCTTACGACTACTGACTGATGTCTGGACAGGACACATTGTTTGCAAACTGTTTGCAAACATTGTTTGGAAACTTTGTTTCCTAGTGTGGACGGGCCTTAATAAAACATTCTCCCAAAGATCTTCCCGGCTGCATATCTGAAATTCCTTGCAAAAAGTGTGATAAAATATATTACGGCCAAACCGGAAAATCTCTTTCACAACGATTCAAACAGCACCAATATTCTGTGAGAACTTGGCAAATATCGAATGCATTATTCGTACATTTGAGAGACTTAGATCATCCTATTAAGTGGAGTCAAGCAAGAGCTTTAATCCCATGTAATTACACAGTTAAAAGGAATACCATTGAATGTTGTTTCATCAAGTCAAATCATGGAAGTAGTCTAAATTTAAATCTTGGTTTATTTAAACTCGATGCCTTCACAATAAAAAAAAAGTTGTCGATAAATATAAGCAACAAAAATAAAATATTCAGATTTTACATGGTTTAAACTTTATATGGCTACGTTTCAGTTTCTGTTAGGGTTAAAAATATGTTTAGGTTTGTGACCGTGTGATATCCGATAATCCTGGATTATCTCTGATTTTTACCCTATTGACAATTAACTATCTGGTATTTCTTATCCTTTTGTCTACCTGGTAACTTTCTTTCCAACTGTATTTCATCCGTTCCTTGAGAATGTCTTGGTAAAAAAAGAAACGCGCCTATCATTTTCCTATGGTATTCGCTTATTTATTGGAGTTCCGTCCATCTACTGTGATTATATATATATATATATATATATATATATATATATATATATATATATATATATATATATATATATATATATATTTATAGATATATATATATATATATATATATAGATATATATATATATATATAGATATATATATATATATATATATATATATATATATATATGTGACGGTACTTACTTTCTTTGCACAGATCTAAGGTAACGTGCGCCGTGGAGGCTGTACTTTGGGGAATTAGACTTATATAAATTTTTCTTACCTTTTTTTGATACCTTGCTGAAAGCTCATGATATTAATTAGCAAAAAGGGTTATCGTTTTGGATGAGAAATGAAGATTGATATGTTTCTTTGCATTAAGTTTATTCTTCGCTGGATACTTATAAGTTTTTCCACCTTTTGAGTTACTGGGCTTTTGGACTGATAAAACTTAATTGGCACTTGTTGCAATTACGAGTCTATAGGCACGAGGGAAATTTACTGAGTATTGATTGTCACTTTCACTGTCTTTGATTGCTTCGCACACCACACTTTTGCACTTGTTCTTCTTCTGGGGATTCTTCTGTCTTTCTCTGTTTCACGGCCATGCCACTGCAGTTCTCCCTCAGGCTCCCCGGTTGTTCTCTCTCTTGGCTTCTCTGTTCCCTTTTTCTCTGCTTACTTTTTCTGCCTGCTCTCTCTCTGTCTCGCCTTTTTGTTCAGTTGAAATCTCCTTAGCCCCGCCTTTGGATTTTTGGATTCTGACTGGGTGTGGCATTTTCTGAAAGACTTTTTGTCTCTTAGTGGCTACTAACTTCATACGAGACCGCCTTCCTGTCAGGTCTTCTACAGTAATTCGTAGGCTTTGAATTTGTATACGCCTCCTTCTTCATGTCCTGGCTTCTTAGGGGCGTATGCCTTGGTAACCTCATAGGTCATTCGTTGATACCCCTTTTGGGCTGTCTTATGACCAACACTCATGGCTTTTTGATTCGTCGATACTAGAGGCCTATATTTGGGAGGTGGAGCTTTTAAAAGAGTTTGGTACTTCCCTCTTTCTAACAACGGGTCATAGAATTCCTTTTAACGTATGCCAGATGGCTCTCTCTGACCTGTTCACGAAGGGAACGCCGATTAGTCATAGGCGCTAATGAGAGTAGTTCCAATTTCTCGAAGGTGCCTGGGCGATATCCCTCGTCGACTATAATCTCTTGTTGGTCACTAATCGCTGGTACGGACAGAGGCTTTTTGGGGGAGATGAAAACCAGATGTCTAATGGCTAAAGCCTAATGTTTTGAGTAAACAAAATCCCTTCACTAAGAAAAATCATTATCGTATTATTCCCTTTCCCTTTCTTCCTTATTAATCCGTTTCGTGCCTTTTCTTAAGTATATTAAGTATTGTCTCTTTTGGAATAACGACACTGTGCCACAACTATTACAGTCTCGGCCCGCTACCTCGCTGACTCCGACAGCGTTATCTAAGCTGAAGCAAATATTATACCTACAAGAGGACTCCTAACTTATGCTTCTTGGAAATCATATTGAACTTTGACTCAAAACATCAAAGTGAATGTAAACATGAGCAAATCCTTGATTAAGTACATTAAGGAAAGGCAAACAATCAAAATTGAATGTAAACATGAATAAATTCTTGAGTAAGTAACATTCAGAGAAAACATAAAAACTGAATATGAATATGAACAAGTACTTGATTAAGTAATATTAAAAGAATCATCAAACTGAATTCAAATATGAGTAAATCACATTAAGAACATGAAACTGAATGCAAAAAAGAATAAATCACCAAAAACAAGAAAACTGAAAGTTAACATACATAAGCCAAGCCCCCTTAAGTCACAAAACGTTATATAATGCATGGTAGAAAGCAAAAATAATGGTAACTATCCAAGTTTACAGTACATGATTGGTTCAGTCCTCAGTCCTATTCTATCTAGGTGGATATCGTCTTTCTTTATGGAAAATAAATTTCTTTCTTTGTTGGACGACACTTGATGGCTTCTTGTTTGCTGCGACCTGTTGTTTGGAGACAAGTCCTGGGAGAAAATATCCTTGTGTATTTGTATGCAATAACAAGTGTGTCCTTGACTTCCTACTGAGATTGTGTATTGTGTTTATTCATTTCATTGGACATTCTTACTGTAATTTCTGAGTAACCTTAGTGCATTAAACAATATAACTTCCACTGCTTGATACTAAAACAATATTGGCAACTCGGTTAAAGGAACCGGTTAGTGGTTTAATACTTGTAGGTTTCTTCTACTGTGACAACAATTAGTTAGCTTTCACCAATCAATATCTTGTTAGTAAGTTTTCAACAACTACTATCTTGTTAGTGAGTCTTCATCACTAATATCTTATAGTAAGTTATCATCAATAACATCTTATGGATTTGAACAAAGTAGGTGTATTAATTACCCCTTCAAAATCTTAATAATTTCTGAAACGAATTGTCTTATCTTAAAATCTCTTAATATCTATCTTAACCCGTCTTAGTTTTATTCTTTTACTTCTAAGAATGTTCTTATGGAACGATTAAACTTAATATACGTCTTAAAATTCTTATACTACGCATTGAACCGTTTCTTACATACCCAAATAATTCCCTTCAAGTCAAAATAAATTTGAAGTTAAGTGCACTTAACAACCAAAAAAAAATTGCTACAAACCGACTAATTAAAGTAAGAATTGTAACAATAAAAGAGTTTATGCCTAAGTCGACCGATGAAGGTAAACTTAGCAATACGAAATCAAATAAATACATGGGAATAATTGGATGAATTAATGGGTTTTGTTCTTCTGTTTCACTGAAAAGTGACTCTTCTATTTCTTAGGTTATATCTAGTTCCTTCTTCTGGAATTTCTTCTGACGTCTCTGTCATTTCGGATTCTTCAACTTCTTTGGTTCTCTTGACCTTGTCCTTGTTTATCCAAAATTCTTCTTCTTCTAATGATTCAGCATATGTGGAAGGCATTTGGTTATTCATTTTCTTAACCTTTATACTTTAGTTTCTTGTACGTCTACGACCTTTGTATGGTCCTGTGAATTTCTGTGGCTAACTTATAATTAATACCACTTCTTACTTCCTTCTTAATATAGACTTCATCCCCTGTCCTTGTAGTCTACAGGCCTTAATCCTTCTTGATGCTTCTCTATCATATTCTGCTGGGCTCTTCTAGATTCTTGTGCAATTGCTTGTGTATTACTTTAAAGTTCCCGATTCTTATCTTCATGATATCTTCAGAGTAATTAGGCTGTATTGGCTGATTCAGCCATGCATAAGGTAATCTGGGTTCATATCCCATCAAAGCTTTTATGGGAGTTGCTCGAGTACTCGTATGATGCCTTGCATTTAATGATAATTGGACTAAAGGTAAATTGACGTCCCAGTCAGGATCCTGTCCTACTGTGTGACGTAATACGTCTAAAACCTTCCTGTTATTCCTTTCTACTAAGCCATTGCTAGCTGGTGATACGGCTGTATCGCTACCTTTTCTACCTTAAAGGCGTTTACAAATTTCTTGAACTAATGAGTTGTTGAACTCGTCCATTACAAAATAATGAGCTGTGGGCAGAATATCTGCAAAAATATCTTATCGAAGAGAGCGGTTGCACAATCCTTGGCACTTTTACCTAGTTATTAGTGGTACCAACTCTGTATATCTCGTGAGCGCGTCGATACATACTAGTATATTCTTATTCCCTTTACTCGTGGTATGAAGATTAGTGATAAGATCAATAGATACTCTTTCGAAAGGAGTCTGTGGGATAGGATATTTCCCTAGTGGTACTTCCTTGTCTGTTCTTCCCTTGGTAGCTGTTGCATGTATTGCAGCTCTTCACATAATTACTAACATCCTTGTGAATTCCCTTCCAATGGAAAGTTCTTTGGATTAATCTAATTGTCTCATCCCTTCCTGGGTGAGCTCTCATGTCATCATCGTGCATTAGCTCAATGACCTTGTTTTCTTAGACTTTTAGGTACTAACCTTTTGTGCAGTACACCTAGAAATTGACCAAATGGGTCATATTCGTGACACATCCAAATTAATACGCCATCTATGTCCGTTAGTGCATCTGTGGGACATCCAACCTTCCTACCTAGTTCGGTTAATTCTTGTTGGCTGTGTTTTCTTTCGTTTCTAACGTATTTAAACAGTTCCCTTATATCTTCATCTCTTTCTTGTTCTTTTATGAAATTTTGCCGGGAAAGCTCCTCTGTATAATGCATGGTGAGTACATTTATGTCATTGCACATTGTTTCATTCTTTTCTTCTTCTTGAATTATCATATTTATACTATCACCTTGTGACACATATCTTGATAATGCATCTGCTACATCATCGGATGTCTCCCACTTACGAGTCATCCTTGCAATGACTTCCGTTGGCAGGCTTCCAATCATTATTGCTAGTCCTATATTTTTTTAACATGACCCATTAGCATTTTTTGCTTGCTCCTCTACCTCTATCCAACCTGTGGATTCCATGAAGTTACCCCATTCATTCATATTGTTATACAACTGAGAGCTAAACTCTTGTACGTCTTTCGTCTAAACTTAAATTGACGCACTATCCTTGCCAAGCTAGTAACTGGATCTCTTTCACCAACTGTGGAATAAACCTTCCTGAAATACCGTTTCAATTCTTAACCCAATTCTTAAGATCTCGGTAAGTCTCGGAGTGGACGTAGCGTTCTAAGTCTCCTCCGGCTTCCAAATCAAGATAATCTTGGCTTCAATAAGCTTTTCTCTATCTGTCCCCGTTATTGCTATCTAGGCTTGTCTCCACCTGCTCTATCCAGTTCTCTAAGTTACAAGCTAACTGACCGTTCTTTCTTCCGCAAAATTTAGCTATGTGATTAATCACATGTCCTTATGTTCCCATTACTGCTGCGCTCGAATTCGCGGACTGTGTACCTTCCGGCATGGTTAATTTTTCCTTGTTTTGACCTTCCTCGTGAGCAGCAAGGCACAGGCTTCTTACGTTCTGATAAGGAGTCGGTCTCCCTTTGACCATCGACTCGTTAATGGAAATTTTCTTAAGTACTGAGTATCATTAAAAGTATCAAAGTTATGACAGTATTAACCCGAAAGAAAATGATAATAACAATAAAGTATTTTTACTAAAGTATTCGATCACCAAAAAAAAATAAAAAAAAGATTTTCACCCCAGAAATATTCTCAAAGTCTTAACGTTATCGGTAAGCGATTCTTAAACAACAACAAAAACCCTCTTAATAGTTCTGGTAAAACGATACTGAACTGACCGTAAAGTGTACGCTAACGAGAGACCATCCCGTGATTTACCCTTGTTATCCTAAACAAACAAAATAAAAACAAGTAAACATTCATTCGACGTAACGAATAAAAGTAAAAGCAAATACTAAAACAAAAAAACAAAACAAAGTACAAGAAATCGCAAAAACAAACCAAAATCACAAAAAATAACATAAAATGACACAATCAAAATTAGAAATTAAAATTTAAAAAAAGTTATTGGTTAGTAAATACAAATGTTCGGGAAAAGGTCTTAGTAGCTGATTAGTTATAATTAGTAAACTAAAGAAATATCGTAGTTTCGTTGCCAAAAAAAAGGTTCAGAGTGAAAATCTTTTAATCTTGAAATACCAGAAATTGTCTAACTGAAATGTTAATCGCGTAATTTACTTTTAATAGAGTTTAATGTTATGTAAGTGTGAGGATATTATTTTGGACTTAACTTCTTTCGTCGTCTTCGACTCCGGTTAACGTCTGACAGCTTGCGTTCGCCTACCAGCGCGTGAATGATGCGTTGTTACGTCTGCGGGAAGGGGACTTCTCTCTCTCTCTCTCGTCCGGTCTTCGAGACTCCCGGTTTACGTCTGACAAGCTTGCGTTTCGGCCCTACCACGCGTTAATGATGCGATTTTGTTACGTTGCGGGAAGGGGACTTCTCTCTCTCTCTCTCGATTGCGTTGACTGATGCGTTTTCGGGATTATGTTTTCTTTCCTCTTGATATATTCTTTACGCTTTCGATATCTTGTTCTTCTAGTGGAAGTTCTTTTACTGTTCTTCGGAGTGGAGTTTTTCTTTCGCAAAGTGTGGGTGGCTTTTTTTTGGAGCGCTTTTATTGTTACGACTCGATAAACTGTTCTTTGAATTTGGGGAAGCACTGGTACTGTCTTTTTGGGGAGAACCTTCTATTTCGAGTGGCGTGAATGGATTGAAATCTCTTATGCGCGACTAAACTTTTTGATTCCGTTTTCGAGGGCCGCTGTTTTTAACTGTCATTCGCGTCGCTGATCATCATTTCTTTGCTGTGTCTTTGTCTTCCTATCATACCGCTCGACATCAATTAATCTTGTCACTATATCAATCTTTATCTCATCGTATCCCACCGCTCTGCCACCAATAAATCTGTGACGGTACTTACTTTCTTTGCACAGATCTAAGGTAACGTGCGCCGTGGAGGCTGTACTTTGGGGAATTAGACTTATATAAATTTTTCTTACCTTGCTGAAAGCTCATGATATTAATTTAGCAAAAAGGGTTATCGTTTTGGATGAGAAATGAAGATTGATATGTTTCTTTGCATTAAGTTTATTCTTCGCTGGGATACTTATAAAGTTTTTCCACCTTTTGAGTTACTGGGCTTTTGGACTGATAAAACTTAATTGGCACTTGTTGCAATTACGAGTCTATAGGCACGAGGGAAATTTACTGAGTATTGATTGTCACTTTCACTGTCTTTGATTGCTTCGCACACCACACTTTTGCACTTGTTCTTCTTCTGGGGATTCTTCTGTCTTTCTCTTGTTTCACGGCCATGCCACTGCAGTTCTCCCCCTCAGGCTCCCCGGTTGTTCTCTCTCTGCTTACTTTTTCTGCCTGCTCTCTCTCTGTCTCTTTTTCTCGCCTTTTTTTTTTTTTTATTCAGTTGAAATCTCCTTAGCCCCGCCTTTGGATTTTTGGATTCTGACTGGGTGTGGCATTTTCTGAAAGACTTTTTGTCTCTTAGTGGCTACTAACTTCATACGAGACCGCCTTCCTGTCAGGTCTTCTACAGTAATTCGTAGGCTTTGAATTTGTATACGCTCCTTCTTCATGTCCTGGCTTCTTATGGGGCGTATGCCTTGGTAACCTCATAGGTCATTCGTGATACCCCTTTTGGGCTGTCTTATGACCAACACTCATGGCTTTTGATTCGTCGATACTAGAGGCCTATATTTGGGAGGGTGGAGCTTTTAAGAGTTTGGTACTTCCCTCTTTCTAACAACGGGTCATAGAATTCCTTTTTAACGTATGCCAGATGGCTCTCTCTGACCTGTTCACGAAGGGAACGCCGATTAGTCATAGGCGCTAATGAGAGTAGTTTCCAATTTCTCGAAGGTGCCTGGGCGATATCCCTCGTCGACTATAATCTCTTGTTGGTCACTAATCGCTGGTACGGACAGAGGCTTTTTGGGGAGATGAAACCAGATGTCTAATGGCTAAAAGCCTAATGTTTTGAGTAACAAAATCCCTTCACTAAGAAAAATCATTATCGTATTATTTCCCTTTCCCTTTCTTCCTTATTATCCGTTTTTCGTGCCTTTTTCTTAAGTAGTTATTAAGTTATTGTCTTTTGGAATAACGACACTGTGCACACTATTACATATATATATATATATATAATCACAGTAGATGCACGGAACTCCATTAAATAAGCGAATACCATAGGAAAATGATAGGCAGAAATCCAAGCGTTTCTTTTTTTACCAAGACATTCTCAAGGAACGGATGAAATACAGTTGGAAAGAAACATTAAGAGTCAAGCGCTAACATAGATAAAAGGAACTGAAAATATTGTCGAATATTAGACACTTGTTGTCGGCAAGGTTTAATTATGTCGACCTGTATACAAAAATAACTATGTATCATAATATGCAAGAAAACTGCAGTGACCCCAACAGGTAATCAGAGTCGAATCAGATATGTAAGCGGTTACCATAATGTAGTTAACAAATGATAAGAGTTGGATGCTCTCGAACACTGAATAATCAATCGCCTTCCTGAGTTGGGAAATTCAACGAAAATAATCTAACAGGATGATTAGGTCAATATCACATTAAAGCTAAACGACAAGATGAAGCAAAGGCCTGTCGGTGAATATTAGAGCTTTTATGCAAATGGCTTATCCTTGTTTGTTGTTCCCAATAATGGCGGAATGTATACGTAATTAGAGTCTATTTTGGAAGGGACGCAGGGACATATACGTAGTCCTCAACTAAACCAGGGAATGAATGTTAAAATGGAGTATATTCCGATACTGAAGCAACGTTTCAAATTCTTATTTATGAAGGTTAATTGTTTGATTTGTAATTCGAAAACAGATATAAACCCTCTTTCTCCTCTCCTCTCTCTCTCTCCCTCTCTCCTATCTCTCTCCTCCTCTCCTATCCATCTCTCTCTTACTCCCCTCCTCACACATTTTATATATATTATATATATAATATATATTATATATATATAGTATGTATGTATTTAATATATATATATAATATATATTAATATATATTATAATGATATATATAATAGATATATATATATATTATATTATATCATATATATCTTATCTCTAATATATTATGTATATATTATATATTATATATAATATATACAATACATATATTATATTATATATATATATATTATAAGTATATATATAATTATATATATATATAAATATATTATATGTGTGTGTGTGTGTGTGTGTGTGTGTGTGTGTGTGTGAGAGAGAGAGAGAGAGAGAGAGAGAGAGAGAGGGTGTATATCTGTTTTCGAATTACAAATCAAACAATTAACCTTCATAAATAAGAATTTGAAACGTTGCTTCAGTATCGGAATATACTCCGTTTTAACACTCATTCCCTGGTTTAGTTGAGGACTACGTGTATGTCCCTGCGTCCCTTCCAAAATAGACTCTAATTACGTATACATTCCGCCATTATTGGGAACAACAAACAAGGATAAGCCATTTGCATAGAAGCTCTAATATTCACCGACAGGCCTTTGCTTCATCTTGTCGTTTAGCTTTAATGTGATATTGACCTAATCATCCTGTTTGATTATTTTCGTTGAATTTCCCAACTCAGGAAGGCGATTGATTATTCAATGTTCGAGAGCATCCAACTCTTATCATTTGTTAACTACATTATGGTAACCGCTTACATATCTGATTCGACTCTGATTACCTGTTGAGGTCACTGCAATTTTCTTGCATATTATGATACATAGTTACTTTTGTATACAGGTCGACATAATTAAACCTTGCCGACAACAAGTGTCTAATATTCGACAATATTTTCAGTTCCTTTTATCTATGTTAGCGCTTGACTCTTAAATGTTCAGAGCTGAAATAAAAAGGAATGGCACAAGAGAAGGGTAGATTGCTACCGAAACACCAGTAAATGTAAATATCCATCCCAGGATTATAACCGCACACTTGTAGTCGAGTACAAACATCACAAGAAAACTTTCTTTTTAAAATGTATAATTATTTTCTCTCTGAAAATTGGAAGTGGAAATGTTTGACCGATTGACTAGATGTCCAGCGCGTGCTCCACATTTTTATAATCATCACTTATAGAATTACCTCGAATTTTTTTTTTCTTAATCTTAATTCATTACCTATCGAACCACACTGTAATAGGCGAATATTCTTCCTATCCTGTCTCAATGAATTTCGTTCACCAAATACTTTGTCAAATACCGCTCATGCATACTGATATCTACGGGAAACTTTCCGATGCTGAATTCATTTACGTTTATTGCACATTTCTCCTTCATAATTCAACCATTTTGTTCTTACTTTTGCGGAGAGTGAAACAAAAGAGGCTGCATCGATTGATGATTTTTTAACACAAGGGATATAAGCTTATTAATATGACGCCCCGGTAAATCATATGGAAGCCCCCATACACGGGGGGTGGGGGGGAAAGGGGGTGGGGGGGGGTGGGGGGGGTGGGGTGGGGGGGATGTTAAATTGTTAAATAGCGCCTTACGAGCATAACTGCTTTCACGTTTAAACTAGCGAAAGCCAAGTGTCGAAAGCGCAGCCCCCATTGGGAACACGTGTGTCACGGGAAAGACTAACTTAAAACCAAAGCGCGCCACATTTGGACCAATCAGGGCCGCTATAGAGTCAACAGATAGCATACGGTAGATAATGGGAATTCACTTTTCCAAAATTTTGGGGGAAAGTATATAAATTGCCATACAGCAAAGAAGAAGAAGAAGAAGAAGGGGGAGTAGCCTCAGTCTCGGTAACATTTGTTAGGTAAACTGAGGCTCTCAACCCCAAGTGCTGCCCAGTCGTGAGAAAAGAGAGAAGAAGAAGAAGAAGACTAGCAGTAGCAGTATATAAAAAAGAAAAATGAAGGAGAACGAAGACCTTTGGCTGAGAGCTGAAGTTTCTGTTTCTAGTTGGCACACGAGATGGGTGGATAGACTGGATGCTCTCTCCCTTTTTCCTCCTACTGGTCTCATTCCCGCGCTTTTTCCTCCATGTCGGGATGCATATTAAACAAGTAGGGAGAAGGTAATTGAAGCGTTTCTTTCCGAGTTGCCAGAATTCCTCTCGCAAGCAGCATTCGTGTTTGTTTAATAGAGATGCTATTTCTTGAAGTATTTGCGTCCAGAATGAAGTCAACTCGAGACCTCGTTATTTCCCTCCCACGGCTGTTGGGTAAATTCCTTTGTTGTCAGTTATTTTTCCTCAAACAATTTGTTCTGTCATTTTCGTGCAAAGTCGTGGTATTCTACGTCATGTATAGGTATGCCAGAGTGGGGAGTGTGTTAGGGGAGTTGGAGGTTATGGCACGCTGAATAATTAGAGTAAATACACGATATCATTTAACATAAAACACCATAATATTCTTGTATATAAGAGAGAGAGACAGACAGACAGGCAGAAAACTTTCATACCAATAACATAATCATATTTGCTTAAAATCAGGGTAATGTAGAAGCCTAATAACACTATAATCCCGAATTTTCGTCATCATTATTAGGACTGATTTCAATTTAATTTATCAACATTCCATATTTGAAACTTGTAAACTCGTTTCCTTTTGATTATCAATCCTCGAGAAGGAGTGTTTGAAACTGACGTCACTCAAATAGTAATGATGATGCAACATAAAACGACGGAATATCGCTACATTACTTTCAAGTCGATATGAGGTTTGTAGAATTCGCACCAGAGACGGCAAGCCAGATACCGTGTGACTGATTATTCTTTGTAGTACACTTAATCTTGTAATTAGAAATACATTATCCTTCACAAGGATATCCATCTATACACTTGGACATCTCTAAATGGGGTTTTAGTTTTGGAGCCAAACAGATCACAGAGCTTAGAGAGAGAGAGAGAGAGAGAGAGAGAGCGATAGGAGCTGCAAAAGATCAGATGTCGACAGCAATCACCAATTTCTTATGGCAGCACCGAAGTTAGAATTAAAAGCATCCAAGTTAAGAGTCGACAGAGGTTCTATGCTTATTGCAATGAAGATTTTAAGATGAACTTTGATAGGCTTTAGTAAATGAACACCGAAGTGGAGTTGCAGTTCTAGAATCTTTAACTGAAAAGGTACAGACAGTCTTTGAACATTCGATCAGCATTCAGGAACGTACATCAATTTGATCGGGAAAAAAAATGTAAGGACACATGGCGACACCGAAACCTTAGACTTATTATATGAAAATAAAAAGAGAAAAGCGATATTTAAAGGAGACAGTTAAAGAACGTTAAGCATGACAGGCTCTGCTCTCAAGCCTTGGCTTTGTAGTTTAATGAGGTACGATTAGGGATAATAGCTAACATATGAAAAAACAGGCAAATAATGCTTGTTGAGGCATTTATTTAATGGGTGGCATTAGTGTTCGGGTGAAAATAAAAGCAGAAAGATGACTCTCAAAAGCGGGAATGGGTCGGTAATAACATTAAGAGACGAAGGAAGACAACACTGGCTGGAAAATGTTTAAGTCATGAATATTCGTTATGAGGGGAAGGTCTCATAACTTGATCGATATAGTGAAACTGAAGAAGATCAGATTGTGTTGATGAATGAATTACCGGAACGTTTAGTGGAATCAGTAATAAAGAAACTTGAAGAGTGAAGGCACCGGGCTATAATTGAACCACTATAGAGAGGATTTTAGCTGACAATGAAATGTTACCTCACTTACGAACAGACGGTTCTGCAGAAAATAGAATGAGGAGACAAAGCCTGATGACTGGGAATTGCAAATCATAATAAAGGTACCAAAGACAAGTAACTTGCAGAATGTGGTAATTACAGACGCATTTGCACTTTGTTCTGATATCAAATGTTTGCATTTAAAGCTCAATGGGCAGGAGAATTGGAAACTTTAAAACCTTCTGATGAATTTTGTGGATTGCCTTCAGATAACGTTCAGTAGCGTTTCACTACGTTTGACACTTTGTAACAATGATTCTAGACATTCAATAAACATCAAATACTTACATCCATGCATATACGTACATATGTATATATATATATATATACATATATATATATATATATATATATATATATATATATAATCCGTGCTCTAAATTAATATCAAATAATTGATCTGCATATGTGGGAGTCTCAAACATTACTTCCTTATCAAAATTGACTCCGTTGCAGCTATTTGTATCTGGTTTAGTGGAGGACTATTTGTCATGGCTTCCCTTCCTAAATAGACTAATTACGTATAAATGCCGCCGTTATTGGGAATAGCAAACAAGGCTGGGCCATTTGCACAAAAGTTCTAATATTCATCGGCATGAGTTTACTTCATCTTGTCATTTAGCTTAATGTGATATTGACCTAAGCGTTAGTCATTATGGATAGTGTTTGCTTATTTTCGTTGAATTGCCCAACTCAGGAAGGTAATTATACAATGTTCGAGAGCATCCATTACTCCGCTATGTTGTTTTTCCTGTAATCATTTGCTAATTACATCAAGATAAAGGCATGCATGCATGATACTGAGTCTGATTCGATTCTGATTGCATGCCGGGGTCGTGCCGTTTTCTGTATAATATGCATGGATACTTTTGTAAACAGTTCGCCATCATTAAATCTTGCCTGACATTCGGTGTATTAGATTCCACAATAGTTTCAGTACAGGTGATGTTCCTCTTTTCTTCGTTTGTTATTCATCTTAATATGTTCCGGTACTGAAATAAAAAGGAATAACATATGAGGAATTTAGATTGCTTCAGGATCGACATTCAACGTGAATGTCCGTCGCAAGATTATCAACTCCACTTGTAATAAATTTTGTTGATTATGTGGAAATTAAAGAAAATGAAAATAGTGAACCAGTTTGATAATGCTCAGCTCATGCTCCAGTCAGTGAGTTTGAATTTTCATCCAACCCTGACTCTCCACCAAATGCTTTGTTAAACACGAGTCATTTTTAGTTAGGTTTATGGAACACTCTCATTTGATAAAATCATTTACGTTTTTGCAAAGATTTGCTTCTTCAGTCAGCAGTTTTGCTCTTACTACTTTGGAGGAGTCGCAGAAGTGGCTGCATCAATTGATGATGATTTTACGACCTAAGCGATAGGGGGGGATATCACATCTCAGTAAATCCGATGTCATCTCAGCAGGGGGGAAATGTTTTACTTTGCCATAAGGAAAACTGGTATTTTCAACTGATCTCCTGCTCTCAAAGAAAATATTGTATATCTGGTCCTGGTTCCTTGATATTTCCATCTTTTTCTCTTTTGTGCTAACAGAAACTGTTATGAGAAATATATTACATTTCTAACATAATTCTTTTCCTTTTTCTGGTCATCCCTTGTGAGGACATTAAAATATTAAATAGATATTTAATATTTTTGCAATTATAGAAAGCATTATGAGATAAGTTCTAGATATTCGTTTTCCTAATAGCAAGGGGAAGCAGAATACTTCCACGCTCAGGTATACAGTGACGCCCATAGTCTTCACAATGGCCTGATCTCATTCAAGCTTATGTTCAGGTTCATTCTAATTAAGCAGTTCGTGTCGTGCGCAACATTTTCATATTTCCAGCAAAAGCAGAAAATTTTAACAGGAGACAATAGGATGTAGTGGAAATAGATTATTGGTTAATGATGTTATTTTCGTTCATTTATTTTTCCCAGATTTCCTCCAACAGTCGAAAAGTTTGAGAACAAAGAAACAAGATATATAAATAAACAAAATACGGATCTGAAATGTTTTAGCAATTCATGCAGAATTATCGTCTGTTACTGTTCCTAAAAATAGAAATAAGTGATCTTATATCCTTCAAATCCTTATCAACGGAATAAAATAATGTGAAATTGAAATAAGGAAACCAAACATCCGCTGCGTCGTGCACCATCCCACCGCCATTTAGGGCGGACGGGTAAATGGCCGCCTAACGAGCACAACTACTGCATTCAGGTCCAAAGTAGAAAGCCAAGTGTTTGAAGCGCCTCCCACCCACACCAACCCCTCCCCCCCCCCCCCCCTACTTCCCCAACATTGGGAACACGTGTGCCACCGGTTAGACTGACTTAAGACCAAAGCGCACTACCTTTAGACCAATCAGTGCCGCTATTGAATCGATCTAAATTTCCTTGAAGGTTAAAGAAGATAATGAGAATTCACTTTTCCAGAAACTCCAAGGAAAGTTTATAAGTATCCATAGAATAAAAAAATCATTGAAAAAGAAAGAACAAGAAAAATCCTCAGAGCCAGAAACGTTTGTAATTTGCGTCTGAGATGCCGGGAGTAGGTACTAATTTGAGGTCCTTAACCCCAAGTGCTGCCCAGTCGTGAGAAACGAGAGAAGAGGAAGAAGAGAGAAAAAAAGTGTAAACGAAAGAAGGAGGAGAACGATGACCCTTGGGATGAGAGCTGAATAGTTTGTTTCTCGTTGACATAAGAGATGGTTGGATGTGCTAGACAGGCTTTTCCAAATGGGGTCCGAAATGAACCTCCTGTTCTAGAATCTATATCATGGAAGCTTTAGACAATTTTTGAATCGTTGATTAACATCAGGAACATATATTAATCTTTTGGGAAAGTTTAATGGGATATGGGACAACGAGATAGAAACTTTGCATATCACACGGGACCTGAGATATACTAATGAAGGGAGACAAATAAAGAACGTAAAGTAAGGCATGTTAAGCACTGAAGCCTGAATAGAGAAGTTCAATAAAGAGCAAGAAGGGAAAAGCCAGTATATTTAGAAAAAAAGACAGAAAAACTTGGCCAAGCCATGTATTCAGTGGGTGGCATTTGTGTCGGGTATAGCACAGAATTATCATTAAAATATTCATTTGTGAAAATACAAGGAGGAAGATAACTGAAGCATGAAAAGGTCGATGACAACATCATGAGGCAAAGGAAGAAACGATGACTGAAACATGTGGGGGATGTCGTGAACAAGCGTTATGAAGGAAAAAAAATTGACTGATATACAGAAACTAGAGGAGGCCTGAATTTTTGTGTTAATGAATGAATTCATGGCATCAGTAAATAGTAATCAGAGAAATCAGTATTAAATGCTCCTAGGGAGTGAAGGCTCCCGGGTATAATGAAATCATTGCAGTGATGGACTTAGCTGGAAATGAAATGTAACCTCAAAGACTAGCTAGGATGTTTTGTAGAACTTGGAATGAGACCAAGGCTGAAAGTTGCGAACTTGAAGTTTAGCAAAGGTGCCAAAGACAGATAACCTGACTGAATGGGGTAATTACAGGTCATTGTGCTGTACTCTTTTCTGATGACAACATCTACTGTGTTCATCCTCAACAGGTTTGATAATGAAATTGGTAAAACACTTGCAGAAACACAGATCAATTTTTATTTATTGAAAACATTGTGCTCAGCGTTGTATAGAATGTAAAAATCTTCTGCTGGTGTTTGATGATTGATCAAAGAAATTCAACAACATTTCAACATTTTCGTTTAATTTGGTAAAAGTAACTGAAAATATTCATGAACGAACCGGAAACAAATTTAATACTCATTAAGTTTGTCATGTGAATTCTTAATAAGTATTGGGTGTTACAGAGAAATGGTATGTCGCCTTTGCTTTTTGCCCTTCTCTTGGATTTCAAGTTGAATAAATAAAAAGTGATAGGAGTTTAGACTATACCGTTTTAATCAATAAAGTAAGGGATTTAAAAAAACTTGCTTTGAACTCACTTAATATAAGATGTAGAGAGATGGGAGTAAGTGTAATATATATATATATATATATATATATATATATATATATATATATATATGTATATATTATATATATATATATATATATATCATATATATATATATATATATATATATATAAACGTGGGGGGTAATTTAGCCAGTATGTTCATAAGATAAAGATAACACTTGATTGAGAAAGAATGAATGAGGTTGTCTGCCAAATAGTTGTAAACGATAATATCGATTAAGGTCCCCTGTGTTGGAATTTAGAAAATGACTGAAAAAAAGCTTCTAAAAGGGGATGAGACTGAACGACCTATGGAAATGAAACAGTGAAATAGTATACGAAAGTATGATTGTTCTTTAATCTAGTATGATCTGTATTACTATCCAAACGTGAATCATGCTGCAACAATGAAACTTTGCTCAAAAGGTTTATTTTTATTAAGAATAAAGCTCTTAGAAGAATTGTAGGTGTCACATGGTAGCATAGTCAGATATATTACCATCAGAGAAATAATGGAAGTCCCATAATGAAGGGGAGATGGAGAAATCTTAGATGTCTTTCGCACTAAAAGAGTTGCAAGCGCCTCAGCGGCGTGGTTGGTATGGTATTAGCGTCCCACCTCGGTGGTCGCGGGTTCGATTCTCGGCGATTCCATTGAGGAGTGAGAGATGTGTATTTCTGGTCATAGACGTTCACTCTCGACGTGGTTCGGAAGTCAAGTAAAGCCGTTTGTCCCGTTGCTGAATAACCACTGGTTCCATGCAACGTAAAAGCACCATGCAAACAAACAAACAAACTAGAAGAGTTGCAAGACCCAGACATTCTCGCTTGATAAGTAGAGATTGGTGGAAAGGACAGTACAGAGAACACAGGAATCTATGCTACCATCTGACACCTACAATTCCTCTTAGAGCTTTATTATTAATTTTAAAAAATCTTTGGAACATTGTTTCATTGTCGCAGCATGATTCACGTTACTATGGCAATATAGATCATACTAGATTAAAGAACACTGATACTTTCGTATACTATTTCAGTCTGTTTCATTTCCATAGGTCGTTCAGTCTCTTCCCCTTTTTATTAGCTTCTTTTAAAGAAAACCTTTCAGATCCAAAACAGGATATTATCGGTTATAAATATTTGACAGACTCAACCTCATTCATTCTTTCTCTAGCAAGGGTTATGTTTTATACATACACACACACACACACACACACACACACACACATATATATATATATATATATATATATATATATATATATATATATGTGTGTGTGTGTGTGTGTGTGTGTGTGTGTGTGTGTATATATATAATATAATATATATATATATATATAGGGGTATATATATATATATATATATATATTATATTATATATATATAGTATATATTATATATATATATGATATATCTATTTATATACTATATATAATTTATTTATATAAAGAAAGAGTGAGATAACATACGTATATGTGTATGTTCGAATTGTAAATGATATAACTGATTTGGCTAATATATAAGAAACTCAATCATTGCTTCTGCATCAAAACTGACTCCGTTCCGACATCCGTATCGTGATTTAGTTGAGGACAATTTGTCATGGGTTCCCTTCCCAAATAGACTCTAATTACGTATAAATGCCGCCGTTATTGGGAATAACAAACAAGGCAAAGCCATTTGCACAAAATCTAATATTCATCGGTATGAGTTTACTTCATCTTGTCGTTTAGCTTTAATGTGATATTGACCTAATTATTAGTCATTATGGATCATGTTTGCTTATTTTCGTTGAATTTCTTAACTCAGGAAGGTAATTATACAATGTTCGAGAGCATCCATTATTCCGCAATGTAGTTTCACATGTAATCTTTTGCTAATTACATCAAGATAAACGCATGCATGCATGATACTGGGTCTAATTCGATTCTGATTGCGTGGGAGTGTGGGGGCGGGGTTGTCACGGCCATTTTCCTGTATCATTTCCGTTGCATAGTTACTTCTCTAAACAGTTCATCATGATTAACCCTTGCCTGACAACACCTGCATTAGGACCGACAATGAACTAAGCATAGGTTATGTTCCTTTTGTCTTCGTTGTGACATATTTTTAAGGCACAGTATTGGATTAAAAATGAATGACGTAAGTGGAGGCTAGATTTCTGCAGAATTACCAGGAAACATAAGTTCATCACATGGTCACTTCCATTAGGAAGAAACTTTTTTCAAGCCATAAATTTATTTTTAATTTGGATAAATAGAGGCAGCGTGCCGGTTTTTTCACATACCCAGGCCATACTGCATACTTTAACAACCATCCACTTAAAGTTTTTGTTACCTTGAATGTCTTTTATTTTGCCGATGTTTCAGAAAACTGATTTTATTCGAAACGTACAACCCTGTCCCTTTCAGTCTCCTCTACCTATACTTTATCAAACACTGGACAAACTTACTAAAGTATGAGTGTAGGAGAACATTCGCTTGCTGAAATCATTTACGTTTACTGCAGAGATTCGCTTCATAACTGAGCAATTTTGTTTTTACAATCCCAAAGGGTGGAAGACAGAAGTGGCTGCATCGATTGTTGATGGGATAGAAACAAATATCAGATCACGCCCCAGTAAATCAGATGGAAGTCGCTCTTCATCTCAACAAGGAAGACTACTTTTTTTAGCTAAAAGGAAAACTAATATCTTCAGTTGGTTCTCCTGCTTCAAAATGGAATATATTTTGGTCTCAGTTTCCTAATACATCCTTTTTTTCGTTTTTGCAAATAGATTCTGTTGTGAGAAATATATTGCATTTATTATTTCAACAGTTTATTCTTTTATGAATTATAATATTTATCAAATGAATCCTTTTTCTTTTCATCCCTCTAAAGGTCATCCTTTCAGGGATTTAGAAATAGATCAATACCGAAGGTTTTCGTGGATATCCAAAGTAGTGAGAAATATGTTCAAGATGATAGTTGTCCTCATACCAAAGGGAGACCTCCTCCTTTCATGCTTAGATGCAGAGCGACTTCCATCTTATTGATAGTAGCGTGATCTCATATAAGCATATATTCAGTGTCCAGGAACTACAACAACCTTTTGATCAGGATGTTAGTTTCCTTTATGGCCATATCATATTGCCCACAAAGCCACAAAAATTTTTAATGGAGACACTGACGCTAAATTGAGATAGAATATTGGATATTAAAGTTATTTTCCTTCGTTCGTTTTAGCCAAACTTCCCCAGCTGTCAAAATGTTCGAGAAACAAAGGAAGAGGAAAAAAGTAACCAAAAGAAGGATCGGGAAATGCTTTAACGCTAAATGACAGACGATAATGTATTACTGTTCCCTGAAAATGAAAGAATTACGAAGGAAGAGCATCACATGTCATTCAAATTATCATCAACGGAAGATCAAAGATGTGAAATAGATTGAAGCAGCGAAGCCAGACATTCGCCGCATCTGTGTAGCATCCAAGCTCCATTTAGAGCGAGCGGCTAAATGGCCACCAAACGAGCATAATTGCATTGACGTCCAAAGTAGCGAAAGGTAAGTGTTTAAAGCACACCCCACACTGGGAACAACCAAAGGGACCCGCTTGTAGACCAATAAGTGCCACTATTAAATAGATCTAAATTTAATTGAAAGCAAACGGTAGAGATAATGGGATACTGCTTGTCCCAGAGTTCTGTTGAAAATTCATAAACTTCCATGGATTGAAAAAAGAAGAAGAAGACCCAGTAACGTTTGCTATATTATTCCAGGATACCAGAGATTAGGTACTAACTTGAGGCTCTCAACCCCAAGTGCTGCCCAGTCTTGAGAAAGAAGAAGAAGAAAAAGAAGAAGAATGAAGACCCTTTGGATGAGGCTGAATAGTTTCTCCTCGTTGATACTGGGAGGATAAACTGGATTCTTTCCTTTCTCCCTCATGCTAGTCTCATTCCCGCGCATTTTCCTCCATGTCGGGATGCATATTAAACAAGTAGGGAGAAGGCAATTGAAGCGTTTCTTTCCGATTTGCCAGAATTCCTCTCACAAGCAGCATTCGTGTTTGTTTAATAGAGATGCTATTTCTTGAAGTATTTGCGTCCAGAATGAAGTCAACTCGAGACCTCGTTATTTTGCTCCCAGCGAATTTGAATAAATCCCCATCGTTGTGAATTATGTTTCCTAAAACATTGCGCTCTGTCATTTTCGAGGCAAATCTCAGTATTCTACCTATATGTAATGGAGGAAAGGGGGGGAGGACGAGGATGAGGAACACTGAATATTATTACTGGAAGAAGCAGCGATATCACTTATTATAAACCACTCATAATATTTTTAGCTATTAGAGAGAGAGAGAGAGAGAGAGAGAGAGAGAGAGAGAGAGAGAGAGAGAGAGAGAGAGAGAGAGAGAGAATACATCTTTATCCCTGAAAAGTAAAAAAAAAATTAATAAATAAATTTCATACCAATAATCTAATTATATCTACTTAATATCAGAGTTATGCAGAGCCTAACGTCATCAGGGCTTCATAGTTCCTTCATCATTGTCAGGATCATTATTAAGTTCATTTACTAAGAGTTCGGTATCAAGAATTTAGAGCTCTTCCTAAAAAAAAAAAAAATAAAATAAAATAAAATAAGGCATGAGAAGGACGGCTTCAAGTACATATTATAGGAATGGTAATTATCCAATATATACCAAAAAATAACCACATTACATTCAAATCAACATGAGGCAGTTAGAATTTTCGCCAAGTAGGCCTAGGTGAGTTAGCAACTCAAATAGTGTGTAATTTATTAGTTTTGTTTTTCTGTAAAAGAAAACTAGTGAGATGGCTATTTTTCCGTCAGCCCTCAGATCTTAGAAACTGCTGAGGCTAGAGGGCTGCAAATTGGTATGTTGATCATCCACCCTCCAATCATCAAATGTACCAAATAGCAGCCTGTCTTCAGTAATTTTTATTCTATTTGAGGTTAAGGTTAGACATGTGCTAGCCGCCGAAGCATCTTCACTTGACTGCATCTGGGCAGCAACTGAGCACTGTTCGGTCGTGGCTGAGAGTTTCATATTGCAGCACATCGAGAAATGCATACAGCATTATATATTGTACAGAAAACTCGATTGCGCCGAAGAAACTACGGCACATCTTGTATTTGTTTTATAGTGCAAATACCCTTGTAATTAAAAGTGCACTTATCCAGTTATTCACTTGAACATCACCTTCGGATTAGTGTGAGTTCGAACTAGAAATCAAATAATTGATTTGCAGGTGCAACAAGCTCGAGCATTGTCTCAGTATCAAAAGTGATTCCTTTGCAATATTCGTCCCGTGCTTTAGTAGAGGAACATTTATCTTGGCTTCCCTTCCCAAATAGACTCTAATTACGTATAAATGCCGCCGTTATTGGGAGTAACAAACAAGGCAAAGCCATCTGCACAAAAGCTCTCATATTCATCATTAATGGATTGGGACTGGATTTTATTTCGTCAAAAAAAGGTCATTTTACCCTTATACCATTATATATATATAATTATATATATTATAACTAATAATATTCTAATATATACTATTAGATATATAATACTATATATAATATACTATTACTATTAATGTATGTATGGCATGAGTGTATGGATGGATATACAGGAAGTTTATTGAATGTCTAGATTTATTGTTATGGAATATCAGACGCAATGAAACTCACATACTCACTCAAACACCCTCTGTTAAGCTAAAGGTTTGCTTAATATATCTTTTCTTTTCAGAAAGTTTTATCAATTCTGTTAAATATCTGAAGGCAATCCACAAAATTCATCAGAAGGTTTTAAAGTTTCCAATTCTCCTGCGCATTGAGCTTTAAATGCAAACATCTGATATCAGAACAAAGTGCAAATGCGTCTGTAATTACCACATTCTGCAAGTTACTCGTCTTTGGTACCTTTACTATGATTTGCAATTTCCAGTCATCAGGTAACATTTCATTGTCAGCTAAAATCCTCTCTATAGTGGTTCAATTATAGCCCGGTGCTTTCACCCTCTAAGTTTCTTTATTCATTCATCAACACAATCTGATCTTCTTTAGTTTCACTATATCAATCAAATTATGAGACCTTCCCCTCATAACGAATATTCATGACTTCAACATTTTCCAGCCAGTGTTGTCTTCCTTCGTCTCTTAATGTTATTACCGACCAACTCCCGCTTTTGACAGCCATCTTCCTATTTTTATTTTCACCCGAACACTAATGCCACCTATTAAATAAATGCTCAACAAACATTATTTGCTTGCTTGTTTTTTTCATATATTAGCTATTATCCCTAATCGTGCCTCATTTAACTACAAATACAAGGCTTGAGAGCAGAGCATGTCATGCTTAACGTTCTTTAACTGTCTCCTTGAAAATATTCAACGATTATTGTTCACTTTCCTCTCTTCATTATGATATCGTAAGTGCCATACATTATCCGAGGTTTCCGTCTTGTTACCCCATATCTCATTTGACACTTCTTTCTGAATGAGATTGATGTACGTTACAGATGTTAATCAAATCTTCATAGACCGTTCGCACCTTCTCATGGTAAAGACTCTAGAACGGGAAATCTATTTCGGCCTTTATTTGCTAAAGCCCATCGAAGTTCATATTCAAGCTTCATTGCAATAAACATAAACACTCTGTCGACTATTTACTCGGTCGCTTTTAATTTTAACTTTAATGTTGCGACAAAAAAACTGGTGATTGCTGCCGACATCTGAGCTTATGCAGTTCTCTCTCTCTCTCTCTCTCTCTCTCTCTCTCTCTCTCTCTCTCTCTCTCTCTCTCATACATATATGTATATATATATATATATATATATATATTTTTACGTATATAGGGCCTTGTGTGAGACTAGATACGTAAACGGAAGTAATTTAGGGATTTCAAGAGGGAATTGCTTGAACTTACCGTAAACTTTCTTTAGAGGGAAGGTCGCCAGAAAACTCAGCTCGTTACTTTAAAACTATTTATTTACAGAAAGGCCCGTGCTGGCCTGGAGAAAAGTTAAATGATATTGGCCCCCACGTTGGGGCTTATAGTCTCATTCAATTCAAGCTGATTTTCATTCACTTGGGTTAATGCACACTTGCGGGCAGAGACGGCACGTGACTCATGGAATCTTTATGCAATATTCTGTGTATCCTTGTAGAAGAATGCGGTCCGACCTCTGTTCAGGTCTGGGGTCCGTGTCCACCAGTGCGTCGTGGGTAGGCCATATTTTGGGAGGCTGGCAATTTGACCTCTGTCCGAGACCACGTCCCGCAGCCGACTGAGAGCGATACTGGGTGGTTTCGAATCACGGGGCTTCCAAAAATCGCCTCGAGCATTGCCTGAAAGGTGGTAAACACAACGCCAGCAAATTGGGAAGGAAAATAGGTCTTATTGTAGAAGTCCCTAAAATCCATCTCGAAGCCTAGCTACTCTTGTGACCTGCCTCTCTTACCCTAAGCTTCCGTCAGACCGGAAATATCAGTCCTATGACATACCCACTCTCCCAACAACAGTAGCTTCAGGAGACAGCATGGCTGCTACTTTTATAATTAAATATAACTAAAACACTGCTGGGAAGGCGAGGCGTTCTATATACGTAGCAGCTCCCCCTGTTAAGAAGGCATTCACTCCCTTTCGGGCGTGAAGGTCTTGGCTTAAATAAGTTGATCGCCTCGACAACCCAGTTCTCCTACTCTAACTTGAAGTTTTTTGAGCAGCGATACGGCTGACTACAATGGCCTACCTAACTTATAGGCAAAGATGCTAAGTGTACTAACTTAATTTAGTGATGTAGTCTAGCCTAATTAATAACTACGGGTTGTCTTGTGACGACAGTCTACTCTACCCCTAGATAAGGTTACTTGAAAACTCTACTTGCTACTAACCTAATGCCCTGGTACTAAATCATTAGCCTAACCTACTCAATACAGTTAAATGAAGACGCAATCATTCCAGAGTGTGGTACGCACAGCAGTAGTTCAGCGACGGAACTGTTAAAATACATAATGAGAGGGAATGATGCTTGGGGATGATGAGTGGTTAAGTTTACCAGGAGGGAAATGCAATGAGGTAATTATATTTAAGTGAGGGTTAGTATTACAATGGCTAGGGGTTAGAGGGTTAGTGCTACTGGCAGAGATCAGGCTGGCTACCTTCTCTGGGTAGGTGCCAGGATCATTCTGCAAATGAATGCGACACTGTACCTCGGGCACAGGTGTCAAGGAGAGCATGTGGCTCTTTTGTGTTAGTTTGTTAATGACGTCCCTTCTTCTTCTTCTTCTTATTCCTCCAGGACCTGGCTATACCAGTCCTTGGAGTAGACGGAGCACCGACTCTGGGGAAAGGCCAGAGACGCCGGCAGGAGCAGAGGCAGTGGTAGCCTGAGGGATTGCAGGAGAACACCCTACTTCGGTATCTGCAGCAACCGTCGTAGGGGTGGAACCTACTGCAGGGGAGGCCCTCACTCCGGCTGCTGCGGCAACCGTCGTGAGGGGAAAACTCCAGGCTGACTCCTGGTCGGGCAGTTCCTGGTTTTCCAGAGGAGGTACAAAGGTAAGGTCTGCCGGAGGTTCATCCTCGGGCGACAGAGGTAAGGATGAAGAAGAAGGAACTAGTGATTGGCCATGGGCTGTGGTAAGCTCCATGCCTGTTGGAGGATCTCCTGTAGGAGGATCCTTGATAAGGTTAGGCGCCGGCGCTAGCTCGGGGCCAGGCGCAGAGGTCAAGTTCGGTGGTGGCTCTACGTCCAGGCTGGACGGAGCTTGGCACTGCTCAGTGCTGCCAAGTGGCACTGGCAGAGAGTTGAGGTCGACTGGACCTGTGACGGGTACCGGAGGTGCAATACCTCTCAGCGTGCCCTTGGAAATGGGAGACAGAGGCTCCTGTCTCTTGTTGAAGGCTAGGCCTTGTGGAAAATGGACAGTGTCCGCTGCTGGTAGTTTTTGCTAGGGCACCTAGGCCAAATTAGTAGAAGTGCCCTATTACGTTACAGGTTTTGCAACGGAACTGCGAATGGTCAATCTCCCTCCTTGGTAACGGGGGAGACTGTTGGTGGACATACTTCCTAGAGGAAGTAGAATTTCGATGACTCCTTGCCTTGGAGTGATTTGTTGTGGGGTTAGGACCCCTAGGCTTTTTGGAATGCGAGGGAGACTTCATGTCTTGCCCTAGGAGGAGGTCGTAACCTCCTGGAATGTAGCTTGCAACTGCAAGGGTACAAACTTTGGAGAAGTGAGGTCTAGTGACCCTCAATTGGACGGTCGGAAGGATCAGTTTAATGTGATTGATACCTTCAATGGTGATCAATCGACGTCTATCAACATTAGCCCCTCGGGGGATTCGGTCTTCCCGTATCAGGGAGATTTGAGCGCCAGAGTCGTCGTAGGCTCTGACGTGGCTTGGCTGATAATGACTTTGGAGGGGTGCGACTGTTATAGGGCCCTTAGCTGGGGGTCCTAGTGAAGAAGGATTGGTGACGGCCATTGCGATGGCAGGAATATGGTGGTTTGCGCACCCTCCATAGTTGGCAGACATGTGACCCTTGCGGCCACAGTCTCGGCAGAACGTGTTCCAGAACCTCTTCCGTGGCACTGGATGATAAGGCCGAGATGGCCCCACAGGTTGCGAATCTGCGGAGTCACCAAGGCTGGCAGTGTGCTCTGGCGCAGGTGAAACGTCCTCTGTTGGATCACCCTCGGAAACAAGTCCGGGGTCAACTGGTGGGCTTACCTCTTCCAAAAGGGAGGAGGTAGGCGGTAAAAAGGTAAAAGGCTGGCAGGATGCGGCAGGAATTTCCATCTCCGGCACTGGATCAGGACCAGGCTCACAAATAGAAAGGATGTCAGGCTGACCAGAGACGGCGGGACTAAGAGAGACAGTGGGTGCAGGGCTGGAAGCTGGCAGAGTGGCTTGAGCTAGGATACTCTCCTTACGGGCCTTCTCCCGCTTGATGTCGAGTTCCTTCTCCTTGAGAGCGAGCTCATGCTTTCGCTCCTCTTCCCTTGCCTTCCTTTCTGCTTCTCTTTTTTTCTCTCTGCTTCTCCGGCTTTTCTCTGGTTTTCCCTTTCTTCCTTTTCTTGCAGGCGCGCGGCAGCCTGCTGCGCCTTTATCCACTGGTCTAGTGCTGGTCCAGTGTAACCGGCCTCCTTGCCCAGAGTTATGAGGGCTCCGAGCTTCTCTAGCTCTCTGGCAAAGAAGTCGCGGGAAGCAGGGGAAGACATTTCCCTTAGGCCACAGTAGAGGCTCGGAAGAAAATGAAAATAATGGCCAGGAAAGGGTACTGAATGGAATAGGAGTGCCTACTGTGGAAAGTGGCACTCACTTGGAAATGGGTTCTGCAAGGTGGTAATGAAAAGTGAAAGGACTGGGTGCTCGGTGGCACTTTGTGACTGGCACCTTCTGATGAGGTGAAAAAATCAAATGAAGTGTGCGGCGCACGTCACACTTACGGGCGTTCCCAACTTGGGAGACGTTGGAATGGGCTACCTGTAGGTCCAATACAGGTGCACGGCACTTATGAGGAGGCGTTCCTTGGGCAGCACTAGTAGTGCTGGTATTGCGGCACTTCGGGAGGCGTTCCCTTGATTGGTCCGAAGGATCACTGACCCTTGTACACGGACATTAATGAATTGGGCGTTCCGTATGGACGGACACGCAGGTTTGTCAGCACTTAGGGCTGGTATTGCGGCACTTCGGGAGGCGTTCCCTTTGTTGAGTGTTCCGAAGGATCACTGACCCTTGTACATGGACACACTAGTTACTTGGGCGTTCCGTAAGGACGGACACGCAGGTTTAATGGCTACCTGTACGGCCTGTACAGGTGCAATGGCACTTATGAGGAGGCGTTCCTTTGAGCACTGGTATCTTGCTGGTGTGTCCCGGACACTACACGCAGTATACCCAAGTATACCGAAGTGAAATGGCACTCTGTTCGGGGCAGAGTGTAATGGTGGAGGAGAGAAAGTAAAAGGTGGGAGTACTTCAGCGGCCAGTCGGTGAACAGTGTCAAGAATTAGTGGCACTGTAAAATGATAAGACCTGACGTGCACTGGTGGTGGCCAGTCCTAAACTGGTAACGACTTCCCTGTCTGGAAGTAATGAATTGGCGTGGCACACTGTGCGAATTGTGCTTGCGGTATACGCAAGTCTTTCGTGATAAAGAAAATGAAAAGACCACTCGGGCAACGACAGGTAATGGAAATTGAAAATGCTCAGTCCCTCGCTGAAGTACTCGGTAAATGAAATAAATAAATGTTTGCAAACTGCAATGGACACATGCGCGTACGTATCACGCTGTGTAAATGAAAGACACAAGAGACTAAAATAAGGTTAATTCGGCATGCTATAATTAATGGTAAGATGTAGTACTCTTGGCTTCGTGAATAATGGATTCTGGTTTTCTCTCTCTCTCTCTCTCTCTCTCTCTCTCTCTCTCTCTCTCTCTCTCGGAGAGGGTGAAAAATGATATATGAATGAACTCCCTTATATTTGAATTGAACTACTAATGTTCGTTTAATATGACGCAACTTGCGTTAAATGATTTACTTACGTTAACGTTTTTAATGAAAGAATTGCTTTTGAAAACGTTTTATGAAAATGATAACGCGCTCGCCGTTTTTTGAACGATTTTTTACGTTTAATGTTAGCGGCTTTGCGCTTATGAAATGATTTTGCGTTTCGATATGAATTTTACAAAGACGCGTTTTACGTTAACAATTTTTGCAAGTGACTCTACTTTTAAGATTTACGTTAACTTTACGTAAGGACAAGTGAAAAATTACGGTAAGGATTTGAAAACGATGTTAGCAAACAATTGTAAATGAGGTTACGTTAAGTGCGAAGTGAAATGAAATTTTCGCTCAGCGCGCGAGTGAGTGAGCGATGCGAGGTGAAACATGTGAGCGAGCTGGGTAGCGCTGCTAGCGCACAGCATGTCGTTCAAAACAGCTGATTCTCTGTAAATGCGAAGGTAATTTACAACACGAACTTTTAGTTTCTTATTAAAGGCGAATTACGTTAATTTCTCTGGCAGAACGATAGATACTAGTACAGACATTGATATTATTTACGTTAAAACTTCGTGACTTACGTTACTTTGCTTAAATTGTTTAGATACTGTTGAAAGAGGAAACAAACATGGCTGCCGCTGTGAATGAGACGAAGGTTGGTTGAGACCGCGCAGGCGCGAGAGAGCGCGAAGCTGAATTAGCCGAGAGGTAAGCGGTTACCAACACTTGGAATGAAAACTAAGTTAAAATGGATTCCCTAACATATCACAGACAAAAGAATTGTACACTTCTTTTGCCGTAACTATTAGTAAAACACTCCTAACTAGCTAGGCTTTCAAACACAGCAATAAACCCTGGCAAAGCACTTCCTAGTTTTGATCTGGTGGTTCTTTCTGGCATCTATTCTACACACGTGCTCTGTCTCGTCCGACGAGGACAGCACAAAGTAACTGAGAATTCGCGGGGCAAATTGTTTGCTCGCCGCTAAAATAAAGCTCTGGCGCGTTCGCCGTTACAATAATAAGATTTCTACCTACGCTCTTTTAAACACTTCTACAATAAAAATACTTAAACGTACCTTAAGCTAACATTGGTTATAGAATAATCATATTAATGAATGGAATACCTTACCGTGAGCCAGTGTGTCTTCTTTCCCTGCAAGTGTGCTTGATTTACGCTTTGTAACATAATTTACAGTTTACGTTTTACAACGGATAACGCGATTTACAAGCTTTTTTTTAAGCAAGCTAGGTTCAATCCAGGCAAGATTCGCCAATTTTACGTATATAGGGCCTTGTGAGAGACTAGATACGTAAACGGAAGTAATTTTAGGGATTTCAAGAGGGAATTGCTTGAACTTACCGTAAACTTTCTTTAGAGGGAAGGTCGCCAGAAAACTCAGCTCGTTACTTTAAAACTATTTATTTACAGAAAGGCCCGTGCTGGCCTGGAGAAAAGTTAAATGATATTGGCCCCCACGTTGGGGCTTATAGTCTCATTCAATTCAAGCTGATTTTCATTCACTTGGGTTAATGCACACTTGCGGGCAGAGACGGCACGTGACTCATGGAATCTTTATGCAATATTCTGTGTATCCTTGTAGAAGAATGCGGTCCGACCTCTGTTCAGGTCTGGGGTCCGTGTCCACCAGTGCGTCGTGGGTAGGCCATATTTTGGGAGGCTGGCAATTTGACCTCTGTCCGAGACCACGTCCCGCAGCCGACTGAGAGCGATACTGGGTGGTTTCGAATCACGGGGCTTCCAAAAATCGCCTCGAGCATTGCCTGAAAGGTGGTAAACACAACGCCAGCAAATTGGGAAGGAAAATAGGTCTTATTGTAGAAGTCCCTAAAATCCATCTCGAAGCCTAGCTACTCTTGTGACCTGCCTCTCTTACCCTAAGCTTCCGTCAGACCGGAAATATCAGTCCTATGACATACCCACTCTCCCAACAACAGTAGCTTCAGGAGACAGCATGGCTGCTACTTTTATAATTAAATATAACTAAAACACTGCTGGGAAGGCGAGGCGTTCTATATACGTAGCAATATATATATATATATATATATATATATATATATATATATATATATATATATATATATATATATATATATATATATATATATATATATATATATATATATATATATATGTGTGTGTGTGTGTGTGTGTGTGTGTGTGTGTGTGTGTTATTACGGTGGTTTATATGAAATGACACCGTGTATTTATTCTTATTATTCAGCGTCCCATGACCACCCACTCCCCCTAAAACACTCCCACTCTGGTATACCTATACATGACGTAGAATACTACGGCTTTGCACGAAAGTGACTGAGCAAAATATTTGAGGAAAAATAACTAACAACGAAGGAATTTACCCAACAGCCGTGGCAGGGAAATAACGAGGTCTCGAGTTGACTTCATTCCAGACGCAAATACTTCAAGAAAAAGCATCTCTATTAAACAAAACACGAATCCTGCTTGTGAGAGGAATTCTGGCAACTCGGAAAGAAACACTTCAATTGCCTTCTCCCTACTTGTTTAATATGCATCCCGACATGGAAGGAAAAGCGCGGGAATGAGACCAGCAGGAGGGAGAAGGGAGAGAGTATCCAGTCTATCCACCCATCTCGTGTGCCAAAAAGAAACAGAAACTATTCAGCCTCATCCCAAGAGTGACGGGTCTTCCTTCGTTCTTCTTCTTTTCTCTTCCGCTTCCTTACGACTGGGCGGTGTTTGGGACTGAGAGCCTAATATGAGCACCTACTTCTTGGCATCTGACTCATCTAACTAACGTTGCTGGTTCTCAGGATTAGTCTTCCCTTTTATATAGTCTATGGAAATGTATGAAATTTCCCCAGAACTTCCCGAAAAGCTAATTCCTATGATCTTCCTTATGCTCTCAGGGAAATTTAGATCGACTCAATAGCGGCACTCGTTGGCCTAAATATGATGCGCTTTGGTTCTTAGTCAATCTTTCCGGTGGCACATGTGTCACCAATGGGGCCTGCACTTTAAACACTTAGCTTTCCTTACTTTGAACGGACGTGAATACAGTCATGCTCGTTTAGGCGACCATTTACCACCCTTCCCCGCGCTGTAAATGGCGCTGGGATGCTGCACAGATGCTGCGAATGTCTACTAGCTCCGTCGCTTCATTTTTTTCACATCTTTGATGATAATTTGAATGATATGTGATGTTCTTCCTTCCCACTCGTTTTGTCTTCAAGACTAGTTATAGATTTTCGTCAGTGATGAAGTGCTAAAGCATCACTTGACAAGCATTTTGGTAATTTTTAAATCTTCTTCCTTTGTCTCCTGTATTTTCGACTATAGGCAGAAACTTGGCTAAAGAAAATTGATAGCCAATATTCTATTTTCATTTCTTGGTAACGTCTCCAGTTACAATGTTTTTGCTTTTGCTAGCCATATAAGAAGGTTCTACAGGAATCCATCATTTAGATCAAGATGTTTGTGGAGCTCCTGGAAAATGAACATTATCTTATAATGGGCTCACTCCCCTATGGACAGGACCCCTCTGCTGGAAGTAGAATGTGTCCCTTTGCCATTTGGAAAGCGAATGTCTCGTACAGACCTCGTTCTGCTTTCTGTGATTACAAACATATTAGATTTTTATTCACTGTAAAGTCCTAGAAAAGGATGACGTCGGAAGGGACGGCGGGGAAAAACATTTTGTTAAATAATAATGAAACTCGGAAAGGAATAAGTTGTTGAAATAAGACATGGAATATATTTCTCACCAGCAGTATCTCTTAGCACAAGAGAGAGAAAGAAGGATATATTAGGGAACTAGAACCAGAAATGGAATATTTTATTTTGTAGCAGACGACAAGCTCAAGATATTCGTTTTTCCAATATCCAAGGAAAACATTCTCCCTCCAAGATGAGGTGAACAGCGAATTCCGTCTGATTTACTGCTGAGTGATTTGATAAATGCGCATTTACCTTAGCTTGTTAAATCATCATCAATTGATGCAAATCTCTGAAATAAATGTAAATTGTTTGAGGAACTGAAACTTTCCCGTGACTTTACTAAGCACGACCAGTGTTTAACAAAGGATTTTCAGGGTTGGATGAAAATTCGAATCTTACTAACTGGTTCTAAAATTGATATATTAAAAGTTTAAATAAATTGTTTCACTATTTCCGTTTCCTCTAATGTCCAAAGAAAAAATCAATCTATAAGAGATTAACGATATCTCTCAACATAAACCACTCATAATATTTTTTTCTCCGAAAGAGAGAGAGGCAGACTGACAGAATAAATCTTAAACTTTAAAGTAAAACAAAGAACAAAATACCTTTTCGACACCAGTAACTTGGTTATATTTTCTTTACATCAGTGTTATGTATAAGCCTAACAACATTTGGACCCCAAAGTTTCGTCATGATCAGGCTCGATATTCATTTCATTCATCAATGAATAAATTTTTAGGCATTTAGGCTGGGTTTCTATTTACTCTAAAAGCCATGAGAAGGAATGATTCAAACTCATGTTATAAATAATATAATGATAATAAATGAGCCAGTAAAAGATATAAGGCTGCTAGTGCTAGAATTTAAACCAAAATCTTTCCAATCAAGTGGTCTGATAATCTTCTGATTTTCTTGGGTTAGTGCCGTCAGTGCACCTCTTGCAGTGCACTGTAGCCATTACTTAAGGTTCTTTACAGCGTGCCTTCTGCTCCTAGCTGCAACCCCTTTCGTTCCTTCTACTGTACCTCCTTTCATATTCTCTTTCTTCCATCTTTTTTTTTCCACCCTCTCTTAATTGATTCATAGTGAAACTGCGAGATTTTCCTCCTGTTGCATCTTTCAAACCTTTTTTTATACTATCAATTTCTGTCTCAGCGCTGAATGACCTCATAGGTCACAGTTCTTGGCCTTTGTCTAAATTCTATACCCAATTCAATTCAGTTTGGTTGGTAAGAGAGAGAGAGAGAGAGAGAGAGAGAGAGAGAGAGAGAGGAGGGGTCGGGTGAGAGAAAGTCAGTCAGTTAAGGAGTGCTGAACTTTATCCGAAGTCGGCGAAGTTGCTTTATTAGCGTGATAAGGAGTGACGGGAGGCGAAAGCCTCCGTTCCCTGCCAGCTGGCCTTAACTTCGGAGGGAAAGTCGAGAAGTTCGATTATTGCAATACACACACGACCTTTGAGGTTTCTTATTGCTGCAAGGAAGGGGAAAAGTGAAACCCCATGAAAGTTTTAACTCGATTTTCGCCGCCTCAGATCGCTCAGATCGAAAATGTTCGAAAATTGCTCGGTGGTGTGAGGCGATTGCGATGGCCATTCGCGCTACAGAGAGTCTCATCTAGTGAGTCTGGTGCTCTTTCCATGGTATAGTTCTTGCCCATTATGATGATGCTTTTTTTCATCATCAGTTTTCTTATTAAAATTATAATTCTTGTACCGAATGTACCTCACACACACAACCACTTGCACACGGGAGGGTAGGTATGATAGCTAAGAAGAAAGAGAAAGAGGAATAAAGGCAAATAACAAAAATGTAGAGATGAATATGGGCAAACACTTGACGAAGAAAAAGAAGTTCTTTACAGAAGTATACATAGGGAGAAAGGTTTATGAGCGAGTGGTTTTCAGAATTTTTTTGTTGATATGAACAAGTTCCAGTCTAGGTTCGATGTAGTATAGTGAAGATTGTTGAGTGTGATGAATAGCAAAAGAGTAGGAGGGTTACTGTTCGTTTAAAAATGCCTTTGGAAGGGACGGATGAGGATGCGACGAGGATAAGTAACAAAAAAAAAAAAAAAAGTTGACTGGATTGCATCATAATTTCTACACAAAAGATTTTTCCGACATAATTCATTATTATAAAAATCATGTTTTTTCAGGCACCCTATTTGATTCTGAAAAAAGGGTAATTTGCATAAGTTCCTTTCACTGTATTTTCCAATATCATTATTAAGAAGAACATAATGGTGTGTATAAAGACATTGTTGTTCAGTAATTTAGCAGAATGTTCGCTATTTAAACCTATTATTTTATTACCAAAAAATACTGTTTGATTTGATATGTGTGTGACCCTTTGGGTTTCTGCTTATTTTCCCCTCCTATAATATACATAAACTTGTATATATTTGGAAAGGGGAAAGTTTGTTCTACAACATTTGTTTCGATACATTTATTCATACAGGCCGCCATTTCTGTGGAAATTGTCTTTGAAAAGAAAGTTATTACTTAAATTTCAATATTTTTGCTTGTTTTTCATATAATGTACATATTCTTGAAAATTGACCTAGTCACTGTTATAAAACAATAAGTTCTGAACAACTTTTATTGAGTGGCATTTTTTCATAAAACTATTATTTTACGACCATTTTCCAATATGGCGGCTAACGCAAGCGCGGGAGGCCATGGGATTCTTTATGTTGTTC
>NC_061100.1:80375747-80425747 GCF_015104395.2 Macrobrachium nipponense | reverse complement strand
TGAACATGCCCAAGTACTTTTTTGGCTTCTTGAGATTGTGGCCGATATTAAGTATAAATTGCATATAAAGGAATTTGATCAATGATAAACATATCCGATAAAATAGGAAGCTGTGGCTTTGATCAAATTGATTATATTGTTTATTTGTTTTACGATGAGAATAGCCTATTTGTATTTAAATGGAAATCTATTTAGTTAGACCTTACGGCAGGAATGTGTGCCCCCTAATCATATTCAGACCATAGGAAGTAAATTCAGTGAATTACTGGAATGTTTGAAAAATACATCTTTAAGAAATTACCGAAGGAGCAATATATTTCAGATTTATTCAATTGTCAATGATACTCATTTAAGGAGAGTAGGAGCATATTTGCCTGATAGTAGTCATTGTTTTGTATTTTTTTTATCTTAAATATTTGATAAATCAATTAATTTTATTAAAAGTATTTAAAAACTGAAGAATGTAAATGAACCGTTTGGTTCATCATTTGTTATTTGTCAACGGCTCTTACCGAAGTTTTACTGTATGAATACGTCACAAGTAACTTTCCACTTACAAAAATATTTGGAATTATGCTTCTTTTGTTTAGCTGTTTAGCAGAGAATATGGAAACTGAATAATAAAAGTGCAAGAATTTCTGGTAGTTGTGTTCATTCAGGAGCCTTTGCCTAGGCTTTTTACTCTTGCTGTTTTTGTTGTGGTAATAGCATTAAACTCAGGTCCAGCTTGGTGATAGCAATTGTTTTAATAGGAATGATTGAAGAGGGCCATTTCTCTTTTATATAAGCGGTAAGACTGGTAATTTGGCGTTATCTGTTCTGTAACACTAATCATTTGCATTACTTTGCTAATTACTGAGGGTTGTAAAATACTTATTTTAGATAACAACGAAAACAAGAGTTGAAATTTTCGTGTGTAGAAGAGGCTAATTATCTTTTGTTTTTCTAAAGAGAACGAATTATGCATTAGCTTCTTTAAAATCGAAATATTTAATGGTCCCTACATGTATACTGTAGTAAAATCGATGTAACTGTGCGCAAAACTGGAGTATATCTAGTTACAAGGTTTTTCCTTTTTTTTTTTTAATAACCCAGTTAAAGGTCGGTCGTGGCATGTGAAACTTAAGGGGATTCATGCAAAGAAATCCAAGTTTTGCAGTCGAAGTAAATCTAGCGAGAGATTATTTGGCAACAAAAATCCCTTGCTAAAAGTCGTTTCACCATAGGATTGCAAATATCGCAGTTTTACACAAAGACTTGGCGCAATAAGAATCAGGTTTCTTTATTTGATAACCTCCGCCAAGATCAAAGCAAAAAAAGGGTCAAATTCCAACACTGGATGTTTTCGGGCCTACGTCGATAAGGCTGTTTTGGATCGGTTTGTTCGTTTGTTTGTTTCAATCCGGTTGTAAACAGGATTACTCTGAAAGCTGTGTTATGCTAATGAAATTCTTACCTTCCATCTCGTGACTGGTGACGAGTAATTAAATGTTCAAGGGATTGCAATGTCACATTTATGGAAGAGGTGATCTGTTATGCGGGCGAATTATTCAATTTTGTTCATTACGTTCAGAGCTTTATAAACAGAAACCCTAATTACCATTACCGTAGATTTTGGTGGCCAGATTAATGGTCAATTCCATAAAGTCCGAGTGGAATTTATGTATCCTTTTAACCGGGGAATTTTCTTTTGAATTCCAATAACCAACGTCTTCTGATCGATGGGGATGGGCGCTTATAAGGGTTCGTCGATGGCAGCGGTATACACCTTAAGTGCTTTTCTTGCCTGTGGTTTTAGTGAGTTTATTAATACATGAAACCCGGAGAGGTTATTTGTTCAATACTAAAAAGGATGATCCAAGATTCCTGTTATCGTATAATGCTGTGCCTTTGTAGCGTTATATTTAACGTGACTAAATTTCGTATCCATATACCCTGATGGAATTTTAAGTTGACAAATGAACTACTGAGATAATAGTTGGCTTTTTGGAAGTATTTTTATGATAGGAATTGCCTTATCGGGTGAATTTTTATAATCATATAAGAATGTGTAGTAACTTTGTTATATCTTAGCAGTCGTTGTAAAAATATTATTATTATTATTAAGATCATACTTTCCTAACAGAAGGCAGTTTGTAAGCGTAAATGGTGTTGGTTCTGATGTTAAAGTGGTTACATGTGGTGTGCCTCAAGGGTCTATACTTGGTCCTCTTTGTTATAACACATTTATAAATGACCTACCTAATGCAGAGCAGGCCGAAACAATTTTATTTGCCGATGATGCTGCTTTTCTGCTGGTTTCCCATTCATTCACAGAGCTTATGAATAAAGATAGGAATTTGTTTAGTGAACTTGAGGTATACTTAAAAGCAAATATGCTAACTCCTAATACCAATAAGAGTAAGTTGATGTTTATCCTGACCAAGTCTCCCCAAGAACTCCCCGCCCTATCTTTCGCTGATGGCATTATTGAATGGGTAACTGACTTCAAATACTTAGGCTTGACTATCACTAATACCTTAACATATACAAAACACATTACCAATGTCTCACTTAATGTCAGCCGTATAACTGGAGCAATTATTAGTACTCGTGATTTCTTGCCGACTGACATATTGCTTAAACTATATTATGCTTTTGTGCTCCCCTGCTTGAATAACTACCTCTTAATATGGGGCTCTGTACCTGTTACTGTGCTTAGGAGATTGAAGGTACACACGTGTCAACAACTTGCTAAGAATAATTCTGGGAGTCAGATATGAGGATGGAAGATCGGTGATGGGCACATCGAAACTTTATACACGTTTACAGATACTAAACATAAGTAGATTGTATAAACTGAGCTTATTCAAGTTCTTAAGGAAACTGCTTATGGGTGAGCTGCCATACTTAAGTTCCCATGAATATGCTACTAGGGGCCGTGGTTATCATGCACCTACCATACGTACGAAGGTTGAAAGGAGATTCCTCCACTTTCAACTGATTGGGCTTAACAATGAACTCGACAGAAAACTTTTAGAAGACTCCTTTTATGTTTCTCTCAGAAATTACAAAACACTGTTACTTGCACAACTGTAGGTATTTAAAGTAGTGCTGAACTGTGCTTTTTAGGGACTCCTTTTAGTTAGGAAGATTCAACGTGTAATACAAAATTGCACGTTGAATCTTCCTTGGAACACAAGCTGGACCTGTGTCTGATTTTATTGGCTTTTGTATAAAAGCTTTTTTGTGTTGCAAGCTGGACTTGTCTTCTTTTGTCTTTTAATGTGTTACTTAATATTACAATCCTTTGTCAAAATGGGCTCGACCCATGTATTTTTATGTCTGCAAACTTGTTTTATGTTATCGCCATATAAGCATTAAATTGCTTCGGCGAATTTCTGCTCATTTTATGAATTTGTAGCATATGAGGACAAACAAATATACTATACTATACATACATATTATATATATATTATATTATTATTATTATTATTATTATTATTATTATTATTATTATTATTATATTATTATTATTATTATTTGGCGTTTTATCTAAGACACTAAAAATTAAGAGCGCATCATGCGTAGATAAGGATATGAAGATTAAAAAAAAAGTAAGCGTACCATTTTGAATGTTTAGGTTTTACAGTAACTAGTTTATGTATATAAGTCAACAATAGCTGGATGAAGATAAATTTAATGATTACTGAATAATGATAATAATAAATTTTAATAACTATTGAATGATAATAATACATTTTAATGATTATTGAATAATGATAATAATAACAATAAGGTTAAAAAAAGACCATTGTCCTGTCTTTTAAATCTTGCTAAATTACTAGTACAAATACACTGACGATCTTTAAGCTTTACGAGGAAAACTGTCCTCATCGTCACTTCCATTCTTCTGACGATGTAGCTCTCGCAAGGATTGAGAATTTTGAATATATCTAACAGTATTCCATGATTTAGCGCACAAGAAAAGGACCTTATTTCATCCTTATCTTTAAAGAATGGGACTACTCGTCATAGTCTTCAATAATAATAATAAGGATAATAATAACGCTGTTTGAAATCACAGTATGAAAAAATATGCACATAGCAATGTTCACAGAACCCAAATTAGTTTTATAGTTCCTTGCACACCACTTTTCATACATTGCAGCATCGTACTCTCTCTCTCTCTCTCTCTCTCTCTCTCTCTCTCTCATGCATTTCAGTCTTTGTATTTATTCCGTTCCCCCTTTTTAATCGGTTTTTCACGCTTTCCTTCACTTCTTGTGCGATAGGCAATCACACGCCTGAGGAGGGACTGTCTGATCAGAGAGGACAAGTCATTAACCGAACTTGAGACTTTGGATTAAACCAACATCTCAGTTACGGTTTTCATTGGAACTGCCAGTTGGGTTTGTGTTGGCTATATGCGCTTGTGTGTGTGTGTGTTTCTGCTTGTTTGTTTGTGGAGAGCCCCGTTATATGTGGTCCTTTTGCGCAAATGAAATGCTTGTGAGGTTTGCTTCCTGGCCATTTTGGATGTATGTACTTGTGTGTGATTGTTTGTGTGTGAATGTGTATTGTTTGTGAATGTCATGTGCGTTTGTTTTGTTTGTTGTTATTTGCATTATTCAAATTGTTTACCAAACTTCCATTGGACAGACGGATTAAGCTTGAAAAATAGAAATAAAGAAGAAAGAAAAGATTTAAGTAGATACAAATTACAAACAAAAAAGGTAAACAAATCCAGACAAACCGTTTACTTCATTAAAAAAGTGATTTTCGGTATGAAATTCATGAGCATCAAATACCATAGCTTCAAAGTAACGGCAAAGAAATTATCTTTTGAGTGACATCCGAAGCAGAATGAGTGTTCTGAAGCCCTTAGTCCCCTGCCTAAATAACTTTCACCGAAGACAAAGTAATCGGAAACTTGTAGCATCCACTGCCTTAGCTTTTGATGTTCATTCCCATTTCCTTTATTCCATCCTACTTTCCAACTTCTGTGACTAATGTCTCTTAGTACAACTGTCAGGTTTTCTCCGAATCTCACCTGTTAATCTCGGCTTTTGTCTCATTTATTATTTTTCTGTGTCTCTTTCTCCAGCCACCCCTTTTCAATGTCCTTTTTTTATGCGCTGAATGTCTAAAAGTGCTCAGTGCCTGACTATATAGCCTAAATTCATGACTCATTCATTCATAAATCACTCATTAACTCTCGTAGGTATGGGCAGAATTATGAAAAACATTTAACTTTGTAGAGTATGTTTTTGAATTATTACTGACCAGTAGACTTAGGCTCTATGGATAGCACAAAATGCTGCCAATTTTTTTGGAATCATTCGGTACAGTATTACCGTATTAGCCATGCTGGACGGGTCATGCCTAACTTAATAAGCCACTTATTGACCAAACTTAATAAGCCACTTATTGACCATTAAATGCATATTAATGTAGTGGCTGTTCCATTGCACAATAATCTTCAAGACCAACGCTGTAACCATCAGTAAAGACTAAAAGCAGCAAAGACCCCAGAACATAACCTTAAAAACACCATCGGTTTGACGTCTGTTTTCATGTACCTTATAGTAGTACCTAGGTTGTAAAACAGTACTGAAATCAGTCGTGTTGTCACGGCTGATTTGGCTTAGTGTGTCTGATATAAATTGGCCTCACTAGTTTAAATGTCCAATGAAGTCCTTTTTTTTTTTTTTTTTAGTCCTTATGAGTGGGTAACATTTTCAAAATATGGAGAATTTTTATTTGGTCAAAAACAGAAGCAGGGCGATTGTTTATTTATTTATTTATTTATCTATTTATTTATTTATTTATTTATTTATTTATTTATTTATTATTTGTATCCTCGTTTGTTCAGATACATATTTAATTAGCGGTTTGATTCATTTGAGTCTGTAGTCTACAGTACGTCTATATGCACATTTAAGTGAATGTAGTATGTGCTTATGCGTACATAGTAAATTGTATGCCGGGTCACGTGTTTTCATGGATTTTGCGTTTGCATTATTTTTCGATTAAAGATAAAGATCATACCTCCTTTTTGTTGATTTTTTCCTATAAATGAACTGCTTGTTTGCATACGTAAAGAGTTAGTTGGTGTTTATAAGGGTTCATATACGTATATGCCTGTGTTTTGTGAGTTTTAATGCCTGTGTTTGGCTGCTTGTTTTGGTAATGGTACTTTAGGTTGTGTGCTTAAATATGCATGTATTTCTGTTTGTATTTCCGTGTGAGTGAAAATGCTTGCGAAACTGAATGCTCGGTTAACGTGTTTGTGTGCGAGCGTATAAACACATTCGAGTTTGTCTGTAAGTGTGTAAACTTGCGTGTACGAATGAGGTTCTACAGCTGTGGTTGCGTGACTCCTGGTACCTCTTCTTACACGAGCCTTCTTGAGTCAAGGTTTAAATCGTGTGTAATGGACCTCGCTTTCACATTTATGTTTCATAAACGTATACAATAAAGAAAACAAGCAAATATTGTTTTCTTAAAATACGCACTTGGGTACGAAACGCATGGATGCATGTGTATACGTGTTTGTTCATTAAAAGATACGGCAAAGCAGAGAAAAGAAAAATAACACAGAGTGAAAGGCAGAAAAAAAGGAAACTCATCAATTGTATGTTTACCACCGAGCCAGCTTCGCATCTACAACGTCCTTTTATGGACTTCTCGAGTTAACCTGAGTTACGGGTACATTACGTCCTACAACAATGCCTTCTGGGTTGCAAGGGAGATTTCCTGGCCAATAATAGAGCGGGTTTTACAAAGGAAAACAGTTTTGGACAGCAATTTAGATAACTTGCGATCCTAAAGATCTGGTGGCCTTTTCCCCCAAAGCGTTATCTCTGGCTCCTGTGACCTCGCTGCCCCAATTGTCTTGGAGCAAAGGTGAAGTTTCTTTTGAATAATAATTCCCGAATTCAAATCTAAAAATACCTACGGAACAAGGAACTCGTTAACCTCGATTCCCCAGATCCTGAGGTAAAAGAAAGAAAGAAAGAAAGGATTGAGAGAAAATAAAGAGAACCTAAACAAGAAGAGACGATTGACCCGCCTCTTGGAAGAATGAAGGTTATTGGATTCAGATGCAATATAGGGAACGAATTCCATAACTAGAGGGTCGAAGGAAATGCTACATGTGGATTGTGATAACTGTCAATTGCTCTCTGACTACTGAAGCGTCTTGTCATTTACGAATGGCGTATATTCAGTGCAACTTACTATCAAGGCGTTGAATGTGTCTGTTGCATCCTCAGACAGTAAATATATTAATCAACGGTTATAAATGTAAGTAATTTTCTGGATAAAATGTTTCCTTATAAGAAACAATAAATTACTTACAGGTCATAAGAGAGAGTAACTTTTGAATGTTTGTATATTTATGGCTAAAACTTTGACTCGGTGAATACTACAACTTAGTAGAACTTTGGAGAGACACACACATAGATACATCGCCGTTTTTAGTCTCCTTCGGTCACGTTGCCCCACAGGAACCATCGCAGGAGTTAAGGCGGCCTTTTCAGAGGGAGGCTATTACACATGATTCACTCTCGCAGAATACATTCGCGAGCAACCTAACGATCTCCTTTGGCCCGTTAGCATCGCTGCAACGCCTCGGACGAGTGTAAGATTGCTTTGGAGGAGACGAGTTATGATTCGTAAAGAATCAGCATCTCCTTAGAATGTCCTTTAGTCCCGCTGCCTCAGAGGAACCGCTCACCGGAGTTAAGAGGGACTCCTTAATATCACCCTCTTCCTGGGTATGTCATCGAGAGCTTCCCTTCTCTCGGATCAATTTCCCTCGGGTTCCCTTCTGGAATTTTCTTCATCACTCTTCTGCCTCTCTCCGCCGCTCTCTCCTCTCCTCCTCCTCCTCCTCCTCCTCATGTCGCCCGCACACTCTTCCTCCCATTAGAAGACGCTCATTCGCTCATTTGCTCATTTCCTGCACTGGTGAATGACCATAGCAGATTCAGGAAACACGTAAACATAGCAGATATATATATATATATTATATATATATATATATATATATATATATATATATATATATATATGTGTGTGTGTGTGTGTGTGTGTGTGTGTGTATGTATGTGTATGCTTGTATGTGTGTATATATACATATATATATATATATATATATAATATATGATATATATATATAGATATATATATATATATCGTAACGAAAAGGGTTCTTTTTAATAGTCCACTAGAACCAGACATAACATATTTAGATTCTCAAAAGTAGGAAGACTCATAATTAAATCTAAGATTATACTAACAAAGTATCAAAAAAATCATATATATAAGATTTCCAGTATGAAGATTTACAAAACCAACCACATTACGAAATCAACACCTGAGACCCAAACAGTTCCACTGGCACATCTCACCAGTAATTATTTCTGTGAGATAACTACATCACTTGCACCATAACCCTCGCTGACAGAAGTTGACCAGTCTTATAACTATGGATATAATTAGCACCTTTACCAGGGAGAGATAGCATATCGCGCATAGATTATCATAGCTGCTGGGGAGAAAGCTAAACATCTGGCCCAATGTGCAACCTCCTTCTGCAACATCCGACGGCCCAAGAAATTAACACAATTAAGCCCATACCACAGAGCAAAACAGTGAAAAGCCTTATAACGTCTGCATATTTTGAGATGGCAACAACGAATCCGTGCCGAGACTAGTAGAGCGAGGAGTTCCCCGCCAATATGCAGAACTGCTACAGCTTTCCATCCAACATTCCACGAGCACCTCGAGAAAAAAAAAAAAAAAGCCCCATTCGAAAAATCATCGATGTTGATGGCAGACGATCCCTTGAAACTCACACAATCCTCGTGTCCCTCTCCCCTTCTGGTCTCCTCTTCTTAGTCTTCTTCTCTCGTCCCTCTTTCTCTCTCATCAGGGATATGGAATAGCAAAAACGAACGAACTCTATCGGTAACGCAACTGACTACGCGTGCGAACTAAAGATGGCGCTAATTGACTGGAAATGCTTAAATAGCTTAAATATTTACTTTTATCATAAATTTTCTTAAGGTATATCTACAAAGGCAGGTATGTGACAGAGATATATTATATATTATATATATATATATATATATATATATTATATATATAATATAATTGTATACATATATATGTATGTATATATATATATATATATATATATATATATATATATATATATATATATATATACACACACACACACTCAGGCAGGTTAGGGCATCTGGAACGCCGCAAATATAGAAGGATCAGGATGGAAAATAACCATCGTAACATCTTAAGTTTATTGGCCAAATTTTTGAGACGTTAAGTCTCATCATCAGGGCTGTAAAATATACAAAATTGAAAAATGAAAATCACTCAGTGAAATAACAATTATAAAAGTTAGAATCATAAAAACGCTGAATAATCTATACTAAAACAAAGTAAAAAAAAAGTGAAATAAAATCATTATAAGTTAAGAAAACTCTAAGACTAGTGCCTATCATTAGGAAGCAAGAAAAACTGAGTGGCCCTCTCCTTGGAAGGCAGGATGTCAACTACACGCTTTTGCTGTGTATGCAAATCGTATTGGCTGAAGAGAAGTGCCAGTGTCTATCTCTTCAAGTATGGTTAGCGTTGTGCATATTTTAATGGCACCCTCTTTCTATACTGATTGAGAAAAAGACTCCTACTTCTACTTTTCGCTTTCATCATAATTGTTCAGGTTGCGTTCGAAAGCCCTACCCATTCCTTTGTATCCCCTGACATCCATGTCTGTCTCTTATTGCTGGGCTCTACTACCCTTTTGTGATTGCGTCACTCTTTTGCCTGTGATGTATACACATGTGTTGTAGTGTGAGTTTGTGGGTTTATGACCAAATAGATAAACACACACACGCTCAACTTCACATAAACTCATCATTTTAACCGAAATCTGCTTATGAAAAGACTGAGTTTGGCTCAGTGAATGATATTTTGAATATTGTGTATCAACGCTGTGCCAATTTCTTTGAATCTCTCTATAGGATTGTAACCCTCCATATTGCTCTCGGCGACAAACTGACTCTGAAGGACGTGATGCAAAATGGGACGTATCCTATTTGCATGACCGCAAGTGAGGAGTCAGGTCGGGCACCAGCAGCTCTTCTCGAGATTTTGGGAGATTTATTCATTGTACGTCAATTTTTGCTTTTGGGTTCAAAGTGGATCTTCGTCCTTTTTCTTTATCTCCTAATATCGTGCATTATATTATTATATTCGTTTGCTGTTGACTTCATTAGTTTTTCTTTGTTAGGATCAGTGTGAAGCGTTTCATTAGTTGTAGGTTTTCGACATATCCTTCGTGTTTGTAGAGAGTTTCTTATAAGTGAAAGGTGTAAAGTATGAAAAGTATGCAAATTATTCCCATTCTTGCGTTGCCTTTTTACAAAACTAAATTGCCATTAAAAACGGGCGTTTGAAATTTAATCATTCACTAAACATGTCCACCAACTCTGATTTAATTTCTTCTTTTTTTTTTTTAATACACTCTGTTACGTACCATTAATATAACAAAAAATGTCCATAAGTTTATTAAAGTAATTACTTAACAGATTTAATATCATAACTTCATCAGTATAATCATATCCACTCTTCATTCAACAAGACAATGCAAACTTTTATACCTGGAACAAAATTTTTCAAAATAAGTCATCTCACGTGCCACACAAAACCTGATGTTATGGGTTCTACAAACCTCCTGCTCCTTCCCCCCCTCAGCCGCCCTTCGTTTCGTTCTCCAGACATTCAGTAGGCCCATCTGACAGGAAGTCACGTAGATTCGCCTGTCGTCAAAAATAAGATTTCATCGAGAGATTGGACAGAGGTCCAGAACTTCGTTGACGATTTATCTTACCAAACGAGAGGAGTCTGCTTGGTGTGTAGGGTAGAAAGTTCCCAGGTTCAGACAACATTTCAATCAAATTGTATGTTTTCATTTGTTTGAAAGTTGTGCTACAGTTCAGCGAGTAAATGTGTTCTATGTTGGGCGGGATAGGCTGGTGAAGGTCGTCGGTTGATGAGTTGGGAACAAGTCACTGCTTAATTAACTGTACTATCGAAGTAGAGTTCTTTTAAATAAAGGTTTCCATAACTGATGTTCCTTTGGAAGATTATTCAACATATATTGTTCTTTTAATTACAGAACCTCCCACTTTGTGACGCATAGAGCACTTTCCTCATCATTCATAAGATTATGTTGTCGGAATATCGTCACGCTCCGTTTCCTTCGGTACTACACGTAGCTCATGCAGATCCTCAGCAACGGACATCATCAAGGGCCGCACCTGAAGCATTAGCTTTATTAGTTCCAGGATATCTTTTGATGCAGAGATGATAATCTTCAAAGCGATAGCAAGCTGTGATGTTAAAGAGAGAGAGAGAGAGAGAGAGAGAGAGAGAGAGAGAGAGAGAGAGGCAGGCTCCCTTTTACGGTCAATGATTAGAACGTAGATCCAAAAGAAGATGAAGACTGTTTACATGATGCAAGATCAGAGAGCCTTCAGGACTTGATTTGCACAGAGAGCCCTGAGAAGTCGCTCAGAGTAAGTGGGCGTGACGGAATATCCAGTCGCGCGGTCGCTCAGAATAGACAGCGTAACAGAATACCATCCATAGTCACTCAGAATGACGAAAATTCGCGCAAAGCGTCTGGCTACAACTGCATACTAAAAGGAGTCCTTGGGGAAGAGAGTCGTCATGTATCCTTCATGCGTTGAAACACATCATATTTGTATTCCGTCTTGCGCTTCCCCGAGAAAGCTTCCCCGGGATCAGCATTTCTTTTGTTTGTGCAATACTTCCTGTCCCCCAATGTCTGCGACTCGGGTAGAAAGGATGGATATTGGGATGGCGGGTTTGTTTATTTATTTCTGCTCTTCTCTTTCTGTTTACTTCAAAACTATAAATTTAAATGATTTATTGTTTTGTGCTGTATATTTTAGATTCCGATTACTGTGTTGTCTCTTACAGCTAAGCATTGGTCCACTGATATAAAGCTCAGCAGATAGGATGCTAGACTGTGTATGTGTGTGTTTGCGTGCGTGGCCGGGCGTTTACTGGTTATTATAATTAGCCTGCACTGTTCCTAAACTTTTAATTACTCGCTTTCAAAACCGTATCATAATCATAAACATATTCACAAAACCCGGATGAAATCACAATTCCTACTTTTTTCAAGTTGTTGTTCAACAACCCCTTGACGGTGCTAACTTCAAATTTGGCGAATCATATAATTAGAAACTGTAGAGAAAACAGTCCATAAAGACTTTTTCTTTCATGAAAGAAGGGTAGTGATGGTGCATTTCGCAAGAAAGAATGGGTCATTCAGTTTGTTATTACGCTTAAGATGAAAAATGCGCATATCCAGTATCTACCATCATCTCGCATAGAACGGAAAGCAATTCATTTCGTCCTTTATTTGAAAGAAAACTGGTTCTTTTGTCCACGAGACGGAGCATTCATATCACCTCAGGTTTCAGTACCTACCTAAGCCTGTATTGTCTTCGTGGTGGCTGCCTCTTCATCCCAAATGGCGCCTCTTCTACACTAAAACATCAGCATCTTCAAAAATTAAAGGCCCTTAGATTGCACGGCGATGAGAGAAGCCCTTTTGAAATAAGTCTTTGTACAGCTTACCGGTAAAAGATACCATCTGTTTGTGTATGGCACTTACCTTCACGCGCTCAAATTGCCTCCCTTTAAACACAAGACTTGAGAAGAAATGAAAGAGCGGAAACCGAGAATTCAAGGGCTAAGTGGCCTTCTCTCTCTATGCGGCTCCACCTGAAGAGATAAGGTTATGAAAAATGCACCCAGTTCCTATACTCTGCATGTAAGCAATATGGCTAAGATTAAACATGTAAACAATAGAAGAATGGGCGTCTTCAAACGCAACCTGCTTCTTTAAAAGAGAGAGACAGAGAGAGGGAGAGATTCGAAGCTCTTCGGTGTATACCCGTGACCTTGAGAGAGAGAGAGAGAGAGAGAGAGAGAGAGAGAGAGCTAAAACGTTAAGTATTTGACGACACGCGCCTCGAGAGGTAAATAAACCCAAGAGCAAGAGTGGGGAGTGCCTGGTCTTGAGGGAAAGCTGAAGGGTGGGGGGAGGGGAGGGGCAACGAAGGATACCCAGTGGCAGGGGTAGTTGAATGAGGAGGGAGAAGAAAAGAAGAAGGGCTCATTGGCATGATACCTATTAGATGACATAGGTATCATGGTAGGGGTGGGTGGGGGGGAGCCCTAGGCGCCGGGGTGAAGGGCGAGCTGGGAGCGCGGAGATCTGAAAAAAGAAAAAAAGTCGAAGAAATAAGAGCGCGGAGGCCCTTGAGGGGAAAAACAGTCCCCTTCGCTTTTCGTTCTCATTCTTTAGAATGCTACATCAGCTGTAAGACAGCAAAGAATGAAAGAGAGATGACCTCCCACATACAGGGAGGGAGATTCTGCTCCTCAAGGGATAGGATAAAAACACATCTTGGCTTCTTTTGTTTGCTGTCATTTATCATTCGTTTTGTATGAAACACATCCCTAACACTGCAGAGCGCCAAGCATAACCTTGTTGAACGCATCCCTCTTTCTGAGAAACGATAAACGTCTAAGCTTTTAAATGTAACCACAATTCTGAAGACTGCAAACATTAAATGGATTATAAATTGCGCCGACTAGCTAATCTATGAACGTTTCCTTAACAGATATGGACGTTGCTTCTGATCCTTTAGAAAGCAATCCCTGCATAAAGAACACAATCCGACTCTACAGATAGTATAACGTATCTCCTCTGCTTGAAGATGTCACCAATTAGTATCAAATGCAACGACCTAACTTCTGCGAGCCAACTTCTGACGTTAAGACCGCACAGTACTCAGCCTAAATGAGATACGATCTCCCCAAAAGATCGCAGCCTTGACCCATAAAAACTGCAACGATACCCACCTATTGTCCCATCATTTCGAAAGTTGCAACAGTTCTTCTCTTACTAGTAAAGGCGTAGCATTAAAAACTATATTGCACTTAAGTGGAAAGCCTACGAGGACCCATTTTTCTCGCTTCTCTGAACTCGGAACTTGATGATCACCTCTGCTCTTGATTAGACATAATGGCGTCGTTACCGAAAGCACAAACTTCCGGTCGAGTTTCCTGCTTCAAACCGAAACAAATGAGTCCCGCGATCCGGTAATGGCTCAATTTGTTCCTCGACGAGAAGACAGTCCTTTCATTTTCATACTGGAAACATAAAAAGGACTCCCCATAATTCTCCCAGAACGCGAGCCATATAAGGATTTTGCAGTATCCTATTTCATCCATGACCACGAAAGCGCCGCATTATGGAAACCTGGAACAACAGATAACTGAAGGATTGCTCAGTCAATATATTGTCAAAAAGGCAGTTTTTTTTTTTTTTTTTTTTTTTTTTTTTTTTTTTTTTTTTTGCGTAACTGATTTCCGTATAATTATTGGGTATAGTCCAAAAGGCTATGAACCACCGGCAAAAATATGAAAAATTGACTTGTCGTTACACACAAGGAAGTCTGTTGAAAATGGAACAGATTCGTTTGAGAGATGCCCCACAGACGAAAAACAAACAAACAAACAAACACTTCAATTCCGCCTGACTCAGCTGTGCTCAACCACGTATAGAAACTTCCCCGTCCGTTCATTCCCACCAAACATACACAAAACTTACAATGATATTCAGCGTCCACTCACAGTCTCTCAGAATGAAGGCCGGCATTTCTGTGAACATCCCCTACCCTCCTCTCTCTCTCTCTCTCTCTCTCTTCTCTCTCTCTCTCTCTCTCTCTCATGAGATTTTAATTTAGCCTGGAAAAAACTTATTAAATAAAGATTCCGTCATCTTCACAAGGAATGAAAAGGTAAAAAGGGATCCGCATTCACTCTTCTTTGATTTCAAGGTAAATTAGAAAACGAGGCGACAAATGCTCTCTTCGTTCACAGGGTTTCAGTTTTATAATCCCCTGCTAAGCGGACACCCACCCCTACCCCTCCCTTCACTGACTTCTTTTCACTTCTTCTTCGTCCGCCTCTTTATCCTGATAATTGGGATCGTACAAGCCAAACCTCCGAACATTTCGAGCGGGTTTTGCTTAACAGACTAGTGGATGTGACCGTTCCTTTTAGACTATGAGGTTATCTCGGAAATTATATTCACTTGCCTTACATCGAGCGGCAACCGGATAACCAGGGCGCTGGCATCTAAGGCTCTGCCGTAGCCTCTGTGCGACGGGATTCCTCAGTCTTGGGCTCAAGTATCCTTGGACTAGGAGGCAGCCCAAGGAGGCAGTCGAGTGGATTTCTTCTTTGCGTATTGATCAATATATTTCTTTATCTGTTTGTCATTAACTGTTTATCATTCTTTTTTATAGCTAACATAGTGAAACTGTTAATGGTTTTTTTTATTGACATATAGTTTCTACCATTTCTTATCCGTTGTTGCCCCTTTGTGTTCTCTGATCACATTTGGAATTAGTTGGTTTACATTGAGCCGACCAGAACGGACCTTATCCAGAGACAAGTGTGGTAAACTTTTAAAGGGAATTAGGGTCTTACGTGAACCTATGGACTTGAACAAACGGTGACCGGGAATAGTCAAATGGGAAAAAAATGTCACAGGGTAAAAAGTCCTAATTTTGGCTAGGAAAAAAAAGTCACATTAATTTATGGTAGCCGGTAATAAAATAATAGTGGAAAAATTCATAATATTTCGTCGGGATCATTATCTTTATGATATTAATAGTCTTTTGTTCATGTTTATACGAAAATCTCCAACGGGCTTGTACTAAACACGCCGAAAGTGGTAACATAGGAGGTTAAAACCCTTGGGAGTCAATATCTAAGAAAGATTAGTGTGGCTTTTCGTGTGACCTTTTTACCAGTGACACTTTTACCTGGATTCTGACAAACATACCAGACATAAGACAGTTTTACTTAGTAGACACCTGCTCTGTAATTAATTGTCTATTAGTATTCTATAGCAAGCGTTTTGTATTAAGATAAGAATTAAACTGTATCTTGATACGGAATGGAATTTTAGACAATTTCGCAAGTAGTTTTACATATATAGACGGGAGTAAATTCTATCAGCCTTTGCATAACTGAATCTATCTCTGTCAAATTGTATTGAATATTCCAAACTCGCATATTTCAAATAACTAAATTTTGTATATATTACTTCAGAAATGTTCGCAGAGAACTCAAAACAAATACACTGTACCGGGAATGATTGGTTAACAAGCAATTAGTTTCAGACATGTTAGTGAACATCACGATCTGTGACGAGGGAATCATAAAAGCATTTTTATGCTTCCAACATACATAGCGACGTAACTGCTGTCATGCCTCCCAAAGAATCAATGAACCTCTGTTCGGCGATTATCTCTGGAAATCGCCCTCAAAAAAAAAACCGAACCACCCAAGTTCCCATTAGCTCTGTAAATTAAAGTCGCCATTGACTGCCCGATAGTTATTAACCGAGTAATCACCCACTTAGCAGTATCACGTGTAAGCTTGAAATCGGGCAAATGATGAGGCTTCGGTCTTCTAGTCCTTTTCTGCGAAAATTAAAAGGAGAAGCTGACGTAGTAGTTGGGTTGGCGGGATTTCTCCAGGGGATGTTGTGGTCAAGGGGAAGTTGTGAAGAAGTACCGCCGTTGGTCATAAAAGAGAGGAAATCTTCGTTGTAATTTACAGCTATCATGGCGTTTCCCCCCACCATCTCTCTCTCTCTCTCTCTCTCTCTCTCTCTCTCTCTCATGATGATTTGTTTTCCAAGTGAATTCGAAGTGTTCATTTATATATATATAGTATATATATATATATATATATATATAATATATATATTATATATATATATAATATATATATATAGCAATTGAAACACCAGCAGGGAAGCGCCATCTACATATCAGTAAGTACACCAAGGCCAAAACCCGGAACAGCATTTTGTACAACTTTATTGGAACATGTTTCGAGTAGTACTATCACTCGTTATCAACCTACAAAATTAAAATGAATGACATTATAGTTCTTGCAATCAAATTCACAATAATATGTATAAAAATTATAAGTATAAAAATGATATGTATAAAAATTATAAGAGTACGTTAAAAGATAGCTAATACTTAAAAAAAATTATAATTAAAAATTGCTAAATGAAACAATTGAGTAGATAAAATAAAATGAAGCAGAATGCAAATTTAAGTCACAAAAACGGATGGTACAAAAGAACAGTAAATATACTAAGTCGATATACAAACCAGCAGGATGTAGACTAAAAACACAAAAGTGAGGTAACAGCTACATTTCTAGCCAAGGAAGGCTTTATCTTAACAGATAAACCACTTCTAAAATGTCGAGGTCTGTAGCAAAACTGGACAGAGGTTACAATAGAAAAATCATCGATATGTAAAGGGTGACCAGAATCCTCGCTGTGTTCCCTAATTGCACTATAACTAAGTCTTGTAAGATAATTGCCTGTGCGAAATGACCTACCAAGGTGCTCAAACCATCTCATCCAAGCTGATCTGGTAGTTTTTCCAACGTAAGTGGCATCACAACCACTACACTGCCATTTATAGATCAGATTGGAGCGAAGGCTTGTTGGTATAGGGTCTTTAATTTTAAAGAAATTTCCTAATTTATTTTGTAAAGTAAAATATATTTTGATATCTAGCTGAGGGTAACCAATGGACAAAATAGAAATTAATTGCTTTTTTAGATCGTAACTATGAGTTCCAGTAAAAGTTAAAGGTAAATAAATAACAGGTTTCTTTACGTTAGCAGTAGTTTCAGGTTGTTTGTTTACATATAGTTTTGAAAGTTGTTTACCAATATATGTATTTACGTAATTCAACGGATAGCCATTTTTTTTAAGAGTGACCTTAGAAATTCCAATTCTTCGTGTAAATTCAAATAGCTAGAACAAATTTTATATGCTCTGGTAACTAGGGTAAATATTAAATTCATCTTATATTTCAAAGGTGTAGCTGATTGAAATTTAGATTAAAGACCTGTGAAAGTAGGGCTTTCTAAAGACTGAGTGTGAAATTTATTATTAAGATTTTTAACTTGAATATCTAGAAAAGCAAGTGCATGATTATCTTCGACTTCAGATGTAAATTCTATATTTATATGCTTACTATTAAAGTACTCTAAAATAACGAGGAATCTGGTCACGACTCTTAAAAATTAAGAAAGTATCATCAACATACCTCCTGTACAATAAGGGCTTAAAATCTAAAGGGCAATCGTCTAACCATTTCTTCTTCTTAAAACACATAAAAGCATTAGCCAGAGATGGTCCTATACTGGATCCCATACTTACACCATCAATTTGTTTATATAACAAACTGTTAAACAAAAAATAACATTCTTTGGTAGCTAGGATTAAAAGTTCCTTTAACTGAGACCTGTTGAACACGTTGTCAGTATCATTATTATTTTTAAACAGCTCATTTAGACAGATGTCAATCGTCTCATCCAGTGGAATTTGAGTGAAAAGAGACTTCACATCAAATGATGCCATAACACAATTATCAAAATTACAGTTTCTTAGCCAAGTTGATAAAATGAAAGGAGTCATTTAAGGTATACTCATTTGTAGTTAACGGCGCAAGGATGGGAACAAGAAACTTTGCGGTATTATAGTTGGCAGTTCCAATAGCTGATAGAATAGGTCTCAATGGGTAATTTTCCTTGTGGACCTTGGGGAGCCCGTACAGACGTCCTGGTCTAGACCCGGACGCTTGAAGGCCATGAAAAACCTCTTTAGAGAAACAGCCAGATTTATATAGTTTGTCTAATGTTCTATTGACTTTATCTTCTAAATGCACAATACATTTGAAAGGGTCTTTCTTAATTACGTGGAACTTAGTTTGATAATTAAGGATGTCTATCATTTTATCAACATACTCTGTTCTATTCAGCAAGACTACACCATTGCCCTTATCGGGTTTTGTAACCACAATGGATGTGTCTTTAGCTAGACTTTGTAAAATATTAAACTCGTCAGTACTAAGTAAATACTTGGTTTCTGGTTTATAATTGTAAAAGGACGAAAACGCAAGGTGTTTAAGAGTTGATCTGAAATAATCATAAGAGTAGCCTTTGTGATTGTTGGTATATTATGTGTTTGTGTAAAGCCTTAAACAAACGTTCCCAATTCAAGAAGTGTGAGTCAAAACGTAACCTTTTAGACGTAAAAGCAAAATTAAGACCGCGTGATAAAACCACTTTTTCTTTATCAGTCAGTACACGAGAGGAATAATTAAAAATGACATTATCGGGAGACATGGACGAGTCGAAATAACCTAAATTTTTCCATTTTAAGGAATGCACATGAGAAACTTTTTCAATGCTATTGGTATTGACTCTATTTATGCAATTAGATAAATGAATGAAATCTAGATGAGAAACTGAATTTTTCAACACATCAGTCACTTGGTTTAGTTTAAATGCAGTATGATGCAAAAGTCGCCGCTTACCGCGAATTTCTTCTTCCAGTAGTTTCTTCTGGTAATCCCGATAATGTTGGGCTCTGTGTAAGGTTTTGTTGTATAACTTGAAGTGAAGAAATTTTGGGATGAGTCATTTCGTACAGGCAATTATCTTACAAGACCTAGTTATAGTGCAATTAGGGAACACAGCGAGGAGTCTGGTCACCCTTTACATATCGATGATTTTTCTATTTTAACCTCTGCTCAGTTTGCTACAGACCTCGACATTTTAGAAGTTTTATATTCTGTTAAGATAAAGCCTTCCTTGGCTAGAAATGTAGCTGTTACCTCACTTTTGTGTTTTTAGTCTACATCCTGCTGGTTTGTATATCGACTTAGTATATTTACTGTTCTTTTGTACCATCCGTTTTTGTGACTTAAATTTGCATTCTGCTTCATTTTATTTTATCTACTCAATTGTTTCATTTAGCAATTTTTAATTATAATTTTTTTTAAGTATTAGCTATCTTTTAACGTACTCTTATAATTTTTTATACATTTTATTATTGTGAATTTGATTGCAAGAACTATAATGTCATTCATTTTAATTTTGTAGGTTGATAACGAGTGATAGTACTACTCGAAACATGTCCCAATAAAGTTGTACAAAATGCTGTTCCGATTTTTGGCCTTGGTGTCCTTACTGATATGTATATATATATATATATATATATATATATATATATATATATATATATATATATATATATATATATATATATATATATATATACGTGTGTGTGTTTTCGTGTGCGGCCGCACGTGTTGTAAAAATGGAGTTCTAGCTCAGGTGTTGTTGAGATGGTAAATCAGACCTGAAGGGCTAAAGTTAGACGACAACGGGGGAGGGGTCGAGTAAGAGCGATAATTTTTAAGGTTTTATTACAATACTAAAGCTGTAAGTACATTTTAACAACAATGTGACCACGTGAGACTTAATAAACCCGATGTAAATCAACAATACAATACACAAGTACACAAAATACAATATGAAAATACTCAAATTTGTTAAGTCCCCATTTGTAGCTTTAACTAGTGAAATTATCACATCGACGCAATTCCAAGATATTGCGTTTCTGCAATATAGATAAAGCACATTGAGATCAACAGTCACAAAGCGGATGCAAAGAGATAAACAAAATTCCCAACCTCTCATGGTCACAAGATACATGACAACGCGGTAATAACCTGACTGTGGTGTTTGAAGAGAACTGACGTTCGCTTACCTGTTACAAGGGAACAGGCCGAGTTAATTCCAGTTAGCTAAAAATTGTCACCTCGATGACGCTATGTTAGAACTAGTTAGCTATGCACAGTTTATTATCCTAGCACATAATAATTAATGAATGCACAGACATTTACATTCGTGTCGATTAATTTTGGCAATAGTCGCCTACAAGTCTAGCAACAGTGTAATGAAAAATTGTAGGTTTTTGCCCAACAGGCCTAATTTGTTTGCTAAACACATACATGGATAAAGTACTCAGTCTTCTTATGGACAAGAAAATTTCGAATGCCTAAATGATTCTCTTCCTATCTAGTTAGTCAGGTTATTTCTTAAGTACACAATGATATACAGAAAACACAATGACGGAGTTCAGTTCGGGCGGCAGTCTTTTTTCTTCTCCTTCGTACTTTAACCTGAATGTTGTGAAGTTTCGGAGGCGAAAAGTAGATCCGTTCTTTTCACGAAAAAAAAAATATATATATTTATATATATATATATATATATAATATATATATATATATATATATATATATATACATATATATATATATATATATATATACATATTTGTCTGTGTGTATCTGTGTATATAAATTTGTTGCCGTGTTTAAGTAGGCACAATACTTTCCATAAATGAGGATACTATACTTATATATGATACTAATAATAATAATAATAAAATAATAATATAATAATATAATAATAATAATAAAGAAAATTCCCAACTGGAAAGCCCCAGGTCACGATGAAGGCCAAAGATACTGGCTCAAAAACTTCAAGGCCCTACACCCACAAATAGCAGAACAACTCCAGCAAACCACAATGCGCCCAAATGGATGACCACAGGGGGAACATCCTTAGTACTGAAAGACAAGAACAAGGGAAATATAGCAACTAACTAAAGGCCTGTCACCTGCCTACCAGTAATGTGGAAGTTGATAACAGGTATCATCAGTGAATGGCTATACATTTACCTAGAGGATACAAGCACCATCCCAGGCCAACAGAAAAGCTGCAGAAGGAAGTGTAGGGTCACAAAAGACCAGCTCATGATAGACAAAATGGTAATGAACAAGAAAGCTTTCGACATGATACCACACACACACGGGTAATAGAATGACTGAAAATAGGTATATGGGGGAGAGGAAAGCACCTAAAATATACGGTGTTCAATACAATACTTACAAGCTCTGGAATAAGAAAAGCAGAGGTTAACATCAGGAGAGGGATCTTCCAGGGCGACTCACTGTCCCCACTGCTCTCCGTAGTAGCCATGATTCCCATGACAAAAGTACTGCAGAAGATAGATGCTGGTTACCAACGTAAGACAGGAGGTAACAGATTAACCTTCAAAGAAATAGATGCCCTAATCCAGACTGTAAGGATAGTGTTTGGGGACATCAGGATGGAGTTTGGAATAGAAAAATGTGCCTTGGTCAACATGCAGAAAGGTAAAGTGACAAGGATTGAAGGGATAAAGATACCACATGGAAAAAGCATTAAACACATAGATAAGACAGGATACAAAACCTAGGAATAATAGGAGAGGATATAAAATACCAAGAGATGAAGGACATGATCAGGAAAGAATATATGCAGACTTAGGCGATACTCAAGTCAAAACTCAACGCTGGAAATATGATGAAAGCTAAAACACATGGGCAGTACCAGTAATCAGATACAGCGCAGGAGTAGTGAAGTGAACGAGGGCTGAACTCCTCAGCATAGACCAGAAAACTAGGAAGCACATGACAATACACAAAGCACTACACCTAAGAAGTAATACGGACAGACTATACATAACACGAAAGGAAGGAGGGAGAGGACTACTAAGCGTAGAGGACTACGTCAACATCGAGAGCAGAGCACTGGGACAACGATATATGAAAACCATTGAAAACGAGTGGCTCAGGTGTGCATGGGAAGGACTGATAAAAAATAGATGAAGCCCCAGAAATATACAGAAACAGGAGAGTGACAAACATAACGGAGGAAAGGCACAGCAAACCAATGCACGGACAGCACATGGGACAGACTAAAGAACTGGCCAGCGATGAAACATGGTAATGGGTACAGAGGGGAGAACTCAAAAAGGAAACAGAAGGAATGCTAACAGCGGCACAAGATCAGGCCCTAAGAACCAGACATTTTCAAAGAACGATAGATGGAAATAACATCTCACCCATATGCAGGAAGTGCGATATAAAAAAGGAGACCATAAACCACATACCAAGCAAATGTCCGGCATACGCACAGAACCAGTACAAAAAGAGGTATGATCCAGTAGCAAAAGCCCTCCGCTGGAGCCTGTGCAAGAAACACCAGCTATCTTGCAGTAATAAGTTGCCCGAGCGCCAACCTGAAGGAGTGATAGAAAACGCTCAGGCAAAGATCATCTGGGACTATGTTATTAGAACAGACAGGGTGATATGTGCAAATAAACTAGACGTGACGTTGATTGACAAAACCAAGAAGAAAGTGTCACTCATTGATGTCGCAGTACCATGGGACACAGAGTAGATGAGAAAGAAAGAGAAAAAATTTATACGTATCAAGAACTGAAAATAGAAATATGAAGGATATGCGATATGCAAGTGGTAATTGTACCCATAATCATAGGGATACTAGGCACATTCCCAAGATCCATGAGGAGGAACCTGGAAAAATTAGAGTGCTCCTGGAAGCAGCGCACATAGTAAAAAAATGATGGACTCCTAAGGAGGCAGCATGCAAACCAGAGCCACATACTATAAAACCACCCAGTCGGATAGGATGAGTGTGGTAGACCCAAAAGTTTATTATTATTATTATTATTATTATTATTATTATTATTATTATTATTATTATTATTATTATTATCTCTATAAATTTATAAGGAAAACTACAGATATTAACATCACTGTAATTTGTCAGTACTCATGACGACGAAAAATAAAATTTACAACTTTGGAACACCCATTCAGCCTATGAAATTGAAAATGGCCAGGTCCATACACCTTTTACTCTTGTTGTAATCCACCAACTCTTTTTCCTAACTGGTTTCATAACAACAGCATTAAACCAACATTTCGGTCACCAGGGTGATTGGCTCGACCCTGTCCGACTTTAGTGGCTATGAAAATAGACTCGTAGGGTCATTTCTACTTATGGGCAATAAAAAACGGCTACATATTTGTGGGAGTCTTTCCTCCTGGTGAGGGAGTTTCTCTGTACCTTTTTTCTATCTACCAACTTATATGTCTAATGCGATTTTGTTGCTCATATATCTCTAATAATCCTGTTTTCCATTCAGTGTAAAGTCATGTAAAGTCATTTTAGGTTTAATATAACGTCACTAAACTTCAAAAGCCATATTATGCTTTATAACATCTAACTTGAAAAAAGAATCTCTCCATTTGTCGTTTCCGTATAACAAATAGACGAAACAGTTCGCTACTTTATTTTCTCCTCCTAGTTTCTGGAATATCGCTCTTGCACTGCCCTGGATTAAGGAAGATAGCGCCGGGTCCTCAAAGGACTTGGCTTTGGGAGATTTATGAGTATCCTTTCCAAGCCCTTCAGCAACATTCTTCCACCTTTAATCCATGAGCTAAATGGAGAGAAAGAGAGGGTACGGGGTGAGGGAGAAAAAAGGAAAAAATAAAACAAGCGTATGATAATGAAAGAGACCGTCATTTCGTTGACGCGCAAATGGTGTCATTACGGGATCGTGGCTGTATTTTTCAGGACTGCAACCATGATGGCGGGAATGAACGTTACCACTTCTGGTGATAACGTCGTTGAGTCTAATTACGAACGCAGCTAATGACGAACTTCGAGTTAAAGGACAGGTGGGAATCAGTCCCGAGAGACTTCTTTACGGAGTGCAACTTAGTTTTGACTCTCGCCCCTTCGAGTAATGTTCGACAGAATGGTTGTAAGGTGCAGCCAACGAGATACTGTGGGTAGTGCCGCCAGTGCACCTCATGCGCGGTGCACTGTAGGCATTAGTTATGGTTCTTTGCAAACCATTTCATTCGTTTTACTGCACCTCCTTTCAAATTCTTACTTTCAACTTCCTTTCCACCCTCTTCTAACAATTGTTTCGTAGAGCAACTTCGAGGTTTTCCTCCAGTTACACCTTGGTAACCTTTTACTCTCAAATTTCCTCTCAGCGCTGTATGACCTCATAGGTCCCAGCGCATGGCCTCCGGCCTAAATTATATTATATATTCTACATTCTACGAGACACTGTATATGACTTACTTTCACAGTAGAAATGAAAATGACAGTTTGTACTTAGCCTATTACGTCAAAGGCTGCTTTCATCAAGGTTCGCTTTATGTGACTCAAGATTGTGTTGTTAGAGGTCAGGTTGGCTGTTTGTGATCCGATTTCGTTTTGTAGGGTCAAAAGTAAAACTGTATGAAGTTAATGGTTGCGTTCAGTAGGGTTCTTGAGGCGCAGAAGGCTAATTAATGGGATCGATCTTTCTCACAAGCAGTAGCGATGATATGTGTAGCTCTCTATGATGTCAGCTGTGTTCTTTATTGTTTAAAATTGCATAATATAAGGCCCTGGAACATTGTCAGTATTGTTTAAGATTGTTTAAGATTGTCAGTATTGTTTCATTAGATTATGGATTGTACAGGGTGCCCATAAAGTCTCTCCCGGATTTCAGACCTTTATTACACACAAAGGTATAAGGTTTTATTCAATTTCAGCAACAATGACTAAAGTGTTTTTTTACATTACTAATAAATTTCAACATGTGCCCCTTTGTTGCCCGGAGTACGTCTAAGCGAAATTCTGTCTCACGCCAGGTATTCTCCAACATCTCCATAGTTACCGTTGCTAGAGCTGCTGTTATGCTTGCTTTTAAGGTCTCAACATTAGGTACTTGACATAACCCCATAAGAAAAAATCAAGAAGGGTAATGTCTGGTGAACGTGGTGGCCATTCTGTTGGGCCATCTCTCCCAGTCCAGCGGTTGGGGAAGGTTGCATCCAGAAAGTTACGAACAACCAAACCTTCTAAATGAGGTGCAGCTTAATGCTCCAGCATGTCCAGGAACTCCTTGTTGGGAATTAAATTGCTTCAGATTTGTGAAGCTCCATGAATTTTGACTTCTCAAATAATTGTTTAATGTGGATGATTTTTTATATAGAAAATGACACCTTCGATGGATATTTTTTTCAGGTGAAAAAGAAATGAGAATCATTTACTAAGCAAAGAATCGTTCGTATTTAGTCATCTCTGATGACTTCTCGTAAGCCTCTATGGAATCATTTATAAGTAGATTATTGTATTGCTCAACAACCATTGATTTTACCATTTTATTATCGTTTGGTTATAATGAATAAAGTGTTTGTCTTGACCTCCAGGGTGGAAAATTCCATTTTACTGAAACGTTCAGACATCGTCTGGCTTTGAAATAGTCAGTACTTTTACTTTTTCCTCTTTTTATTATTTACACATTTAATAATCTCTCTTTTTTCGTTGTATTCTAAGGCTTGAACATTTCACCAGTTAATAACCCTTATTTATCTCGAAAATAATTCCACGTTTTCTCATACGCTACCTTTTACTCATCCGTCCAATTCCTCGTTTATTACGCATCCCTTGCATATAGCAAACGTAGTATTTTATCCTCCCTTTTATGCTAAGATTACAGTTTATCTTCCTTCTTTCGTTCCTAGCAGTCTTCATTTTACCTGTACTTCATTGCAAACACGGTCTTTATTTCCCTCGTGTGATTCCTTGTTCATCATCATTACTGTCGCCGTTGGGGGAAGGAGAAAGCTTCAGCAGAGTTCTCTCTCTCTCTCTCTCTCTCTCTCTCTCTCTCTCTCTCTGTTCGGGACCTCTCTAATCTCGAGAATAATTAACTTCTTACGCGTATTATTCCGGAAAGTATTCGGCGGTGTCTCGCGTGCAAGTCGTCCAGCCTTCTTTCTCTTTTTATAGCTCCGCATTTCGCCGCTTCCTCGATGGCTTTGCTTTTTGCTGCCTCGGCCAAGGATCCGGTTTTATTTGTTATTTATATTCATTTCTCCATTTGCATTGCGCCGTCTGCATTGCATTGCAAGAAGGACTTTCAGTAATCTTTTTTTATGTAGTATGGTCATATCGTTATTTCTTTTTTTTATAACTTTTTTATCATTTTCATTGCGAAATGCTAAACGATTCTTTTATGTATATCTTAGTTTTACCAGACCGCTGAGCTGAATAATAGCTCTCCTAGGGCTGGCGTGGATGGGAACCAATTGGTTACCTAGCAATGGGACCTACAGCTTATTGTGGGATCCGAACCACATTATATCAAGAAATGAATTTCTAATCACTAGAAACAAATTCCTCCGATTCCCCGCTGGCAGGGCGGGGAATCGAATTCGCGACTACCGAATTGGTAGGCGAGCACGTAACCCACTCGTCTAACGAGGAACTAACGATTCTTATCTCCCGGTGGGGGTTAGTGCCATCAGTGCACCTCACGTAGGCATCACTTAAGCGTATTTGCAGCGTCTGTCCGGAGCTTAGCTGGGTCCTCTTTCATTTCTTTTACTCTACCTCCGTTCATATTCTCTTTTTTGTTCATGTGACTTTCCTTGCCCCTTTCCTACCATTTGTTTCATAGTGCAACTGTGAGGTGTTCTTCCTGTTACGCCCTTTCATTTCTTACTGTTTAGTTCCGTTTCGGTGCTGAATGACCTCATAGGTTTCAGCACTTGGCCTTTGGCCTAAATCCTATGTTCTATTTATTTATCTCTCTATTTATCTGTCTATCTATCAATAACTTATCACTTGATTATTTATGTATGTAAGTGTACAGTAGGTAATCATGTAAGTGGCAATTATAGTTTGTAAGAGTTTCTTTAATATCGTGATTTTGTTTCCTACAAGAATACCATGACGCTTCCTCGGTTACTACTGACTTATGAATTGATAAGAACCTTAGAGCAATTTGGATTCTGGTGTTTATATTTCTAGAACCTTCCTTTTTTCCCGTGCGCTCAATTATTCCAATGAATCATTCATCTCATTATTTTAAATTTTTTGTCCTCGTTTAAAATACCATATTATACTTGAATAGTTTCATTTATAGTGTTTTCTGTGTCAGTGAGAGAGAGAGAGAGAGAGAGAGAGAGAGAGACAGGGGGGTGGGAGGGGTGGGGAGCGCCATGATAGCTGTAAATTGCAACGAAGATTTCCTCTCTTTTATGACCAACGGCGGTACTTCTTCACAACTTCCCCTTGACCACAACATCCCCTGGAGAAATCCCGTCAACCCAACTACCACGTCAGCTTTTCCTTTTAGTTTTCTGGAAAGAAAACTATCAAAACGGCTTTGTCTGTCCGTCCGCAATTTTTTTCTGGCCGCCCTCAGATCTTAAAAACTACTGAGGCTAAAGGGCTGAATATTGGTATGTTGATCATCCACCTTCCAATCAACAAACGTTAAGGTTAAAGTTAGCCATAATCGTGCGTCTGGCAACGATATAAGATAGGATACCACCTGGTTGTGGTTAAAGTTTCATTGGCCGCGGCTCATGCATCATTATGCTGAGACCACTGAAAGATAAATATGTTTTCGGTGGCCTTTATTAATGTACAGAAAACTCGATTGCGCCGAAGCATTTCATACTTGTTTGTTTTTGCAGAGAAAGACTAAAAGAACGAAGCCTCATTTATCAGTTTTCCAGCTTACACGTGATGCTGTATAATTGGGTGATTACTCGATTAATTACTCTCGGGTAGTCAATGACAACTTTAATTTACTAGGCTAATGGGTACCTGGGTTGTTTAGGTTCTTTCTTTTTGGATTTCCAGAGAATGTCGCTAAATAGCGTTTCATTGGTTCGTTGGAAAGTTTGATTGAATGTGAAAGAAATAAAAATGGTCTTCTGATTCTCCTGTGATGGAACATGATGCTGACGAACATGTCTGAATGTAGTGGATTGTTAGCCAATCGTTACACCAGCAGTGTCATTGGTTTTAGTTCCCCGCGATCATTGTTGAAGTAAAATATGCAAAATATTCCTTATGTGAAATATTCCTAGTGGGATGAAATCATATATAAGATATTCATCAGATAATTTGTGTGACCAAAGACATTTATTGTGATTTGCCTTTTATCATTATGACGTTTGTAGCTGAGAGGCAGCTTTCAAAATATTTGTAACTGAATTGCATCACGGTTGCTTACTTGACTCATATGGGAATTTTCTGGATCCAGTTGGTCACATATAATTAGCACCACCGAAGAGAGAGAGAGAGAGAGAGAGAGAGAGAGAGAGAGAGAGAGAGAGAGAGAGAAATCTGTGCTACTGTCTTTCTGATAAATGTGCGGTATCACATAAATGGCCAAATAAATAACTGTGAAAGAAAAGGCTGCCTCTTTTTAGTGACAATCTAGTTCTTGAAATGTCTAGTAATGTCTTATTGCGCCATTAACAACAGAATATTCCTTCCTATCCTAATGTTTTACTGCTTTTCATTTGGTTTTCGTTTTTCATAATTTCCCCCTTGAAGTTTATAGATGAACTCTGATACCGCTGAACGACTCCGCTAGCATTTGAATTCAGTAAATCAGTCGAGAAATATTTGTATAGATTCTTAGTAATTTTATATTCTGAAAACCACATCAGCCTAAACTTTTAAAAACTAATTCGTATAAAAATATGTTAGTTTGAGAGAAGTAGTAATTTTGACAGTTTGTTCTATAATTTTCAGTAAGTTTGTCAGATTACTCTATATCATTTTCATGCATTTGTCAAATTTCTCTATAATTTTCAGTCTTTTTGACAGTTTGCTTTATAATTTCTAGTCATTTTGTCAGTTTGCTCCATAATCATCAGCCATTTTGTCACTTTATGAATTTCAGTCTTTTTTGTCAAGTTATTCTATAATTTTCAACCAATTTGCCAGTTTGCTCTATACTTTTCAGTCATTTTGTCAGGTTGCTCTATGATTTTCAGCCATTTTGTCAGTTTTCACTGTAATTTTCAGTCATTGTGCCAGTTTTCTCTATAAATTTCAGTCATTTTGTCAGGTTGCTCTATAATTTTCAGTCATTTTGTCAGTTTCTTCTATAATTTTCAGTCATTTGGCAATTTCTTCTATAATTTTCAGTCATTTTGTCAGGTTGCTCTATAATTTTCAGCCATTTTGTCAGTTTCTTCTATAATTTTCAGTCATTTGGCAATTTCTTCTATAATTTTCAGTCATTTTGTCAGGTTGCTCTATAATTTTCAGCCATTTTGTCAGTTTCTTCTATAATTTTCAGTCATTTGGCAATTTCTTCTATAATTTTCAGTCATTTCATCAGTTTCCGCTATAATTTTCAGTTGTTTTGTCAGTTTGATCTATAATTTTCAGCCAGATATTCACGAGTCGAGAAATCATTCCAAGACATTCAACTTATGACAAAAATTTTCAAATAATGAAAATATACTTAAAGATTTTTTTCTCCGGTATTCATGGTTAGATTTTTAACACCTATTTCGGCACTAATATACTTGCTGAAGATATCTTTTGCTGTATTTTGAACTACAAGAAGGGACAAGAGAAAATGACAGATTCGAGCAACTTTTATTTGGTCTTATTTGAGTCTTCAGTGAGGTTAGACTAATGAGATTCATTGGCACAAATCACTTTAATTTATTCCTTATATTTGTTTATTTATTTAATTATTTATTTATTTATTCATTATTCATTTTACTAATTCAGACCTACCTATTGTATTTGCATGATTTGATTTGAAAATCGCAATATGAACTCAAGGCGCCTTCATCTCCATGAAAGACACGGAAATAATAAATCAAGTAAAAAGATTCAAACATATATGAAACACTAATTTTATATTTCGCCAAATGAGTTATTTACGTCATGATTATAGAGTCTTTTTATTCTTATCAAACGGCAAACACTATTTTTGTAATATTTTCTCTACTACAACGATTTTGAATTAACGTGAGAACTCTCTTTTGAAGTGTCTGTTCACCTCTTTCTACCTTGATATGAAAGGTATCTTAAATAATCATATGTGGGATCCCACAAGTAATTAATCAAGATTCTTTGGCTGCCTCCTCCTTAGCAGTCAATCTGTTCACAAATTGTCAATGAAAAACAAGTAAAAAATAACTTCGGCGCAATCGAGTTATCTCTCTCTCTCTCTCTCTCTCTCTCTCTCTCCTTCTCTCTCTCTCTCTTAAATATATATATATATAATAATATATATATATATAATATACATATACATATATATATACAATAGATATATATATATTTAATAATATATATATAATATATAATTATCTAGTTAAATATATAATATATATATAATATTATTAAAATTATATATATATATTATACAATATAACAATATTATTATTATTACTATCTATTATATATGTATTAATTATAACCTATTAATATATAATATATATATTATACCGTATATAGCATGAGAACTATATTATTATATATACTTCACACAGTATTAATGTATAATATATACATAATATAATATTACATAATATATATACTAGCCATGTATATATATATATATTTATTATATATATATATATATATATGCATATATATGTATACTATATTCACACCTATCTACTTATTATAATATATATACGTATAGTATATTAGTATATACTATTATTATAATTAATATATAATATTAATATTAATATATATAATATTAAATAATCTATTATTATATTATAATATAGATATATCTATATATATATATATATAATATAATCGATAAGATGGAGGAGAGAGAGAGAGAGCATTTCGCTCCTGTTCGTTAGGTCCTTGACTCAATCTTGGACTACCGCCACCAGTCGATCCAGCTGTGAATAAGTGCCGGCATCATTTAGGCTCAAGAAAGAGGTATGAGGCTAATAACTAAATGAGTCTGGGATTTTTTTTGTTTGTTTATTTTTTACTATGCACTATGGGTTGATTAACAGACAGCGGGCCGATATCGAAGTGCAAACATTGCCAAAGTAAGAGTAACGTAATAAAGTTTCACTCATATTTCTACTATCTTTATCATTATTACTTTCACTCTCATTAGTTTTAAAAGTCCTAAAATATAAGCACATTATCCATTGGTAATTTTCATTTTTTAAGAATACATATCCCTCGTCGAAACGCTTTGTGTTCTGTTAGTTTTAATTCCATTTACATCTGCGAGACAAACGAATTAAAAGAACGTGGTTTATGGACGACCAGGACATGATTTCCTTAGATCAGTGACCAGACCTTCATCCTTAGATTAGTGACCAGACCCTCATCCTTAGATCATTGACTAGTCTCTTATCTTACGTGAAAATCCGCATTCGTTGACACTCCCTTATGGAGTTGGAGAATTCAGATTACTGTGCCGTTTGTAATATTTGAAATCATATGATTAGATAAAAAGATGAATACAGAAATTTCAGGAAGGAAAGAAAATAATGAAAAATGTGTTGAAGAAAAAATAAAAGCTTCAATTTGATCATAAGTAAAGAAAACAGATTTCTGGTCAATTATTTCCTTTCGTTTCCACCTTTCGATAAAATAAAACACCCAGTATGAAGAAATTATATAAAGGAGGAATCTTCTCTTCGGGGTTGATTGAGTCATATGGATCAGATTTTGCAGAGTAAAAACGCATGTGGATCGAGTCATTTTTCCAGAAAAATGCATTTCTGTCAGAAATGAAGTAACATATTTCCATGACTATACTCAGAAGGAAATAAATTTTGCAACATTAACGGTCGCCCAAACTCTGACATGTTTAACCATAGCGAACGCAACGTCTAACTCTAAAGAACGCACAAAGCAGCTAAAATTCTTGGTAATCAATGACCCTTGAAACGCAACTTTTAACTCTGGTGTTTATCAGAACTCTTAACTGTCTATTACAACTGGTGTTTATCAGAACTCTTAAAAATCTTCTCACTTTGGATTCAGAATATGAGGAAATTACATATACTTTTAATCTTTCAGGAAAGCATTAATAATTATCAGTATTGTTTTTCATTCTTGTCCTTAGTGCAACGCGGGAAGCTTTGATCGGGTTGATAGTTTAACTGTTATGATTCACATATCGCCGCTATTCCGGGATACCTTATATTTGCATTTCAAACCTCTACTATTTGAGGACTTAACGAACATACAGACATACAGATTCTGTCTTTATATACAGTGTAGATGCAACCTATAATATGTCACGGAACCAGACGCGACAACTAATATTGCAGAAAACTGCATGGAAAATAGACCAAATGAACACAGCGATGTTACCTTCAGAGAACGCTGCCTATGGAACACAATTCATAACCTTCCATGTTATGTATATCTTAGTTTAACCAGACCACTGAGCAGATTAACAGCTCTCCCACGGCTGGCCCGAAGGATTAGATTTTTATCTACGTGACTAGCAACCAATTGGTTACTTAGAAACAGGAACTACACCTTATTATGGGATCCAGGAAGTGAATTTCTAATCACCAGAAACAAATTCTCTGGTTCCTCACTCGCAGCAGCGGGAAGCAAACTCTGGCTACCAGACTGATAGCCGAGTACGCAACCCACTCGTCCACTGAGGAACTTCATAAGCTTACAAAACGCAACTTTGGATCACATATACTTTAAGATTTTCGTTTTAATATATTTTTCTTTTTTCCAAGTTGCAGTAAAAACCAAATTGCAGTTCAGTGAAAGAGCCTTAAAGGGCGAATTTCCCACGCCCTTTGGAACTCATGGCCCATCATTTACCGCAGCTTTTAATCCGACTTAATAGCGGCATTACCTGAAGTGATGAGGTCCATTCCCGACTCCTAGCTTGGAACCGTCAGAAACACTTCCGGAATTCAGTAATGACCCAGTTGGTCTTCGACGTCGCGATGGTTCCTTTCATTATTTATGCATTTCTGCTTTTCTTTCATTGAGTTCGTGAAATAAAGCGGGAAAATGTTGCTCGCAGGCCTGAAAATGTCGAGAAAGTATCCCAACCGCCCTTCTGTTATTCCTGCGCAAAAGCAGCAGTGCAGAAAAACGGTTTTCTATATCGGGCATCCATGAAAAATAAATAAGTCTTCAGTGTTAAATGAATAGTAGAACCTTTTTCATAGCTCCATTTCGTATAACGAAGTGAAACGCAAAGTTGTCGAACAAAGTAGTGATTAACAAGACACAATATCAATAATTATTTGTATTAAAGAAGATATATTTAATAAAATAGTAAGCTTCAATGCAAGTAAGCCGCTTTATATGGAAACACCTTACATTATAAAACATGGCCTTTTTTTGTAAGTTAAAAAGTTTCTTAAATCCCAGTTGTACAGAAGTGTTCTCAAAATATGAAACCTCTGCCAGCACAATCTTTCTGCTGCGTGAATATGTACGGATTTAACCATACTTATAATACCGATCAGCCGGTAATATGACATATGACTGACACTTGGATACCACGAACTTTTAGGAGTTAGTTTTTTTTCTTTTTTAATTGTATATCCTCTCATCCATTCTTTTTTCCGCCTCGAAGGCCCACTTTACCGCGCTCTCATGTTTTCATTCTAGCTTTGAAAAACTGGTAAATAAGGACCTTACGTCAGTTTAACTGAAGAGAAAAATACAAAAGAGATCCGGCTTATGACTTTTGATAAAAAGGTATTTTAAAATCGAGTCGAACCTCGCAACTTATATTCAAACAATTATTTTCTTTCCTCCCACGCCACGCCTACTTCTTTTCTCTCTCCTTTTGTAAGCTGTAAATAAGGGGAATAGATTTGAAACTGTGAGGCTGCTGTCAGAGATTCAAAATAAACTTCAGGATATATATATATATATATATATATATATATATATATATATATATATATATATATATATATTTATATATATATATATATATATATATATATATACTTAATAAAGTATTTGCTTCGGTACTAGAGTGTTTAGAGGAGGAGAAAGCGAATATTTGTGTGTGATCAAAACTTAATTGGTTCTGAGTAGCCAATTAATGCCTATTCCCACGCTTTCATGCACAGATGATAGATGGCTGGTAATTTTCAGTTTTTGCTATCCTAAAATGATAATGACAAAAGCTGACGCCATACAAGAAGTGACTGGATTCCTCCAAGGAGCAATTATTTTGGCGGTCAGGAGAGACTGTAAGGAAGTGTCTCCATTGATCATTGATAAAGAGAAAGCAATCTAAGTTGGACACTGGCTACTGAGGGATTGTCAGTACCTTTCTCTCTCTCTCTCTCTCTCTCTCTCTCTCTCTCTCTCTCTCTCTCTCTCTCTCTCTCTCTTCCCTAAATATAATGATTAATGATCATCTGTGACATTCCTAGAAGTGATAGAGCTATGTTTGTACATTCGTTAAATTTCTCCGTAGTACAGATCGAAAAGACAAAACTGAGATATCATTGAAATCGTCATAGAATGTAGATCAAGACAATTTGCATTTCAAAACAATTAGTGCTCCTTATAATATGATGTGGCATAGCACTTTCCATGTGCATGATAAATTCCTGATAGGCTTCAGATGGTCGAAATGTGGCAGATAAGTCTGCTCGTTTCTGCTACTTGATATTATTTGAATTGATAATATATATATATATATATATATATATATATATATATATATATATATATATATGAATTGATGTGATTATCTATTTATCTATTTATCTTGCTATTTATATATATATATATATATATATATATATATATATATATATATATATATATATATATTTATATATATATATTTATATATATATAATATATATATATATATATATATATATATATATATATATATATATATATATATATATATATATATATATATAATATATATATATATATATATATATATATATATATATATATACTTAATATACTATATATATATATAGATATATATATATATATATTTATATATATATATATATATATATATATATATATATATGTATATATATACATACCCAATATGTGTGTTTTTAGATATTTGCCATGTGAAGCACATTTAAAAATTATTGATTTATTTTTTAGTTTACTTTTTTAATTTGTTACGGTGTCAATTCTACATGGGCTCAGGCTTCCCTTGGCGACCTATTTTGTGACATAAAAGATTGTTGAAATGAATTCTTTTATCTCAGTTCATTTCTTTGGCTTGGTTTCCATGTCACGTTGGTTTTTTATGCAGAAAAATCCTCTACTGTGCGAGTTAAAAGGAGTATTTTTATGGAAACAAAGTCTTGAACGATGAAACTATTTCCCGCGGGAATAAAACGACGTTGTGATGCCAAACTTTCCATAATGTTATATCAAGTCCCCTTTGTAAAAAGTTTCAATGCCCGCCAGTTAATACGGCTGGGACAAAGGCGCTCAGTGCCAGCCTTTCGTGTCTTATTTATTTGTTTCCTTTTAGGACAAACTTATTTCTTCAACGAAAGCTTAAATTATTTCTCTTCTCCTCCAGCTAACAAGAAAGGTGAATGTGCAGAGTTAATTGAATGGTAACATGAGTTGTACAGCAAGTAAATATACCGAAACCTACGTTTGAAGCAACTTCAACTGTAGCCTGGTAGTAAGAAATAAAAAAAAAAAAAAAAAAAATATAGATAGATAGATTTCTCATAAGTTCGTACATAAAGAACAATGAAGACGTCCTAAAAAGGTGCATTCTCATAGCCACGCGTCCATGGAAACTTTGGTGATCCCGGCTTATACCAAGTGCCAGACTAATCGGTCGAACCTTCAGAATTCCTCTCCATACTTACGAAGTGTAAGAAGTCACCAAAGTTTTTCGAAGTTGGACTGAAACCACTTTAATCCACCTTCACCCAGGAACCAAACAAGATTCCGAGACAAAAAAAAAAAAAAAAAAAAAAAAAAAACTTGGAATTTATACTACATTTCTCTACACTAAAACGTCTTGCGGGTCATCATAAAGGAAACCAAAATAGCTTGTTCCATCTTGCAGGGATTCCTTCGGTGTCATTCAGCGAAAACTCTCTTAGACGATTTCGGTGATACAGGAATAGAAAAGATCCTGCAGATAAGATATTGTAAATTGTTTATGATAATGCAAAACAAACGATAAGTAACAGCGGCCATTTTACAATTCAAGAGTAAACGAAGAAAGAACAATACAACAGCAACACTAAACCAAAGCAAATTTTTTAAAGCATTAATATAAACTTCGTCGTTCCCTGTGAGAGCTACACAGCGACATCTGCGAGCAAGAGGCCAAATAAGAATTCATTTGATGACTTTCTTGAGAGGAATGGTCGAATGGTTCTCCTCTTAAAAATAAAAAAAGTAAAAATCCTACCGGAATCTTAGTTGAAGTAACCCGAGTGTTGAACAATTGTGTAGTCGAAGTGAGATAAAGTAAAACTTACGAAATTGAAATGGTTAATCATTCCTCTGGATATTCAGAGAACGGGAAAGGGGGTTAAGAGAGCTGATAATGCAGTGAAAAAGCTCATAAATGAAAATAAAGGAACGGTGAGAGTAGAGTAATTGCAAAAGTTTTACATCAATAAGAAAATGAAGAAAAAATATAATTCGAAGTATTAACGATGAACACATAAATATAGATATTAATATAATAATGCAGAGTTCAAGAAGTGGTTTCACAAAAGTATTTGATCATTCAAAGGGGAAAGACCGATGCAATGGATGTAGTCCTCAAGTGGAAGTTTTCTGTCAAATTATTTTCGTTTTTCTTCATCTTCTGAGGTGAAGGAAATGTAAAATGGAAGTGATAGTGAGTAAGTGAGAGGTATCCTGACAAGATACTTATATAAATTTTCCCTTCATTTCATTTATGCTGAAGTCCATTAGTATTGCAAGGCCTCGTCATCTAGAACTCATCGTAACTTTTCAAAGTTTTCCATTGAAAGTAGGTTAAGTGGTGCTGTGGGCGATTCCATAACATTCACATTCTAAAATATAGCTTGATTCACTGAAATGTAGTAATGTGGAGTCTATGATACTCTTGTAACAAATTCATATATTCTCTAAAAACGTGCAATTGTTATTCAAGAGAATAAACATGGAAAATGTTTCGTCTTCATAGCTTAGTTATTTGTAAGATGCCGCCGCACCATAATCTCATGGGATGCTACACTAAAGACAAAGCTCACTAACCTCAACCCGAGAGAATGCAATCTGTAGTCTTGTCAAGCGCCCCCAGAACTGCATAAAACATAACCTTCAGTATTATAGAATGACGTTCTCGGTCTCATGCTCCGCAACACTAAAGCATAAACTACGGTACTTGACCTTCGACAGTATGCAACGCAATCATTGACACTGTAAAAATCAACTCTGACCACAATAAATACGCTTTGTGGTCATAGAAGACGATAGATAATGCATCATTACCCTTGTTGAACATTTAGTTTCTGTGGCAAATGAAGGACCCCAATAACTGAGTTAAAAGCAATCACTAATCAAATGAAGCCAGACCTCTCTCTCTGGAATGAAACCTAACCATAGAGAAACAATATTATCAAGTTATTATGACCCTAAACCATAAAGAATGCTGTCCTGTTTATGATAGGGTGCAGGCCTATATCTTACAGAGGGTATCTCTTGGATACAACTACCTCATCATTTTCCGTTAGCAAGAAATATTCATACTTTTCAAAGCATTCAAGCAAATAACAAATTGTATATACTCCCATACAACATAAACCTTAAAAACACATGTCCATGTGTTTCTGAACACGAGGTAAAATACCAGTAAGAATCATTCCAGTTTCCATACTTGAAAAGGTATAAATAAAAAAAAAATACACATACACGGTTCCATTATGACATTCCCTTGACGTGTCTTGGTTCTCTTCCTTATATAGCTTACGAATTAAAGTTGGATGGATGTTGCTGATGTAGCTGGAAGTGATGCTGATAAATCTCACAAAGTCAATCCCACCAGGGATCTGGCAGCATCCTGCTTAAGCCATCTATGCGTAGGAGCAGCATCCTGTGAACATGGAGAAAATAAACCAGAAGAAATTTTGTTGGTTACGATATTTTAAACTTTCAAACTGCAAACATGAATCGATTTAGTGTGTGTGTTATAGTGTTCTTCTAATGAATGCGATATTAATTGACAACACTTATTGACTTAATATAAGATATAGATTGTCAGATATTCTGTCAATTTCATGAAATAAAAAAAACACATTCTGTTCTCGTGAAAAGGAGCTTTCAGATAACAGATCCACAGAAATATGTCCTCGAAATAAGAGTGTTCATAGACCACTTTCTCACACCAAAACTCTTGCAGCAGAAATAAAAAACGACGGTTGTAACCATGTACTATATTACAGTCATGTATGACATATGACTTCTTGTGACACATGGGGGCCGACATCCCTTAGGAAATATTTTTCTTTCTCAGCTTCGTCAAAACTCTCTCTCTCTCTCTCTCTCTCTCTCTCTCTCTCTCTCTCTCTCTCTCTCTCTCTCTCTCTCTTCCGCTTATACACTAAGCGCTGAAGTAAAAGCCGCTTTGGCCATCCTAATTAAAAGGACCTGAAAAGATCCACTTTTTTTTAGTTTCGCTGCCTTGCAATAAAGGTATCTGTAAAACTAGTGGAACATGACAAGCATTTTTTGTTCACATCGTTTCTCCGTCTTCCCCATTTCTCCTCTTCCATGCCTCTACTGCTCACATCCTCGTCTTCTTAATCCTGTTTCTTTTCCATCTTCCTTTTCTCCCTCTCTGTGAGTAGGGGGAGGGTGACTTTTAAGGAGTTACGTGAGAGTGAGTTAAACTAAATCTCAGAATCGGCACTATTGGTAGTTCACTTGGTAATGAGTAAAGTGAAGAAATAAAAGAAATAACAGCAAGAGCGCACACGTACATAAACGCGTACACTCATTTATGTATTCATAATCAATTATACATTTAATTTTGACAAACGTTGTAAAGTTACGTATTTAACATTTAGATTCCGAAATAAACAGCATCGGTATCGGTATTCCAACTCTTAATATCGCCCCAGGATTCTGCGGGAAGCTTTGCAGAAGGACCCTCAGTCAAATCTGGGTCCTTTGGCTCCCCTTTTGAGCTTGGGAAGAGACCTAGTCTTTATTAAAGTGACCTCCAAGTTCCCCATGGAGAGCAACAGAGGAAGGGTCCTTCTACCAAACCAGAGACCTAGAGTCCATTCGGAATCTCACGAGAGCCTCTATAATGGCTGATTTAAGTTAGCTTTGAAAATAGACGCATGACTTGGTTCTTGTTTTCTGAGATTCCTTGGCGGATGTGACGTCAAAACCTGATCCGATGTAAACTACATCCAGGTAATCATACCTAAAGCCTGGTTAAGTGAAATAAATATATTGTAAATAAGTAAATAAACAAATACTTTTCCACTCTACAGACACTTGCAAACTTGAGTAATGGAGCAGAAAGTTTGTAAACTACTTGTAATCCCTCTCCTTGTTACGAAGTGAAGACTAAACCATAGTTTTATGAAATGAGAAAAACCAATTCATTCCTACATCGAGGATCAGATCAGGTAAAAGAATTATTGAGAACTTAATTTTAGCCCGAATTGTCACTTCGCGAAAGATTATTTGCATTTTCTGATTCAGATATAGAAGACGTATTGTAAATAAAATGTAAACGTTTGCAGAGTATACTAGATTAAAAGCGAGTAGTATCTTCAATATAGCACGGAATATAAATGAAAGTGTTCTTTAAATTGCATTTTTGAAACTAATGTTACCTTTAACAGAATTCAGAACAAAGAATTCATTTCCGTCAATACGTACCCAGGAAAGTAATTTGTCATAGTATTTATTCTCCTGAATTCCTCTCAAACTACTATTTCATACAAAGCTGCAAACACGTTTTTAATGCAACATTTATATCGGCGTGTTTCTTGAAAGGCCACAAACACCGTCACTTGAGACTGCGATCTTTAAATCGACTTATAAATCTTTGGCGAAGGTCTTTGATAAATGCTGCAATTCCTGTCATAAAATTTATCGTGCAGCTCTTCACATTTTCAAATTTATGAAGAAAGGTCGATGATGTCATTTCTAGATTGAAGATTTATCGTAATAATATTATAGAATTCTTGTCAAACAGAATAAAGAATGGATGGCGGGTTTACATCAAGTTAGTTTAATTTAAGCTGGCTTATGCCAGCACGGACTCATGCCCTATGTGTGATACGCATAAAAGGGATTAGGAGGCCTGCCGTGGACCTCTGGCCTCCCTAACCGAAGGCAACCTCCGTAGTGTGGTAGGGACGTCAGTGCACCTCATGCGATGCACTGTAGGCATTGCTTAAGGTTCTTTGCAGCGTGCCTTCGGTCCCTAGCTGCAACCCCTTTCGTTCCTTTTACTGAACCTCCTTTCATATTCTCTTCCTTCCATCTTACTTTCCACCATCTCCTAACAATTGTGTCATAGTGAAACTGCGAGGTTCTCCTCCTGTTATAACACCTTTCAAACCTTTTATAGTCAATTTCCGTTTCAACGATGAATGACCTCATAGGTCCCCAGTGCTTGGCCTTTGGCCGAAATTCTATATCCAATTCAATTAATTTCTAACGGAAGGCGACTTGTAGACATATCGAGTAATTACTGAAACTTTTCGTAAAATCTAAGACTATAAGACATGAAAGAAGGAGAGAAAAAAATGCCATAACACTGCAGGAATCATTTACTATGCCGAGGTCAAAGATGAAATTTGAAATCGTAAAATCTAAAAAGAAATACTCAAAGAAATTGAAGGAAGGTGTATAGAAGAAAGGATTCTCATTCGCCAGGGCAGACGACGAAATTAGCAAGGAAGCGTCAAAATGAAAAGCCATGAATTAGAATACTCCGGGTGACTTGCATGCTAAGAACTGCCTAAGATTTCTCGAGATAATAAGCGTAAGAAGTGATTATTCTCAAGATTAGAGAAGAGAGGACTCTATGAAAGTTTTCTCCTTCCCAGCACCGACACTAATGATGATAAACATGGAATTACTTGAAGTAAATTAAGTGTATTTGAGAGAGGAAGTAAGGTCCTATTTTTAACATGAAAGGGAGATTGAAAATGTGTGCTCATCATGGCATGTAGTAAGGGCAAGGCACGATTGAAATGCTTTAAAAAGGAGGAAAGGAAAATTATTCTGGTGCATAATAGAAGAAGTGAAAATACTAAACTTGTGAGTAATCATAAATCCCAAGTAGTTGCAAGCATTGTTAGTAAAAGAGTATAGTGAAAAAAGTGGAATGTAAAACTGTATTTTTACGTCAACGCAAAGAGATAAAAACTGAATATTCAAAGAGTAACGAGAATCAAGCAACCAAATAATGAGTAAATGAGATAAGGCACGAAAAAAAGAAATGGTTTCATTTACACTTATGAGAAGACATCAAAGTGAGAGAGTAATGGAATGGAAGGAGTCTCCAGGCGACAGTTTTATAACAAAATATTTTTCATTCCTTTTCATTTTTACAAGAGGACAACTTTTTTATGGGTGCAATATTCGGAGAGTGAGAACTCATGTGACGAAATTATCATTTCTCCATAAAAAGTATTATACTTTAATATAATAAGGCTAATCAAATGGAGTTTTCATTCAACTTAATGCAATTTTCAGTGAAAAGGCAGTTCTGAAAAGGAATTATTGTGATAATTGTTTCCATCAATGTTTTTATTCAGGAGGCTTGCTTAACGCCTGGATAATTGAGTTATATGACAGCAAAACTGCTTTTCTGGAATGTTGACAGCATACACGCTCGTGAATTGCAACCTTTGGAACACAACTTTCGAACTGCTAAACGTCAAGTTATAACCCATTATAACGTACCATGTAATTGCACAGAAGGCAACTCATAAGCCCTCGGAAGACACTACCTATGAAGTCAGCCTCTAACCAATCAGAGAGTTCTCTGTTGATCTAGCGAATGAGAGTTCAAGCAATAGAGAATTCAGTCCTTTACCCTGTAAACATGGCGCCTATACCAGGTTTTATATTCCCTAGACATCAAAACGTTTGCTCAACTTTTGATGCTTATGGAGGTGTAGACCCAAGTCGCATTTTCCCATTGATTTTGTAAAAACTGGATAATACTTAGTTCCAAAACTGTTTTTTTATTCAATTTTTTTTAGCCAGAAGGGTTTATTTTAGTAATTGTTGACTAACTGGTAATGTTATTCCCCAGGTAGATATGGCTGGGGAGGCGCTAACCATGCTGATTATTGCCTAACTTATGACATTCTCTAAAGTTTTTGGACCTTTCTTGACAAAGAGTCTGAATTCCTATGCTAAAAGTTATCTTCTGTTTCCCAGTTTTAAAGTCTGGCTTTCCCCAAGGGGCTGGATTTCCAGCAGAAATTCCTTAGTTTTTGGTCATGAAGTTTGTAATGTTCTTCACATCAGTGCTGCTTTAGACCACCTTAATCATGAGGCCCTATTTAGAAAGAAAGGATTCGGTAAACCTTACAGGAATCTCTGGTGTCCCGTGGGTAGCAGCTCTGGTGGGTAGTGTTCTTGGCGTATTAATTCTTATTTTATATACATACAATAAGTGCTTTGCATCAATCCCATCTCCTGAGCATAGACTTGTGTGATTGCTGAATCACTTAACAGAGATTAGTTAAAATTTGTGCATGATGCAAATTAGGAGGATGACGATAACCCCCAACAAAACTCAAAGTATGACTGTTGGCAGGGTTATGACTTTTGATCTTACAGATATTTTGACTGACAATATTTCTGTGACTAAATGCAACTCATATGTAAATCTAGGTGTAATGCTTAACAGCCAATTAATTTGTGAGAATTTCCCATTCTGTTTCTTCTGCAACTGCACAAAAATCTGTATACTGGGGAATGTCCTACAAGATTTCGAGAATTGTCTGTCCAGTGGAAATGTTTTAATTCTTTTTTTCTTCCATGTTTCGAATATTGTTGCCCTGTTTGGTCTTCAGCAGCTGACTCGAATTTTGAATTGTTGGATAATTATTAAGATTTTTTTTATAATTCTTTTTACCTAAACTTGCGCTGTCGTTCAGTTATCTGAGTGTGCCTGATGTATATGTTTCATCATTTTCATCACCTTTTGCACTAAAATCATCCTAGACTATACCATACCACTAGACAAGCTGATTATTCCAACAGGCTTGTTTTTATTTCTATAAGGTTCAGCACCACACAGTCTTCTAGAAGTTTTATACCTGTTTAAACCAGACTATGGAATGATCTTCCTAATCCTGTAGCTGAACTGTTGAAACTGCAAAAGTTAAAATTTGATGCAAATGCTTTTTTGATCAGTAGGCTGACATGAGCTTCCCTAGATAGGTTATGTGTTATCATTTTTATTTATTTTACTTAGTTATATTATTTGGTGTTATTTATCAGTTTTTCTTTGTTATTTCTCCTTAAATATTTATTCTTAACTTCTCAGTTCCGTTTTCTGTAGTTGGCTGTCTTTCCTATTGATATCCTTGTGCTTGAACCATCTCTTTCTCCAAATAAAGATATGGCTTGGGTTGTAATAATTACTAATAATGATAAAGATATTTTCCTTCGAGTTCTAGATTACAGTGCAAAAGTGCTAAAGAAGCTGAACTTTACACCATTCTTCTTTATTTCTTAACTGAAGGTAGTGGGTTTATTTAATACAATGCGAAGAGACAGATGAATAGACGGACTGAAGCCACAGGTATCAGTGGTAAAAAGAAATGTGGTATCTAGGCGACTCTTGGGGACAGGTTCTATTTAGGGTGTAAAGTGTTCCTCTTCGTTGGTCATGAGCTCTCTCTCTCTCTCTCTCTCTCTCTCTCTCTCTCTCTCTCTCTCTCTCTCTCTCTCCACACACACACACGTGCGCATGTTCTAAATCAGCCTTGAAAAAGTGATCTCATTAAAGGAGGCTGTGCTCTCCTCATTAAGATAAAAGAACCCGAAGAAATCCGCACCATCTCTGCTTCAAAATGAAAGAAATTTTCACAAGCGCAACTTCGAGTTTCTGCTCAGGCAGGCTTTACTTTACTCCACTTCTTCTTGCCAATGAATGGGGAGAGGTCCGATACTGAGATGTTTCGTAAGAGATTCGCCTCGATAACCAAACTCAATTTGAGATATTTTCGATGCCAGAGTTCACTGGGTGCAGCTTTCTGTTATACATGAATGAAAGCTCTCATACAATACAGTAAAAGTGTTAAAAATAACAACATTTCATATGCGATAATGGACTGATAATTAATCAGTTATTATCTTCTGGGATATCTGTGGGAAAAATTATTTATTTCTAAAACGGAAATCCATAGAATTGTAACAAACGTTCCTGCTCTTCAACGAAAATCTGTGACCTAATTATTATTCATTAACTTCGTACATTAGTGGCAATTAATCTACTCATTATCAATTAACTTTGCAGGTCAGAGTTGTCATCAACCACCATAACATCTATCTATTCAAACGGCTTCTATTTACTACTTATTATCCACCACAATGCGTCATAAACTAACGTGTGTAGTACGTGATGTAGAACCCAATCCATGAAGATTCTTCCTGAGAAAATGAAAGGAAAAGGTTGTCGTTATTCGAGAGTACATTAGTTTCTCCCGGGAGGTAATCATGAGCTGAAGGGCTTTTAGAGAAGTGTCTCCGTCGGTCATAGAAGTAAAGAAATTATATTTTAACTTTACAACTACCATAGCTCTCTCTCTCTCTCTCTCTTCTCTCTCTCTCTCTCTCTCTCTCTCTCTCTCAAATACACACACACACACAACGAATCTGGTTTTGTAGTATATATAAAGACTCGCAAACCGAGATAGGCTTATCATTCTTATTTCTTAAATCTTGATTGATTTAAAGAATTATTGTTTTCTGAAGATTTCAGTAAAAAAAAGAGAATGCGGAATTTTAGAGGTTTATTTTACTAGATAAGGTAAGAACTTTACTTTATAAAGTATTCATGACATGCGATTTATATTTAGAAAATTAATGATAGTAATAATGATAAGTGGTTTCATTTCGGAGTTGTAAGAAAGGACAATCATCTCACACTAATATTCCAGATATTGCAATGTCATAAAACGTAGCCATATCTGTGTTGATTGGCCCTGGAAACTAGAATAATAACATTTGCATCTTGAAAAAATAACAGACGTGAGCGTTCCCATAATTTAAACATCTGCTGCACTTAATTTATTTTGGCTTCATTCTCCTCCCTGACCTGGTGCCTGAAACAAACATTTCCAGAATCTGAAGATTGTCTCTACGACTCCACACTTGAGTGGACTCTCAAAATATAATGAATAAACATCTACGGAGCTGTCTCCTTTTCGTGGCCTTTTCCAAGGTTCTCCCTCCAAATGAGTGCATAAATGAGCGTCAAATTGCAGAGACAGTTTCTCGTCGGAGGGTAATCAGTAGTAGCTATTGAAAGATTTGAGTGAAGTCCTGATGTTAGGAGCGTTTGCCTTCTCGCTCCTTTCTTTTCTGCAAGAACTTGGTTATTCAAGTTCGTAAGAACAGCTTTGGTTTCGTTTTATATTTTCTTAGGCAAATGGCACACACAGCTTACAGAACAGTGATGTAGATAGATCAGTTGTTCTGGCCCTGGTCGTCTGTTCTGTTCCATCAGGAGCAACACCTCGTGCGGTGCGCCGCAGTCATTGCTTATGTTCTTTGCAGCATGCCTTCGGCCCCTAGCTGCAACCCCCTTTCGTTCCTTTCACTGTACCTCCTTTCATATTCGCTTGCTTCCATTTTACTTTTCCGCCTTCTCCTAGTAATTGATTCATGGTGCAACTGCGAGTTTCAGTTTCAAAGCTGAATGACCTCATTGGTCCCAGTGCTTGACCTAGACTCTATATTTAATTCAGTTCAATTTCATCTGGAGCAAAAGTGTTGTTTAATCATTCACTTACAATTCTTACTTTGCAAATAATTCCGCGCGTTTTTTTATTCACCCTCTTAATGATCGACCTCTTTCGTACGCTACTTTTCATTCGTTTGTCGAAAATACAAATTTATTTTGTCACTTATTCAACTTTCTTACGTAGCATTGTCATTTATTAGATTTTGTCTTCTCATCTATGCTGAACGCTGCTAATACTGATAGAGGACAAATCTCAAAGAGTTGGGAAGTTCAGCATGAATTTGCATGATTCCTTCTTCGAGAGGATTTCAAGCCTCTCACCGGGAAGACTGCACAAATATACGAGGAAATCGAGCAGTTAAAAACGTCACGGTGGCTTTTTATCGAGACTGAATTTGAATCTTATTTAAAATCTCTCTCTCTCTCTCTCTCTCTCTCTCTCTCTCTCTCTCTCTCTCTCTGTGTGTGTGTGTGTGTGTGTGTGTGTGTGTGTGTGTGTGTGTTAATTTCACTTTAAAAACTTCTCCGTCTTGGGAGGTGGAAGAAGAAGAAGAAGAAGAATTGGAGGAGGAAGAAGAAAGTGAGGCTTATCTGAATAGAAATTCCAATTTCCGCTTCGTTTCTAAAATGACTTCTGTATCACTGCGAGGATCTTTTCAAGTTCTTTTTTTTTTTAATTAGGATGAAGAAAGCCTCCTTTACGTAAGCCTTTTATCATCCTTGATTAAAACATTAGTGCAGGCTGTAGCTAAGCGGAAAATCCAACAGGGATCTAATAAAAATCACGAAGCCTGGAGGTAGGTATGAATGTGTGTGTCTGAGAGAGAGAGAGAGAGAAGAGACGATGTTTACGACTATTGAAAAGGAAAAACGAAATCCTAAATAGTGGCGGTCCCAGGGTGTCGTTAATATGTCGTATATAACATATGGCTTTGATGCATGTGGCTCCAGCCCTATGTATTTCTTGCTGTTGGAAGAGGTCCGCTGTAAGACTGGCCGGTGGAAGCTTCATATTTAACGATAGCGTAAGATTTGTGTGTCTGTGTAAAAGGAAATTTTTTCGAAAAATCCCTTGTGATCATTTTACATCCTGCTGGACATTCGTAATTATGCGAGTTGGATGATGATTTGCACTGAGGATTTCTATCTGTCTATCTAACTACTTTGCATTTTAATTCGTCCCAATCAAATATGACCCGTAGAGTAGTAACGCCAGTGCCCCTCCATTGGCGCACTGTAGGCTTTAGGAAAAGTTGTTTGGCACGAGCCTTTGGCCCCTGGCAGCAGCCACCTTTTACCCTTTTACTTTACTTCCTTCCCGCTTCCTTTCTGCCATCTTGCTGCTGTCCATCCAGTCCAACTGCCCCTTTTCATTTTCTCAAGCACTAAATGGCTGAATTTGCCCCAGTGCTTGGTTCTATAGACTAATTTACTTTAATCAAATCTATCAAATGTGCTACTTTTCTCTTGAAATAGTAACGAACCCCGTCCAATATCACGACCATTTTTCCTTCTTCAACAACTCAGTCTAGTTCTTTGTGTTTTATAACTTATGTTTGAGAATCCGTCTACTTTCCATATAAAAACTCGTCTTCCTCCTTGATAGATAACACAGGAACTATGATCTTACTTTATCTTCCTTTGGGGTTTGAGACGAATGAGTGTTTTTCCAGCTTCCTTCCCCGATCCAAAGAACGCATGGGCTCATTGCGATTTGCGTTATCCTTGTTTTTCCTTTAAGAGCCCATTGAGTCTATTTAGTACCAGAGGTAATGTTGGGCTTTGAATTCACAAACATTTTCCCGTTAGGGTAATTCATTTCATTCTCTTCCGATAATGAATGGCCAGAGACATAACGTACTTGCAGCTGTGCAGTAAGTTTCACAACCTCATAGGGCGCTTTCAGTTGGATATGAAGCCGATTTGTATAGAGTTGGAATCATGCTCAGTGGAATTAGTTTTATATATTATGTAAGAATAACCTAGGCATGGTAAAAGGCTGCGTTTTCGATGGTTAATGTTTGAAGTTGTTACGGGTGTTCCTCCTGCACGAAACCTTTCTCTTACGGCAAAGGAATGCGTCTTATATCATTACCTAGTGCATTCTGTTGAGTGAGAGGAGGCGATCAGTAAGAACGGAGATAGAGTTATGTGCATAAGAAGTTACATTATGTATGACACTAGTTGCGTCTCGCAGGGTCAGGGACTGAACTTCAGCTAGTTAGTTGGTGTTAATTTCATTTTAGGGCGTCATTTTGTTGGAGTAGGGGTGGAGCGCTCTGTGTGGATAAGAGTTGTTCTTATCAAAGTTAAACGTGGCTTTCATTTGTTACATATGTTCAAGGGTCCCCATATACTGAACACATTTCCCCCAGATGAATTCCCTTGAACATCATCAAATGAACCATTTTGAGAAATCTTAATCACTTTACTAACTATATCAGTAATCTAGACGTCGCAGAACTCAGCCAAAGTGATGTGGTGAGCATTTCAAAATGAGAATTTCATGACAATACTTAGCATGATTTATTTTTCCAGAAATTTCTATTCGAGACGAATGATTGTCATTAAAGTTTCATTCCTAACTTATTGAGGAAGTCTATTTGAGGTTGAAAGTGAGATCGTGCAGCCGAATGTCTCATTCAGCAAAGGGTGGCCGCTTCCCGACAATTCTCTCTCATCGCGAATCACATCCTCCGCCGAATAATTTCTCCGTCGGAAATATCTTTCCTCCGTCAAGGAAAGAAAATCATTCAGCAGAAACTGACTCTTCGAGATCCCACCCCTTCCATTACTCCCTCACCTTTGATGTCTTCTCTTAAGCTTTAATGAAACCATTTCTTTCTCTGTGACACGTCACGGTTCTCTCTCTCTCTCTCTCTCTCTCTCTCTCTCTCTCTCTCTCTCTCTCTCTCTCTCTCTCTCTCTCTCTCTCTCTCTCTCTCTTTTCTCGACGTTCTATATTTTACTATTTTTACCTTCTGTTCTCGACTCTCACATTTCTGATGTACACTTACTATTTTATTTCTTATTAATGCAGGGCTGCTTATATAAGGATTTAGTTAACATTATCATGGGGAGAAAGATGGTGATAGCGCTTTCTATTTTATGCATACTCATTACTCCGCTTCCTCGCCAATTGTGTTGCACTGCTCTAGCAAACAACGACCCATTTCTCATAGTCATATCTTATCTTTATACTGGCATTTTATTGTTATTGATCCCTTTTCTTCAATCGCAATCTTTCATTGACTCTTCTATAATCTACTTAGTTGCATCTATGTTAATTTCATGATAAAATGAAGTAGTTTTCAGTCGACTTCTCCGTCTTTCTCCCCTTTTACAAACATAC